>NC_134158.1:9584956-9927162 GCF_033958435.1 Carettochelys insculpta
AAAGAACCCAGAAGTCCTGGCCCCCAGCTCCTCTGCTTCAACCCACCAGACCCTTCCCAGAGCTGGGGAAAGAACCCAGGAGTCCTGGCTCCCAGCTCCTCTGCTTCAACCCACCAGACCCCTCCCAGTGCTGGGGAAAGAACCCAGGAGTCCTGGCCCCCAGTCACCACACCGCCGCTCTAACCACTAGACACTACTCCCCTCTTTGCTGATTCTCGAGGAACAGCTGTAGGGTCCAGGTTTACTGAAGCCCTTTGCCGGGTATAACGCATAGGGACAGGTTCCTGTTGGGCCAGCTGGGAGAGACCTCGGGACACTTGACAACCACCCCACGCGCTCAGGGGGAGGTTGCTTCCGTGTACCCCAATGTGTGCAGACAAGGACCGAAACCAGCGCCCCCGGAAGGAAGAAACCCCCTGTCCCATTTCCTGCCCCAGGAGCCAGGCAGTTCCCCACCTTTGGCCTGGATCCTGTCTGGACCCCTGCTCTGACCAGAGGCATTTCCAAAGAGGGTTTGGTGCTCCACATCAGCCTCTGTTTCCCACTCCCAGCCTCCCATGTTCTAACCCATAAGACTGGGAGGGGTGGGGGGGTCTAGTGGTTAGAGCAGAGGGCTGGGAGCCAGGACTCCTGGGTTCTACCAGTCGGGGGTGGGGGAGCGTGCTGGTTGCCAGACTGGCCCTGCCGCGGGGAGCCAGGGCCTCTCGCCCGCGGGGTGAAGGACGCTCCTTGCTGAGCTCGGCCAAAGGCTCGGCTGCAGGGTAACTGACCCGTGGGGCTGTATTTGCTGAAGGGGATCAAGGACAACAGAGGGAATGGGACGGCTGGGCTCAGAGCAGGTCTGATGACAGCTTATTCCACAGTCCCTTATAACTCCCTCTGGGGTGGGGGTTCCCTTCCAGCTGCCACCATGCTGGGCCTCCTCCCTGCGCTCCCCTGCCTGCTGATCCTCTCCCTGCCCAGCCCTGGCGCTGGCGCCGATGATGATGGCACCGTGGTGCTCACCACCAGCGGCCCCATACGGGGGAAGCGCCTCCCGGGCGGCTCCAACACCGTGACGGCCTTCCTGGGGGTGCCCTACGCCGAGCCCCCCGTGGGCGCCTGGCGCTTCCAGAAGCCAGTTCCCCACCGGCCCTGGAGCCGCGTCCTGGAGGCCACCAGCTTCGGCCACGCCTGTGTCCAGAGTCCGCTCACTGGTATGCCCATAGTTGATGTGTGGATGCCCCGAATGCCGCAGTCCGAGGACTGTCTCTTCCTCAACCTCTGGGTGCCCCATCCCCAGCCCCCTGAACCGGTCCCCGTCCTCGTCTGGATCCACGGCGGGGGGTACATGATAGGTAGCAGCTGCGTCAGCCTCTACGATGGCCGCTCCTTAGCCGCCACCGAGAAGGTGATCGTGGCCTCCATGAACTACCGGCTGGGGGCCCTGGGCTTCCTCTCCCTGCCCCCGGCCGCCCCAGGCAACGCGGGCCTGTGGGATCAACAGCTGGCCCTGCGCTGGCTGTGGGACAATGCGGCCGCCTTCGGCGGGGACCCAGCCCGCTTGATGCTCTTCGGCCAGAGCGCCGGGGCCGCCTTGGTCGGCTTCCACCTCCTCTCCCCAAAGAGCCGGCAGCTGATCGCCCGGGCCGTGCTGCAGAGCGGAGCCGCTGTGGCCCCGTGGGCTTGGGTGCCACCTGCCACGGCCCAGGAGCGAGGCCGGAAGCTGGCCCAAGTGATGGGTTGCAGTGAAGGCAACGACACGGCCCTGGTGGGCTGCCTGCAAGGGATGGACCTCAAGGAATTCCCCAAACAAGAGCTCTTGGTCTTGGACCACAAGGGGCTATTTTCCATCGCCTTTGTGCCAACGCTGGATGGGGATTTCCTCCCTGACATTCCTTCGAGGATGCTGCACGCTGGGCCCCGCCAGCCTCTGCCCATCCTAACTGGCTTCACTGCCAACGAAGGGACCTTCCTGTTGAAATTCAGCCCTCTTGGCTTCAGCTTGGAGAACATCAGCAACATCAACCAGGAGCATCTGCTGCAGGTGGTCAGGCTGACACTGCCTGGGACTCCAGAAAACACCCTCCTGGCCCTGGCTGAACGGTACAGCCAGGAGAGGCGGGACGAGAACCGGTTCTTACAGGCCATGGACCATATCATCAGTGACCACAGCTTCGTGTGCCCGGTCGCCGAGGTGGCTGGGCAAGCGGCAGAGGCTGGCAGCCCCGTGTACACCTACCACTTTGCCCACCGCTCTCTCCACTTGCCTCTGCCGGAGTGGGTGGGGGTGCCCCATGGCGCCGAGGTGCCCTACCTCTTTGGCACACTACAAGTCATGCAAGGAGCCAATTACACAGTCCCGGAGGCTGATGCGAGCCTGAGTCGCAGGCTGATGCGGTACTGGCGGAGTTTGCCAGGAGTGGGTAAGGGAACCCCCCAGACCTCGCTTGTGCCCCTGAACCCGAACAGCCCCCAGGGTCAAACCATGCAAGCGAGGGTCCCCCTGGAGCCAGTGGGCCAGAACATGGTCTACCAGCCTCGTCTCCGAAAAGCTCCTTTTCCAATATATCTGGTATGTTTGTAGAAAGAGCCCAGACTAGAGGTTCAACCTGTAGCTAAGGGTATGTCTGGGCCACATCAACCTGGTCACGGTTGACGGACAACTTGTACAACACCTTGTACAATATTGCAAGTAGTAGAAGACCATCAACCTCTACAGAGACGGCCAGATTAGCTAGAATTGCATAGCTACCCACCTAGAGTAGACCAACCCTTAAACTGCAGCCACTGGCTGGTTTCTATGCCCCCATCTAGCCCCCCAAAAACCTTCCAATTCTTCCTTTTCCCATCTCCTCCCTGCAAAAAAGACAAAAGAAAGTCTTTGCGCGCCCCCCCCCCCCCATCATTGTTCTCAGAAATCTATTACAAATTGTGTCTGAGATGACCCAAGGTAGACCCATTCACTCCCAGGTTAGGGCGAGCCACTTTCCCTCTTGTCTCACCTGCCCAAGTTCTTGCCCGTTCCACCTCATTCATGTCTGTGCAGTCATCCATCCAACGGGGCACAGACTGTGAGAGCAAACATAGGGAAACCCCCAATTGAGCAGCTTTGCAGCTTGACTCCCAATGACCCCTGCATGGCTCTCCTTGGATGGCTATGTAAATTAGCCCTGGAGCTCCTCCCACCTCCCCATATCAGTCCAGAGATTGGGAAGAAGGTAGCCTCCAGTCCCCTGCTTCCCCCCCTCAGGGGGAGACAAAGAACTGGGGTTACCACAGGCTGCCTCAGTCATCTTCAACACAGGGCCAACATCACTTGGGTTCACCTTGGAGGCAGGCCAGCGGGAAGCCATCTTAACTGTGGGCAACCTCTGGCTTCTCCTTCCTTGGGAACATTGGGAGGTGCTGGCCATCTTTTCGACAGGCAGCCTGCCTTGCCAGTATGACAGCCATGATAACTCTGGGCAGCCTGTAGCTTCAATCCCTTTGAGACCATTAGAAAGAAGCGTCCATCTTTAGTGAGGGAAGCATATGGCTTTTCCCTGGGTGGAAGGACACCCAGCAGCAGATATCTTAACTGAGGGCAAAGTCTGGCTTTAGCCTCCTTCCCACCCCAGTGTCTCCTCTCTGGGCTCTCATGTTTCCACACTTCTATACATATCATATGATACATATCTCATGGACAGGACCTCCAGAGGACATTGTGGCCGGCCTCTTACCCTCACAGCTAGACCTATCACCATCCCCGACAGATTATTTTTTTAAATCTAGTTGCCCCAGACTGCTAAAGCCCCCTCTCAAGGATTGAACACAGAACGCAGGCCGTGGGAAAGTAGCAGCCTGGTGAATAAGCCCATTGACCTGCTAGACCCAAGGTTGTGCGCTCAAGCCTGGAAGGGGCCCTTTAGGGATCTGGGGCAAATAAATCTGAAAACCAGTCCTGGTGGTGATAGGCCCTGCTATAGGGCAGAGGACTGACTTGATAACCTCTGAAGAGCTCTACAAGATTGGCATATCTCCCTGGGCTTGCAAGGCTGATGCTCTAACCATGGAACTGTGCTGCCTGCATGGTCTGAGAGCACCACCACTTTCCCCAAGGGTAGTATGTGGTACTGTACAGAGAGACACCCTGAGTAATAATCTGTCAAGGAGGAGGTGACAATTTTGACGCCTGCATTTGGGGCTCAGCCTATTCTCCTACCATCCATGGGACATGTTGAATTTCCCCTCAGGAGCCCCACAGGGTCGGGAAGCCAGGAGGAGGTGTGGCCTCTCTACAACTCCACTGAGCACAACTTCGCCCACCTCGCCACCGAGCCGCTCCGGGTGGAGGTCACGTCGCCTGTCCAGGACTGCGGCTTCCTGGCTTCGCTGCTGACAGAGGAGCCCAGCCCCGCAGGTGAGCATTGAGAAGGGAAAGAACTCAGCTCGTGCTTCCTGGGCCAACCAGGTCCTCCAACCTGGGGCAAGGTTAGAGTGGGCGCCTTCTAGGGGGGTGCTGTTCCCTGCACACTGCAGCCAGCCAGTCTTCTAGAGCAGGGGTCAGCAAACTTATGTTGGGCCCCGCTTTTTGGTCCTACCTTCCCCGCAACCTAGGATGCAGCTGGGGGCGCGTGCTGGCCAGGGGCTCTTCCTGGCCGCAGAGGTGGCACAAGGGGCCTGGGACCACTGTGGACCCCATGTGCCATGCCAGGACTCTCCCCAGCTGGCCCCGTCTCCCGCGGCCGGGAACCAGCCGCCTGGGCCCAGCAGCCAGGCAGGTGCCACCGGTACACTGATTGGCTCCTCTCCGCCCCACCCCGCGTTGTCAGGCCTCTGAGGCAGCGGCAGAGGGCTGGCAATGCAGCAGAAGCCGGGGTCGGAAGAATCCCGAGCAGTGTTACAGAAAAGGACCTGGGAGTTGTAGTGGATGAGAAGCTGGACGTGAGTCGACAGTGTGCCGGTGTAGTAGCCAAGAAGGCTAATGGCATATTAGGTTGCATCAAGAGGAGCGTTGCCAGTAGATCCAGAGAAGTGATCGTTCCTCTTTGTTCGGCTTTGGTGAGGCTGCATCTGGAGTACTGTGTCCAGTTCTGGGCCCCCAGTTACAGGAAGGATGTGGAGACACTGGAGAGGGGCCAGCGAAGGGCGACCAAAATAATTCGGGGGCTGGAGCATATGACTTATGAAGAAAGGCTGAGGGAATTGGGACTGTTTAGTCTGCAGAAGAGAAGACTGAGGGGGGGACTTGATAACAGCCTTCAACTCACTGAAGGGAGGCTGCAAAGAGGCTGGAGAGAGGCTGTTCACAGTGGTCATGGATGGCAGAACACGGAACAATGGTCTCAAGTTGCGGTTGGGAAGGTCCAGGTTGAACATGAGGAAAAACTTTTTCACTAGGAGGGTGGTGAAGCATTGGAATGGTCCACCCAGGGCAGTGGGGGAGTCTCCATCCCTGGAGGTGTTTGAGTCTCACCTCGACAAAGCCCTGGCGGGGCTGATCTGATGGGTTTGGTCCTGCTTAGAGCAGGGGGCTGGACTTGGTGGCTTGTTAGGTCTCTTCCAGCTCTATTGTACTACGACAACATCCACATGCACAGAAATTTCGGTGAGGCTCCTAGGGAAGAAAAAAGTAAGAAAATGAGTCTGTAGAATGTCAGCCCTGGGCTAGTCCCTCGCCAGGCCAGCGTGATTGGGTCCCAGCTTTCGGCTCGTGGGCGAACACTCGTAAGAGGGACTCTAAACGCCCATTAAAAATCCATGTGAACATCTCGGAGAGGTCCCTGGGGCTCCTAACGCCGGGAAGAAGCAGCAGCCGGCAGTGCTGCTTTGGAAAGGTGAGCGAACCTTGGGTTGGGCAGAGTTAAAGGCTGGGGGCAGTCTGGGTCCGTGAGCGGGAGGGAGGGTTCAAATCTGGTGGCGGGTTGGGTCCGTGGGTGGCGGGGTCAGGCTGCTGCAGGCTGGGGTTGTGGGGCCGGCAGGGGGTCAGGCTGCGGGGGTCTGGGTGTGGGGCTGGCAGGGAGGTCTGGCTGTGGGGGTCTGGCTGAGGGGCCAGCAGGGGGGTCTGGGTTCTGGCTGCGGGCCAGCAGAAGGGTCTGGCTGTGGGGCCAGCAGAGGGGTCTGGCTGTGGGGTTCAGGCTGTGGGCCAGCGGAGGGGTCTGGCTGAGGGGCCAGCAGCGGGGTCTGGGTTCTGGCTGCGGGCCAGCAGAGGGGTCTGGCTGTGGGGCCAGCAGAGGGGTCTGGCTGTGGGGTTCAGGCTGTGGGCCAGCGGAGGGGTCTGGCTGAGGGACCAGCAGGGGGGTCTGGCTGCAGGGTTCAGGCTGCCGGCCGGCAGAGGTGTCTGGCTGTGGGGCCGGCAGGGGGGGCTGGCTATGGGGTTCAGGCTGCGGGCTGATGGAGGGGTCTGGCTGCAGGGTTCAGGCTATGAGGCTGACAGAGGGGTCTGGCTGCGGGGTTCAGGCTGCAGGCCGGCAGGGGGTTCTGGCTATGGAGCCGGCAGAGGGGTCTGGCTGTGGGGCCAGCAGGGAGGTCTGGCTGCGGGGTTCAGGCTGTGGGCAGGTGGAGGAGTCTGGCTGCAGCACGTTGGGGCTGCGGGGCTGGCTGGGGGTGGTCAGACTACGGGGGGGTTGGAGCTGCGGGGAGGGGGTTACACTCATATCAGCAGGAGAGTTCACTCGTCGAGCGAATTAAGGTGGGTATGTGTGCCCCTCCTTTAACTGAGTGCTCAGAAATAAACTCCTGGTTTAAGGAGGAATTCATGTGTACCTGCAGCAAAAACAGTCCCAGGTGTCAACACTTTCAATGAGCCAGAGAGTGCTTCGTACACCCAAAGCCTTTTTATCTGGTTGGGCCAAGAGCCTGTCGCACCCCCAACCAAACACCCAGCAGCCCCCCTGCTGTTTAAAGAGCCCGCCCCCCTCCACCACTTCTCCGGCGCTCCCGGGCGAAGTTAAACGAAAGAGCAAACAAAAGACCAACATCGTTGCATGACAAGACAAAGCCGAACTCTCTTGCGAAGCTGAACAAAGGGGCTGGCCCGGTCAAAGCTCCCATCTCTTGCCCCCGCTCGGAGGTCTTAGCAAAAGTGAGTCCCAGCTTGCTCAGGCTGGGAGAGGCAGGTAGCATGAGTGGGACCCTGGAAATAACTGCAGTGCTCCTAGGGGACGGCAGACACCTAGGGGGCGGGAGGGCTGGCAGCACAGCTCAGCAGAGCCTAGAGAGGCTGTGGGGAGGCAGCGGAGGGCCACCGTGGGGGGAACTGATTGTGCTGCACCCCCCTCGGGGCGCGCAGCCCCCCAGTTTGTGCCCCGCTATTCTAGAGCGGGGGGTCCCAACCCTCAGTCACAGGGCACACTCCAGAGATGAGCCATCCCCCTTTTTACCGCTGTCGCGACTGCTCAGGAACAGCATGTTTCCTAGGGTGGTGCTCCTATTAGAGAGGTTTGCAGCACAGCAGGGCATGCAATGAGCTAAACGGGGAGCAAAGGCGTTAACATTTCCCACCCACCGCCGCCCAGGCCGCCTCGGACGGCAAGCACAGGCTCCTTTTCCAAAGCTGCTCAGCGCCCTGTGAGGGATGCTCGGTAAAGGAGTAACCGCGGGACGCAGCTTCCCTCCCTGACAGCCCGGTGGAGCCAGGTCATGGCCTTTAAACCGTGTCCCAGCTGCCCTCCCTCGCCCTTGCCATGGCAGGGAGAGGGGATGGGCTCCCCACCAGTTCCCACAGGCCTCCTGGAGCGAACGGGGCCCTGGGGGTTGGCATTTCCCCTTATGGGGGTGGGAAATTGAGGAACCCTGCACCCTCTGGGACTCAGGCAGCCTTGCTGCATGAGCCCCAGCTGGTGTGGGGTGATCAGTTTTGCCCCTTGGTGGCTCTGCCGAGAGCCCCGGGGAGGAGGAATTAATGAAATTTCATGGCACACTCGGACAATTTTCACGGCCCACTCGCAGACAGCCGCTGTCCTAGCTCCCAGGAGGGACTACATCCTTGCGTCCCGTTCCCTCTCTTCCCAAGGGAGCGTGGGACCCTCCAGACCCCTGTGGGGAGCGCTCCCCTCCCTCCAAGTCTTCAGACCCCACCTGCTCTGGGTCAACCTCAGACTCGAGCCCACTTTGTGGTTGCTGGGACCTTTTTGGTGAGATAACGACATCTGTGTTTCAGCCCCAGCCGAGAGCCCCAGAACAGCCAACCACTCAAAGGAGAAGGAACAGGAGGATGAGAAGGAGAACTAAGCACCACGGAGGAAGCCAGGACCTTCAGCAGCCAACACCAGCTGCCTTCTCAAGGGAATAATTCCCCCCGTCTGGCCACTAGATGGAAACATCAGCCTAGGCACTTCACATTAACTACCTCTCCTTGCAGTATGTCATTCACGCATTACGAGTCACTGTGGGATGTAGATCCCCTGCTAAGTCAACACGGTGCTGCTGGTGAACGAGGGAGATCATGCTGGAACCCGAGCTGTGTGGAGGCCTGTTGGGGTCAATAGATGCTTTCTTTCAGAAACGCCAGTTGTTGTTATTATTGTTGGTTGTGTGGGTGACAAAGTGAGATCAGGGCCCCATTGTGCTAGGCTTCGGAGAGCAGTGGTGGCCAAAAGCAACTGAACAGATCGCCACGTGCCCGCAACACCCCCTACAGCCTGGCCCCCTACGACCTCTTACACAGCCAGGAACCCTTCCCCCTCCCATCCCCTGCAGTCAGAAAACATCCCCCCACCACGACTCCACAGCCAGGAAAACTATCCCCCTCCACAGCCAGGAAAATTCCCCCCACCCCACACCTAGGAACCCTTCCCCCAACCCCCTGCAGTCAGGAAACGCCCCCTCCCCCACTCCACAGCCAGGAGAACTACCCCACAACAGCCAGGAACCCCACCCCCCTGCAGTCAGGAAAACTCTCCCCCACCCCACCCCACAGCTCGGAAAATTCCCCACCCACTCCACAGCCAGGAACCCTACCCCCCCAACCCGCAGCCAGGAAAACTCCTCCCCCATACTCCACACCCAGGAAAACTCCCCTCTGCCCACCCCACAGCTGGGAAAATTCCCCACCCACTCCACAGCCAGGAACCCTATCCCCCCATCCCCAGTGACTCACCAGAGCCAGACCAGAGCCACACCACTGGAGCCAAGGAGCTACCAATGGGAATAGACAAAGAATGGGGAAACTGAGGCACGGAGGGGTGCTCCAACTCGCCCAAAGCGAAGCAACAAGCTTGGGCTCAAGCTGCCAAACAATAGCGCGCCCAGCAGGAAGAGACACGGTGAAGAAAGTGGTTTGAGCATTGGCCTGCTAGACCCTGGGTTGTGAGTTCAATCCCTGAGGAGGCTGTTTAGGGATGGCAGCATGTAAGTGTCAGGGCTGATGCTTGGCCCTGCTAAGAGGACAGGGGACTGGGCTAGCTGCCCTCCCAAGGCCCCTTCCAGCTCTAGGAGATGTGTATCTCCAATTATACATAAAACAGGAGGTGCCGCTAGAAGGGCTTTCAGGGGTCAGCCCAGGTGCCGAGAAGGCAAATACACAGTGACTGAGCTGGGGAAAGCTGAGCCTCGGCCTCTGCGGCAGGGAGGGTGGATTACATCACAGCCGTCCTTACAGCCAATGCCTCCTGCTTTCGCCTACTCTGTTCCCAGCGCTGGGGAGAGAGCCCAGGAGTCCTGGCGCGTAGCCGGCTGCTGTGGCCTACAGGCATCCTCTCCCAGCACCACCGGAGCTCAGAAACCCACCAGAAAGGAGGCTCCCATTCCCAGGAGCCAGATTAAAGGCCCTCTTGGGCTAGCTCCGGACAGCTGGGTTCTATCCTGGGCAGTGGGGGCTGGTGGTTAGAGCAGGGGGCTGGGAGCCAGGACTCCTGGGCTCTCTTCCGAGGTGAAGGGGCAGCTGGGACTCAGGACTCCTGGGTTCTCGGGCCAGCTCTGGGAGCAGAGTGGGCCTAGTGGTTAGAGCAGGAGCCAGCCTGTCAGCATGCTAAGCTCCTCTGAGCAGGTGCTGGGAACGCAGAGGTCTCAATGGGGGCAGCCACACGCTCATGGCTGATCACAGAGGGGCTGGGGCTGATGTTATCATCAGGGACAGACAGAGCAGAGTTGTTCCAAAGCAGCTGCCCACACAGAGAACAGGGCTTTCTGCAGCTGGGGGTTGGGAAGCCAGGACTCCTGGGTTCTCACCCAGGCCCTGGGAGGGAAGTGGGGGCTGGTGGTTACAGCAGGGGGCTGGCAGCCAGGACTCCCCCCTCTGCCACCCCAGTCCCTGCAGCACAGCACCCCCTAGTGCCCCACTGGCTTCCAAGGGACAGCACCCCCTCCCATCTCCCCCAGCAGCAAAGCACCCCACAGCAAGGCATTGGGGTTGGCACTGTCTCCCTGCACAGCTCGAGCCGAACCCATTCAGGCGGAGGAGAACAAAGCGTTTGTCCTCGCTAATGCCGGTTCACCAGGATCCACCCCACCTCCGCGCAGGGTATTAATAGCTTGAAAGCTTCGCCGAGGCCAGAAGGAGTCATTGTGACTGAGCCTTGGCGGGACACAGGGCAGAGACCAGCCACCCCCATCGCCATTCCCAGAGGGCGAGAATATGGAGCCGAAACGTGTGTCATGATTTCATGCGCCACTGTCGAGCTCCATGGGGAAAATTCTGACCCAGAAACCAATGGCAGGCCTAGGACTAGAATGCCGAAGTCCTGATTCGTAGGGCTGCCTGCCAATCTTCCCTCTGTTTTGTTCCATCCATGTGCGGAATAAATTTATGCACCGAGGCAGGCGCGGATGTGAACCGCCATAGACACACACGCTGCCAGCTGTGGGCGCTCTGCTAATCAGCTAGGCAGCTCCTGAATCTCTCCTGGGTGGCTGCCCAAGCGCTCAGAGTACAGGGAACACGGCTGTCTTATTCTAACCACTAGACTCCTCTCCCCTGGCTCTCAACCTGCTCTCTCCCACTAACCTACTAGGTGCGACTCCACTCTCACCGTCAGGGAGAAAACCCAGCTCTGATTCCTGTCCCCTTCCCCACTTCTGCCTGCATGAGCGCGCCAGGATTTGCCTCAGGGCTGCATCCGTTCTCTGTGTGGGTGCCCACCTGGCCATCCGCCACAGCCCAGTGGCCACCTTCCGCCCACCCCAGGGTGGGATCTGCAGAGGCTGGGCCCCCCAGGGCATTGTGGGAGAATAAAAGCAGCCCCAAGCCACCCGGCCGTCAGCCAGGAGTGTGTGTCTTCACCGGCCGAGAACTCGCCTGAGCCAGCACCTGCCCCGCCGCAGAGAAGTCCAGCATGGCCTGGGGACTGCTCCTCACAGCTTCCGTCCTGCTCTGCCTCCTGCCAGGAGGTAAGTTGCAGGTGGGGCTGTGGGGGAATAGACAAAGCCGGAGTTGCTTTCCTTCTGGGGATAGAATCTGCATTTCTCTGTGAGCTGAGGGCTTGGGCGGCCACCCAAGGGAGGTTCAGGGGCCACCCAGCTGATTAGCAGCATGCCCATGGCCTGTGTTGCCATGGATGGTGCACGGTCACACTGCCTCAGTGTGTGTCATAAAGTTTATTCTGCACATGGATGTGGGGGGGGAAAGAGAGGAAACATTAGACAGAGCTCAGGAGTCCTGACATCCAGTCCACCCGATCCCACCTCCCCTCCCCGAGCCACTCTTGAACCCAGGACTCCTGGCTCCCTGTCCCAGCTGCTTTTACCCTCGGCGTCCCAGAGCCAGGATAAAACCCTTGTGGCCTGGCTCCCAGGCCCCACTGCTCTCACTCTCCAGACCTCACGCCCCTCCTAGGGCGCAGGAGAGAACCCAGGAGTCCTGGCTCCTGCCCCACACCAGCATATGATGAGCACTCCGACAGCTGCCAAGGACAGAGTCCGGCGGTGCCCAGCTGATTAGCAAAGCGCCCAAACCCATCAGCAGGCGCTTCTGCCTGTGGTGCTCATGTGTATTTCTTTGTTGGTGCACACAGAAAAATTTATGCCACACATGGACGAAAATAGCAAGAGGGAACCTTGCCCCCGGGCCCGACTCTGACCTCCCCCGCCCTCCTTGAGCTGAGACTAGACTAAGGAACCTTCCCCCCCCAGCTGTAAGCACTAGGCCCTTCTCCCCTTCCCGAGCCAAGCGATGGAGGCTGCAGCCGGGGAGGCCAAGGGCGGGTGCTGCTTTGGGAGGGGGCCAGGTTGGCTGGCCACAGCCTGATGGGTGCTCCCCTCTGGCATCCCTCCGCAGCTGACGCCCTGCGATGCCGGGTCTGCAGATCCATGCACAGCGGGCAGCCCTGCCTGCCCCCCAGCGTGAGCTGCAACGCCGACCCTCCCAAGGAAGCTTGCCTCTCCCTCGCCATCTCCCACGGTAAGGACCCAGGCGTCCGGCTCCCTCCTCCCCACCCTCCCGCAGTGCCCCCCCAACACACCCCCCTTCACATCCCTCACCTTGTCTCCCACCCACGTGGGAGCTGAGGGGGCAGCCCCGCCCCTGTTGGCCACGCCCACCAGACTTGTCTTTCCCCGCCCTGTCTGGGTTAGCCCCGCCCCCTCAGTTGGCCACACCCACTTAGAGGCAGTGGACCACACACAACATTCCGTGACATCCCATTGGCCCCTCCCTCCCTCCCTCCCTCGCCCTTTCTTTATAGGCTCCCCTTGGCTCCAGCCCCTTTTGCCCCAGCCAATCAACACCTCTCCCTCTCTCCCCCCCCCCCCCCGGGGGCAATGGAATCCTGCTCTCCCCGCTTTTCCAACAACTTCCCCTCTCCCCCCCCACGTGCTCCCCACTTTAGGTCTCCAGGCACTTCCAGGGGCACCCTGTTTCCTACTCTCCGGCTGGGCGCGGGGCGATCTGTTGGGGGGCGGGGGCAGGGAGCTGGGGGAGTAAAGGCACCGCGGTTAGCAACTTCGAAGACCCCGTGGCACCCCCACAGCCTGAACTGGAAGCTCCCCGGCTGGAGGAGTGAGCTCCCCCAAGCGACAGCGACCCACACCGAGGCGTGGGGGCGGGGGCGTCAACCGTTGCCCCGGCTGCGGGAGGGCAAAATGAGCGGCAAGCACCGCTGGTAACTACCCAGCAGCAGGCTCGAACCCGGGACCTCCCGGCAGACGTCGCTGCAGCAGGAAAGGACACGGGTCTCTCTCTGCCAGGGGGTCTGGGTGCCCCTACGTGGGCCAGTGACCCACACCTGGGTGTGTGGGTTACACCGGCTGCGGGCGGCGCGGGGCGGGTCCCCTTTCCTCCCCCAGGGGGAGGAGCCCACGTGGCGCTCCCCCCCCCCGGACTCACCCTCCCCCCGCCCCCGTTTGCAGGCGGCCAGGTGGAGCAGAAGATACTGGGCTGCATCCAGGCGGAGAGCCCGAAGTGCGGCCTGACCTGGGACGACCCCCACACGGGGCGACACGCCGAATACCGGTGCTGCACCAGCGGCGACTACTGCAACGAGTAGGGGCCGGGCTCAGCCCCCCACCCCCGTGCTCCCGCCCCCCCCAGCTGTAACTCTCCCCCTCCCCGACCCCAGCAGCTCAATACAGCCCAGCCCAGCCCAGCGCCCCGGTCTCCCGAAGAGTCATTGCCGGCCGCCCGGGGCGCCCAGCCCGCCCACGTGGCAGGGGACAGGGGGTGGGCGGGACAACGCTGGCTCAGCTGGCCGTGGGCCACGTGGGAGGCGGGAAATGGGCATTTGGTACGTTCCGCACGGGGGGAGGGTGTGGAACTGGTACGTTCCATAAGGGGGGGGGTATGAAATTGGCACGTTCCACCAAGGGGGCGGGAGGAAGGAAATTGGTACGTTCCAGAAAGGCAGACATGACATTGAACCATCCCACAAAAAGGAGGGTTGTGAATTTGGTACATTTCACCAAGGGGGCGGGGATTGAAATTCGTACGTTCCACAAAGGAGGGGGGGGGGCATGTAATTGGTACGCTCCATAGACGTGGGGGTGAAATTGGTACGTTCCACACAGGGGTTGGTGTGAACGGGGTACAGGGCACAAAGGGGGTGGTATGAAATTGGTACGTTCCACATAGGTGGGGAGATGAAATTGGTACGTTCCACAGAGGAATAGATGACTTTGGTATGTTCCACAGAAGTGGGAGGGGGCGGGTATGAAAACGGTACGTTCCACCGGGGGTGGTTATAAACTTAGTACTTTCCACAAAGGGGGACGTGGAATTGGTATGTCCCACAGAGGTGGGAGGTTTGAAATGGGTACATGGCAGGGCAGGTATGAACTTGGTACAGCCCACAAAGGGGAGGGAATATGAATTTGGTACAGCTCACAAAGAGGCGGGAATATGAATTGGTACAGCCCACAAAGGGGCGGGAATATGAATTTGGTACAGCCCACAAAGGGGCGGGAATATGAATTTGGTAGGCTCCACAGAAGGCCGAATGAAACTGGTAGGGAATTTTGTACATTCCACAAGCGGGATGGATTTGGTACAGTCCGTAAACGCGGGGGAAGGTGGGGGATGAATTTGGTACGCTCCATCAAGGAGCCGGCGGGCGGGGCCCTAACTTCCGGTCGGGGCAGGCCCCTTTCCCAGCCCCGAACGTCAACTTTCCGGAAGCCGGTGGCGCGCGCCAGTGACTTCCGCTTTGGGGCCGGAAATCCGTCCCCCCCCGTCCTACTTCCGCCTCCTTTCCGGGGAGGCGGGCTTGGGGCGGGGCGTTGTCAGCCTCTCGTGTTGTCACTTCCGCTGTGGGCCCGGACCGGGAGTCCCCGCCGGCAGCAGCGGCCGGAGGTGAGTCGGTGGCGGGGGGGGGGGAGTGAATTATTATGTGACCCACCGTAATTAGCCCCTCCCCCAACGCGTCCTGTCACACCGCCGCCCCCCCCCCCCGCAGAGAGACCCCCTCCCCCCCACGGGGGCACCTCTGGTCCCAGGAGAGGCGCCCCTCCCCCCGCCGACAGCCCCCTCCCCGGGTCCCAGGAAACAGCCCTCCCCTCCCCCTTCCCAGGCCAGACCCCCCCCGCCCCGACTGCCTCCCGCCAAGGGGGGGGTAACTCCCCCCTCCCCTCCCCCAACAACCAGGGCTGAGACTCTCCCACTGCCCCCCCAGCCCCGCCCCCGGCTCGCCCCCAGCAGGTGCCCGGCTGCGGCCCTGGCTTCATCGCTGCCCAGCAGAGAGGAAACCCTCCCGCGCCTGGAGGCTGGGAGCGACGTGGGCAGAAGCCAGGAGAAGTCCTGTGGCGCCTGACGGACTCGGAGAGGTTTCGTGGGCCGAGGCGAAGACGTGACCGAGTGGGCCTGCGTGGTCAGGTGCCGTTCTCGTTCCCACACCTGCCTCTGGCGTCTCCGCTCCGTGGCCTCTGATGAAGTGGACCTTTGCCCACGAAAGCTCGTGCTCTGTGCCCCTTGTCGTTTTTGCAGCTGCGGACGAACCGGGCTGCCTCCTCCTGAGGCTTGCCAAGGAAACGTTCGCTCCTGCTCTCCCAGTCCCCAGCTTATCGCTTCCTCCCCAGCTCTCTGTTTGGCTTTTCACACAGCCGCAGAGCTCGACTGTAAGTTTCGTTCCCCGTCTTCCTGGCCTTGCGTACACCTGCTTCCCACGTGCAGCGGAGTGAGATACCATCCCCTTGGCCAATGTCTCTCAGCCTCTCAAAGAGGGACGGCATAGCTCAGTGGTTAGAGCATTGGCCCAGTTCTTGTGGGTGGCCTTTCAAGGTGCTCAGGCAGATTCAATTAAAAAAAATTGAGGGATGTTGACTGGTCCTTCTGTGAGCACAGGGGACTCAGCTGGATGACATCTTGAGGTCCCTTCCAGTTCCTTGAGATATGCAACCTTTCCAGAAGATGGTAACCCCTTCAGGAGTCAGATTTGCCTTGCCTGTCCTCTCATTTCACCTCCCTTTAAAAATGGCTGGCTTATGAAATCAGACGTGAAAATACGAACATGTCACAGCTGCTAGGACTGAAAAATAGCTTCCTGTCTTGTTTTTAACCATAGAAGAAGCTGTTCCTCAAAGTGCTGACTTTCCCCTTCTTACAATGCATTTGTAAAGTAAATGAAATGAATATACGTATTATGTGTACATTTCAACGGAGGGCAGTGTAAACAAGTCACATGAAATCTTAGTTTGTGCTGACTTCGCTAGTGTTTTTTTGATGGAGCCTGTTGTAAAGTTGGGTAGTTGATGGATCTTTTGGAAGATCACTGCGTACCCCCACGGGTAGGTGTATTCGTGATCAGTGTTCAGGCTTAAATACTGTATACACATGTGGTCGCCTTATCTCAAAAGAGAGAGATCTTGGCACTGGAAAAGTTTCAAGAAAGGGAACAAAATGATTCGGGATTTGGAACAGGTCCCACATGAAGAGAGATTAAAAAGGCCAGGATTTTTCAGCTTAGAAGAGAAGTGAATAAGGGGTGAGAGGTCTAGAAAATCATGACTGGTGAGGAGAAAGTGAATAAAAAAAAGTTTTATTTACGTGTTCTCACAACAAAAGAACAAGGGGCCGCCAAATGGAGTTAATAGGTAGCAGGTTTAAAACTAACAAGAGTAAGTTTATCTTCACACAGCACATGGTCGGCCTGTGGAACTCCTGGCCAGAGGAGTTTGTGAAGGCCAGGACTTTAACAGGGCTCACAAAAGAGCTAGATAAATTCATGGAGGCGAAGCCCATCAGTGACCATTAGCCAGGATGGGTGGGAACAGTGTCCATGGCCTCTTGTTTCTCGGAGGCTGGGAATGGATGTCAGGAGAGGGATCACTTTGGTGATTCCCTGTTCTGTTCACTCCTGCTGGGGCACCTGGCATTGGCATCTGTCAGAACACAGGACACTGGGCTAGAGGGACCTTTGGTCTGAGCCAGTGTGGCTGTTCTAATGTTCCCTCTAATTATTTCCATCAATGTGCTGAATGCATTTATGTGCACCAAGGCATGTGCGAATGTGCCCCACTAACAGAAGCGAAAAACCTAGCTGTGGGTGCACTGCTAATCAGCTGGGCGGCCTTTGAATCTCTTCTGAGTGACCGCACAAGCACATGGCTTACAGGGGACGCTGCCCGTGATTGAAAGGCGCTGATTTAAGGACCCTTGTTTCCTTTCCTGAGTATAGTGATTCCACCTTGCTTGTTGTTTCTCCGCAACTGCAGAGGCCTAAATCATGTAATTTACCCTGCTAACTCCCTTTCCAAGCAGCCTTCGTCATAAAGAAACAGTTGAAAGAATGGGCAGAAACCTAGTTCGGTTTGTCCTTCCTTGTTGGCTTCACAGGTCTTTGCTGTGGAGGTAGGAAAGCATGTAATGAATTACACCTTGGACCGGAAGCTTAGTGCAGTGGGTAGGGTGCCTGGACCAAGAATCAGAGCTCAGCTCTCCTGCTTCTAGCTGTGCCACGGTCTTTGGACAAGTCAGATTCCCTTGTTGTGCCTTTATTTCCCCTTCCAGTTGTGCACTGGCTGTTGTGATCTCTTGCTGTGAAAATATTAGTAGATGACCAACACCCTTTTGCCTTTAGTGTAAGCAGGGAATTGTGAGCAGCTGGGGGCAGAGACCTTGTGTGTGTGTGTTTCTGTACAGTGCTTATGACAATGAGGCCTTTATTTTTAATAGTCTGTCTGACAGGGAAGTAAGAAGCCTAGCACGACTCATTCAAATATAGGGATGGAAGAGCCCTCAAAAAGCCAGCCAGTCGCACCCACTCTGCTGTGGCAAGGCCAAGTAAATCTAGGTCATCCCTGACCAGGGTTCATCAAGTGAAGGCTTAAAAACCTCCAGTCATTGGGACCCCGCAGCCTCCTTTAGCAGCCTCTTCCAGAAATCAACTGCCCTTTGCACTTCGGTGTTCTTAATATCTAACCCGAATCTCCCTTGAAGCAGAGCCCAGTTGGCCTCTCTTTAGCCGGCATAGAGAATAGCTGATCACGTTTGTCTAACAACCCTTAACGTATTTAAGGACTGTTAGCAGGTCACCCTTTTATTTTCTGTTCTCAAGGCTTAATAAGCAGAGTTTTGGTTTTGGGGTGTTTTTTATGTTAAGCTTGAGGCCTCACAGGCTGGGTTTTCTGAACCCTTCTTGTTCTTCTCTTGAACTTTGTTCCAGATAGCCCACTTCCTTTGTAAAGCGTGGGGTCCAGAAACGTACCTGCTAAGTAACCTCATCTGTGATGTCACTAGTCCACATTTCTGTGCTGTTCCTCATAGATGTGGTACTATGGGACCCAGAGTAACAATGCTGTAGGGTTTTAGAACAACTCTAAAACAATTGTCCTTAATCAAAGTCTGGCACCTAACTTTCCCAGGAGCACCGCAAGGGATGAAGACCGTCAGAAATCAAAATCTATCAGTTGTACGAAGGACTGTACAGACAGGGCAATCATGGATGGTTAGGGATTGTTTAGATGGTGTTTCGTCCTGTCGAGAGGGCCGGGAACTGAAGTCAACGACCTCTTGAGGTCCCTTCCAGTTCTATGATTCTAGAACGTATGGATGGTAACGTCAGGCGGCCGTAACAGTGGTTAGCCCTTCGGGTTGTTTGCAGTTCATGCATTATGCTCTTCCGGGATGATAAGTAAATATCCTCCCAAGAAAAAGCCCCATAGTGGGGGAATGGGATAGGAAAAGACAGCCTGAAGCAGAGGTCTGGAGAAAGACCTGAACCACATTCAGCAAAAGTTATGTGATTGAATAAAAAAAATCAGTGTGTGTGAAAACAAACCCTGGATACTTACTGGCAAGTTGTCTGTACAAGAAATTGGCACAGGTATTGCTGGCAGGGCTAAAACACTGAATACATCAGCATATTCTGACACGCCGGCACAGGGACTCCCCAGCTTCAGCACAAGATGTTCTGACAAAGCAACGCACGGAGGACTTTGGCGCATCAGGAGAAAGGTAGAAGGGGAGATAACAAACGAGTCAGAAACTAACACGCAAGTTGCTTGCCTCCAGCCGTAAGGGTGTCTCTGCGTAGCAGTGTTGTTCCAGCTTATTCCGGAGTTATTCCAAAGTAAGCTATTCCGGAATCACACAGCCCCAGAACAATGCGTGTTCCAAACTGGTGTGTCTACCCACAGCAGAAGCTGTTTGGAAACTGAGCCATTGGCTGCCCTGTGCCTTATTTCCCAATAGGCTCTGTTCCATGTCTACGTGCTCTTCCTTGTACGGTGAGGTTAACCAGTTCCGAAAGAAGCCATCCGCTGTTTCAGAGCAGTGGATGTGTTGCACAGATGCTCAAAGTTATGTCGAAAGAGCGTCCGTTATTTCGACGTAACTTTTCTGTGTTTGCACACCCTAAAAGTTGTTACCTTGCCCTAACCCTTTGTCTGGTCAGTGGAAAGTGCCAACAGTAAGCTGTTCCACCGCCATAGGCGACCTCATCCAGAACTCTCAAATAACCGGCATTTTAACCCTAAGTAAGTTTTAGTGACGTTTTCTGTAAGTACAGTAGAGCGAGTGTAAATACAGCAAATAGTGTAAGTTTACCGTGTACAATGCTGCTGTGGTTGGTAAGTAAAGTACTCAGCAGGCGTTTTTGTTTGTTGCTTAATATCTAATCTTCATTTTCTTTCATGTTATACATTGCTAGGTATGTCCCTCTATTTTCCAGAATGTATAAACAAAAAAGCAGTCCAGTTGCACTTTAAAGGCTGACAAAATAATTTATTCGGTGATGAGCTTTCGTGGGACAGACCCACTTCTTCAGATCATAGCCAGACCAAACCAGACTCCATATTTAAGGCACAGAGAACCAAAAATAATAATCAAGGTTGAGAAATCTGAAAAATCATTATCAAGGTGAGCATATCAGAGAGCAGAGGGGGCAGAAGTGGGTGGGGGGAGGTCAAGAATTAGATAAAGCAAAGTATGGAAAAGAGCCGCGATAATGAACTAGAGAATTGTCATCCTGGTTCAAACCACGTGATAATGTGTCGAATTTGAATATAAAAGAGTTCGGTAGCCTCTCTTTCCAAACAGCTGTGAAACTTCTGTGAAAAATCGGTTATTATCCAGAATATTTGAATAGCTAGCAACCTCCTGGTCCCGGGGCTGCTGGATAGGAAAGAGTTTACTGTACTATGTAACTCTCATAAGCAGTATAAATAATTGCATCCATTTATTTTTCTCTCTTGCTGTCACGTTGCATGCTGCCATTCAGCAAACACAAATAAAAATTAAACTGAACAGTTTAGAGCCACCATTACAAATGATGTCCTGTTTTTTCAGTAGCAGGCCCTTAATGTCATGAATTACAGGTTCAGAGACAGTGTCTTTTCCCTGGTAGTCAAAATAGTTTTTGATACATATGAGCGAGAGAGTTGTTTTATGTATCTCCATATGGAGAGAGATCTCCAGATTCGAATAATCTCGATGTGCAATTTATAATTCCATCTTGATTTTGGAGTCTATTTTAAGCACTACCAGAGTGTGAAAGTCTTTTTTTTTCCCCCATGTCTTCAGTATTTTATCTTATCAGGAATGTGCACAAGTATATCAGCTAAAGAGTTAGGCAGCAATAGTATACTTACTTCCACACCCTAAAACCACCAGCACACAAGCTCACTTTGCTCAGTAAGGTACAGTTTAAATCAGGGTTTCCCAAACTTTATATAGTTGGAATCCCGTTTTTCGGTACCGTTTTTGTGGTCTAAAATATAAACACATACAAAAAAGAAGAATGAAAAATGAATGAATTTTCACTGTTTATTATTTATTTGCTATCATAACAGTATCAGAGGGGTAGCCGTGTTAGTCTGGATCTGCAGAAGCAACAAGGGGTCCTCTGGCACCTTATAGACTAGCAGAAATGTGTGAGCATCAGCTTTCATGGGCAAAGGCCCTGCATCTGACGAAGTGGGTCTTTGCCCAGGAAAGCTTATGGTCACACATTTCCGTTAGCCTATAAGGTGCCATAGGACCCCTCGTTTTATCATGACGGTATGTCATAACACAAATCTTGATATAAAATACTTATGCGCCCAACTTATTTGTAGTACCCAGAGGCACTGAGACCTCATCTGGGGTGAGTGAAGTCCCTGGTCTACAGCCTTGGCTGTGAGCCAGCTGGCCTTTAGCTCACGTTGTAGCGTGCAGGGCTTTAGACCTTATGCTCGCAGGTTCTATCCCTGGGGCTGACAACCTGGGTCTGTCAGTGTTACATATTGTTGTTACCTTAACTATGCACAAAAATACGAAATCTGCCAAATTAATCGGATAGTGCATGATAATTTGTATATTTTCTAAGGACTGGTATTTTTTTCCCAAGGACCAGTACTGGGCCACGGGCCACACTTTGGGAGATGCCGGTTTAAATGGGCCAGCTAGTGGTCTGCTTAGCTGGGCAGTTACAGCAGACTGAGATTTGTTTGGTCAGTCTCTTGTTTATCAGGCACTTAATTCTTCTCTCTTGAGTCCCAAGAGCTTTTTCACTGAATGCTAATATCTTCTGGAGTCTTTGGTCTGTGAGTTGCGCCCTTAAACTGCTGACGTGGGATAGCGTAATAAAGTTTTGCTTGTACGATCCTCGTGTTCAGTAACCCAGGTTTTAATTTGCATTAATTGGTTGTATTAATTCAGTAACATGGGCATTTCTCATGACTTTACATTCTATTTTAACAACTCTGCTCTGTGGAAACGAGGGAAGATCTGTCAAGTATTTGGATTCCAAACTCAGTCTGCATTTCTGTTGTTTGGCAACCATATCTTTAAGAAAAAAGCAGTCATATAGCACTTTAAAGACTAACAAAATAATTTACAAGGTGGTGAGCTTTCGTGGGACAGACCCCCTTTAAAGCTCATCACCTAATAAATTATTTTATTAGTCTTTAAAGTGCTACATGACTGCGTTTTTGTGTTGAGAGAATACAAACTAACACAGCTATCTCTGTCACATATCTTTAAGGAAGTTAGTTAATTTCTGACCCTGAAGGGTTAAAATAGTTCAGTGGGCCTCTTTAAAGTTGTTACAGCAGTTTCTCTTTCTGTTTTGTTTTCAGTTGCTTCCTCTCTTTCAGTGATGCAGGTTTCTGTAATAACTCTAAGTTTTTTAAAAAAAAAAAAAAAATGAGAGGGTAGAAGTGAAGAGTGGAGGAGGGTATGAACAACCTGGGACCGGAGGGAGGCCTGAACCAAGAGAGGTCAATTAACTCTGTGAGGTCATTTTAAAGGACAGACAACGGCCGCAAGCTTAGCAAACAGGATATAAAGAAAATGTAACTGGTATGTACAAATATTTGACAAAGCAGGTTCTGTTACTGGCTGTGAGCAGGGAAGGGGACTCTGAGCTGCAGCGGTTTGGGAATGGAGGGGTCTTTGCCTGCTCTTACGTGACCTGAGTTTGTGCTCCCAGTGCCCTGTTGCTTGTCTGCTTGCCAAGTGGATGACGTGCGGGTGCCTTTCTCTGCTTCGCTAACCATTTCTGGGCAATTCTACGTGTCCATGTGTCAATTCCTGGCCTTAGCTCACTGGCTCTCCGGTTTTCGCTTTGAAAAGCTTTTGTATCCACCCTTCTGTATCTTCATCCCTAGAGGTGTTGAAGTTCTGGCTTGACCAAGCCCTGGCTGGGATGGTTTAGTTGGGGTCGGTCCTGCTTTGGGCAGGGGGCCGGACTCGATGACCTCCTGAGCTCCCTTCCAGCCCTCGGATTCTGTGATTCTGCAATCTAAGGTGCTCTATTTTCTCTACCGTTCTCTCCTTCATCTGCAGTACCTATGCGGTGTAGTATTGTTTGCTGCTTTTTTTTGTCTTGTGAGATTAGAATCATAGAACACTAGAACCGGAAGGGACCTCGAGAGGTCATCACGTCTTCTCCCCTGTCCCCACAGCAGGGCCAAGCACCATCTGGACCATCCCCGATAGGTGTTTATGTAACCTGCTCTTAAATATCTCCAGGGATGGAGATTTCTCGACCTCCCCAGGCAATTTATTCCAATGTTTAACCACCTGGACAGTTAGGAATGTTTTTCTAATATCCAACCGAAACCTCCCTTGCTGCAGTTCAAGCCCGTTGCTCCTTGTCCTGTCCTCAGAGGCCCAGGAGAACAAATTTTCTCCCTCCTCCTTGTAGCCCTCCCTCTTGGAGGTACTTGAAAACCGCTGTCACGTCCCCTCTGTCTTCTCTTTTCTAAACTAAACAAGCTCAGTTAAGCCTAACTTGGTCCTTCTGACACTTTTTGAGACCACAGAACACCACACGATCATCATTTTTCTGCAGAACATCCATGAGAATTTTCTTCCAAAAAAAAAAAAAAATCAGTCAAAAAACCACCCAGACAGGCAGCACCATCTACCACACAACCAAAAGAAGTCATTTAATCCGGTGTCCCGGCAAGGAAGAAGGAACGTTGGAGCTGGTTTTAATAGCAGAAAATAAAGGCCGTTGGCATGTGATTGCGAAAAAGCATCAGCCGCTCCCGGTACACCTGCGAGACGTTCATGGAGAGCGTTCTGCGGAATGTGGTTTAAGAAACATCCACTGAGATGGTGCTTGGGGCTGCCATGAATGCAGGTACTGAACTGAATTTCCTCTTCAGTTACGGTTCACCAGTAAGGGCTGGAGCAGCCCCAGCAAAGGCAACAAGTTGCCCCGGCCCCAGCGTGCCGCAGGCTGGGGCTGGGGAGGCCTTTCGTGAGCACCACGCAGGGTCCACCGTGCAGGATTCTGGTAGGGATGTGGGAAATGGAGTTTCTCCCGTCGACCTTCTTCAGCGAGGACGGCCGGGTAAGTTGATTGCGGATACATCGATTCTAGCTCTGCAGTTGCAGTGGCTACAATGGAGTCGGGTCTTCCTGGTGCACTCTGATTTGTCTGCAAACTCCTGGGCACCGGGGGACCTAAAGAGGAAGCCGTCTCTTCGTTCGCAAATCCAGTCCCCTCTTCTGCCAGCGCTCTGCTCAGAAGCTCTCTCGTTAAGGCCCCATTCCTACTGCACTTTCTGGCTGGCCAGGGCCTTGAGAAATCAGGTAATCCACCCTCCCCCTTTATTCTTGCCGCTGTACCTGTCAGCGGCACACATGGTTCCACCAAGCTGTCCACCCACGGAGCTCCCACTGTGTTCATTTGTTTTGGACCAAGACACCAGCCGGTGTTTTGGGCGGTGGCCAGCGTTCCCCGTAGGCCAAACACTTGGGCGGCCCGCCCAGGAGAGAGGCAAATGCTGTTCCCTGCTCACGGCCGGCAGCCTGTGTTTCTGTGGGTGGTGCGCAGACTCCCATGCCGAACAAAATGTATTCCGCCCAGGGGTGGGCCGAAGTCGAGGCAAGGTTGGTGGTGGCTGCTATTGATTCCGTAAAGGAGCTTAATTGTTTCTGACGTTTACGCGAAACGCGCCCATTCATTTCCGTGTGGTTTAGCGCAACCCGTAATAAGGAATGTGACACAGTGCAGGGGGTGGGAAGATTTTATTCCCCTGGTTTGGTCGTGTGTGTTTCCTACTGTTCTGTAGCAACCCGAGGTGTGTGCCTCAGTTTCCCTAGGCACGGGATCAGTGCGTAGCCATGTGGGGAGTTTCGGTGGGATGACTTCTCCCAGGTACTCCTGGCTCTTTGTAACCTACACAACCAGGTGACACCTTTCTGCCCCAGGAAACGGGACAGACAAGGGCCTGGCTGGTTGGAATCAGAAGTGGGCGAGGGAGGGGGCAGTCTGATCTGGCTGGAGAGGGAGGACGGGGGGCCAGGCCCCGGCTCGGGGACCCCCCCGAGGCCTCTCTCCCCAAAACGGATTGTTGACGGCTTCTGGCATCTGTGCTGATAAATCTGTTCCACGCCGTGTCCCTGTCGCCTGAGAGACCTACTCTCCCAGCCAAACGAGAGTCACATCTGCCTGCAGATGAGGGGCAGGGCCTGGGGACCCCCACCCCGTGGCAGTGGTGTACACGCGAACTAGTTTTGACTGTGCTAGAATCTCTCCTGGCGCATAAACTAACTTTTAACGCCTGCGAGCTGAGGAAGACGTTTCTAGGCGCACGGGGGCTGATCGTTGGCTACGGATGGGCCATTTATTTCAATATCCCCTCGATCCACGGTTCCGTGTCCATAAGTAGGTGTCTGCAAATCCCCCGACAATGGTTGGAAAACAGCCTGGGCATAAACCTCTGGTTGTGGTGGATCCAGTTGGACTTGCTTCGGATCCGTCGTAAGATTCTGCCAGTTCTCCAGTCTTCCATTGAGACTTCTGGGCTAGCCAGGACTTGGCTTCCTAATGGTGGGATGGGGGGGCTTGAGAGCCCAGTGGTCCTCAAAGTGTGGGATGGGAGCCGCAACTGAGTTTTGAGTGGGGTGAGTGGGACTGGCTTCGACTCGCTGGGCCCCAGGGCTCAAGGTACAGGCCCCCTCTGTGGGGCTGACACCCTAGTCTTTCAGCTTTGGCACCCTGCCCAACGGGTGGGGCTCAGGTCTCGGCCCCCTCGCCCTAGCGGCAATGACGTTTGAGACCCCCTTAGTCCTTTCAGCCCTCAGCTGCTCTTCGGGGGGGAAATGTGGCTACTTCTGGGGTGGAGTCTTGGCCCTGGTCACATGTATAACGCAGCAGTGCTCCAGCCCTCTAAACGCTCATCGATTTGTAACAAGTTGCTTCCCCCTCGCACAACGTCCATGTTTCCACACTCTGTGCCCCCAGCTCACCACTGACTGGATTGCGGGAGAGGGTTCTGCCTGCCCCGGGCCGCAGAGAGACCATGGAGCGTCGCCGCAGCCGGGTGTGAAGTCTCTACTCTTGTGGAGTAGAACCAAACAGTGAGTGGGATTTTCCCTCGCCGCACAACTGTTGGGAGAAAGGGTCCCATGTCGTGTTCACAACCACCCCTCTGATCCCGTCACCCCTCTGTGCCTGGGCTGGACCAGAGCTGGTCGCCCCTAGAGGGAAAAGGTCCCCTGTCCCTTTCTGACACAGTGATTCTCCCCGGCTTGGCAGACACCATGGCTACCACCAACCCCCTGGAGAACCTACAGGTAGAGGCCAGCTGCTCCGTCTGCTTGGAGTACCTGAAGGACCCGGTCATCATCGACTGTGGCCACAACTTCTGCCGGGTCTGCATCACCCGCTGGTGGGAGGAGCTCAACCGGGACTTCCCCTGCCCCGTCTGCCGCAAGACCTTCCGCCACCGCACCCTGAAGCCCAACCGGCAGCTGGGCAACATGGTGGAGATCGCCAAGCAGCTGCAAGCCACCAAGCGCAAGGTGCGGGACGAGAGCCTCTGCAGGAAGCACAACGAGGCCCTCAACCTCTTCTGCAAGGAGGACCAGGAGGCCGTCTGCCTGGTGTGCGAAATCTCCCACGACCACCGCTGCCACACCGTGGTGCCTCTGGACGACGCCTCCCAGGAGTACAAGGTGGGAGGCTGCCCGGAAGGGGACGCCTGGCCCCTTCCCTGGGGCCAGCGCTCTCCGGTCCTTGAGCTGGAGAAGGTCTTGTGGGTCCCCTTTAGCCGTTGTCTTCAGAGCTAGCCAAGGTTCTGAACCCTTCACCCCCGTTCGTACCTCGCTCCCAGGTACTGCTTTCACGCTGCACCTCTTGCGAGCTGGTCATCCTCCACCGCCTTTCCCCAGTGCCTTCTGTGTGCCCTGACGGGCAAGCCACCTCTGCCACAGGTCCCTGGGAAAGAATCTCTTCCAGCTGTGTGGGGGAGACCCCAGAAGTCCTAGCGGACAGGTGGAGGAGTACAGAACCCATGAGGTCTGGTGCAGGGGAGCAGAGGGGAGGGGAGAAGAGAGGAGGAGCCAGGACTCCTGGGTTCCACCCTTCATTCCAGGAGGGGAGAGGGGTCAGGCGTGTGGGAGCAGTGCAGGCCGGGAGCCAGGGCTCCTGGGTTCCACCCTTCGTTCTAGGAGGGGAGAGGGTCTGGCGCAGTGGTTCCCAACCTCTTCGGTAACACAACACACTTCACACGCAACACACAAGCAATCCCAGGGCACAGCCGCTTTTCTCAGCTGAATCGAATGCTCCTCGGCACCCCGTTTCCCGACGCTGCGTTGGGGTTGCGGCCTGACGGGGGGGGGTTGCGACACAGCACCGCGTGCGACCAGCGAAACAAGGCTCCAGCGCGCTCCCGTTTCCGCCCCAGTGCAGGACGCACCGTGGGAGACAGCGAGCGCAGGCCTCGTTGAGTGAACAAGCAACCGCTGGAAGCAGCTCCCCTCCCCGCTGGCCTGCTGGAGCCCAGATGGGACATTTAAACCACGTCCCTCTCCCTGGCCACAGCAGGGAGCGAGGCAGCCTGGCGGGGCCGGGAAGCAGCATTTCAGCCCCCCACCCACCCCCCTGTGGGGTCGGCGTTGCCCCTCTCAGCAGCTCTGCCAAGAGCCACCCCTGGGGGGAATTGACCAACCCAGAGCCAGCTGGGACTCCAGCATCCCCAGCCGAGGCGGGGTCGTCAGTTTCCCCTCCAGGGTGGCTCTGCCAAGAGCAGGGCAGGGAGGGGAAATTGACGATGGTTTGTGGCACACTTTGACCATTCTCAGGGTGCACCTGTGTACCACGGCACGCTGCTTGAAAACCACTGGTGTGGTGTGTGGGAACAGCAGGGCTGGGAGCCAGGACTCCTGGGTTCTCTCTCTGGCTCTGAGAGGGGAGATGGGTCTGTTGGGTTAGAGCAGGGGGCCGGGAGCCCGGACTCTTGGGTTCTGTCCCTGGCTGTGGGAGGGCAGTGGGGTCTAGTGGTTAGAGCAGGGGGCTGGGAGCCAGGACTCCTGGGTTCCCTCCCCAGTTCTGTGAGGAGAATCAACTCTAGCGGTCAGATGAGGTAGAACTGAGACTGGACTATCCACAGGGGCCTGATCCCCGACTGTGCCACCCATGGCCCCATCCAAACCCCCCGGGAACTGCCCACCTGGTGCCTTGCAGATCTGAGCCTGCCTCTTGCGCCCAGCCCCTGCTCGTTACGTGTCCGTCCTCTTCCCAGGAGAAGCTGCAGCAGTGCCTGGCGCCGCTGGAGCGGAAGCTGCAGGACATTGCCTACTGCAAGTCCCAGGAGGAGAAGAAACCTGGCGAGCTGAAGGCAGGTGGTGCTGGGGGCTTGGTCGGCCCTCACGCGGGCTAGGTCCTGGCAGAGCTGCGGGGTCCTCGGTATGGGGTGCTCTGAGCTCTGGCCCCAGCGTGAAGCTGGGGGGCGCTGAGCCACTGGAATCTTTGAGCGGTGTCAGAAACCCCGACCGGGCAATAGGGGCGAAAATCTCCTGTGGCTTATCTGAGGTCAGAGCAGCTCGGTTCCGGGTCTGTCCTGCCTCCCTGTTCCCCCACACGGGCTGGTTTCGGGTGGATCCCGAGCTCAGGGCTGTAGCCTGTCCTGAAGCTTTCTCTGGTGGGCTCACGGCCGCCACGCCCCAGAGGTGGCTGCATTTTAGCAGCTGGTGGAGCAGTCTCTGTATGCACTCTGCAAAGCAAAGAACCACCTCTGCCCGGTTATCGACAGACCCCTCCTGGCCTCCTGCTGCACTCAGCCCCTCTCTGTGGAGATACCACACACGGACACGCCTGGGCTAATCCCTTTGGCTGGATCTGGGACTCCTGGGCTGGGGATACCCTCTTCCCCCTTTCTTTGTGGCCAGATCTGGGGGGGGAGACCCATGCTCACCCCAACCCCGGGGGTGGATCCGGGGCTAGAGGGGACCCGTGGGTGGGTGGCCCCTGCTGATTCTCCCCGTGCCCCTGCAGCGGAAGGTGGAGAGCCGACGGCAGCTGATCCTGAGCGAGTTCGAGGAGCTGCACCAGTTCCTGGAGGGGGAGCAGCAGGTGCTGCTCCGGCGCCTGGAGGAGGAGGAGAAGGACATCCTGCAGAAGCTGAAGGACAACGTGGCCCAGCTGGCCGAGCAGCGCCTCTCCCTCCACCAGCTCGTCACCGAGGTCGAGGAGAAGTGCCTGCAGTCTGGCATTGAGATGCTCAAGGCGAGAACCTCTGGGCGCCCGGCCCACCCCCAGCGCTCCCGCGAGAGAGGCTCAGCCGGGTCCCCTTTGCCACCTCCTTCCCGCCGTCGTTCCGCTTGGCATCGTGGGCTCACAGCCGCTGCGCCCCACCCCAGAGGTGGCTGCATTCTGACAGCCGGTGGGGCAGTCTCTGCATATGCACCGCGAAGAGAGTTAACTTTCTCTGCCTGGCCGTGGAGAGGACCAGACCTCCTCTGTCCAGCCCGGCAGAGATACACCCCCGCCCCCCAACACACACCTGCGATGTTTCCCTTCACAGCTGCCTCCAAAGCCGCTTCCACCTCTTACAGTGGGGAAGAGGCAGCCGGGGTTAACTGTAAGCTGAGCGCTTGGGTGGCCGCCCAGGAGAGAGAGAACTCCCACCCAGCTGATTAGCAGAGCGGCCACAGCCGGCAGCGTGTGTTTCTGCTGGTGGTTGCCCAGCTGCACCTGTTTTGGTAGCTAGGACAAAATTTATTTCACCCACACGGGGTGCGAGGGGAGCCAGCGGGGAGCCCTGCCCAGCACCCTCCGGGGCACCGTCAGATGCCTCTGTGTGGGCACGGAGGGGGCTCTGGCTGGGTCCAACAAGAAACTGCCAACCCGTCCCACGACCTTCTTCCAAGGCTTATTCTGAGCCTGGCCCACGTCTGCCTACGCGCCGATGCTCCTGACGCAGAGATGGCTCTGCCGCCTCGGCAAAGGGAAATACATTAGCCTGGGCCCAGTCTCTGCCTTGTACTGGCGTCACTGGGGCCCTGCTGGTTTCTCAGCTGTGGAACACACGTCCCAGAAGTCTTTCCCCTTGAAATCTGGCCTCCCCCGCATTCCTGGGAGCTTCCCAGCTCTGGGGCCCTGCCAGGCTGGGTAAGGGCCGGACCAGTGATCTGTCATCGGAGTGCTAGGGCAGGCGCCCAGCTGATTAGCCGAGCAGGGCCAGCCGGCAGCCAGAACTTCCAACGGTGGGGCACAGCACAAAATTTAGTCTGCCCCTCAAGGGAGCCCTGGGCAGGACCTGTCCTTCCCCGGCCTGGCAGAGCCGCCTCCGTGTGCTTCCCCCACCGTAGGCCGTGCTGATGTTGGCAGCAGCCCCCAGGGTCCTGCATCCGGGGAAGGCTTGTGGAGGGGGGACCGATGGCCCCACCAGTAGAAGGGAGCCGGGCAGGGGGCGGGGGCTGGCTGAGAGTCGCTGCTGGGCTGAGGAGGGAAAGGGCGTATCCCGCAGGAGAGGAGGATAGCGCGCGCGCTCTCTCTCTCTCACACACACACACACACACACACACACACACACACACACACACACACACACACACACACACACACATTCCTTCTCTCAAACGTGCACACACGCCCCTTCTCTCTCTCACAGCTGTCATACACTCGCGCCTCACACACCCCTCTCTCTCACACAGCTGTCACACACACACACCCTTACCCCGCCCCCCCCCACACACAGCAGCGTTCCCTCTCTCATTTTTCCCCCGCCGTGGGTGGAATAAATTTTCTCTTGTGCACCCTGGCACATCGCTGTGCACCATCACCAGTAACACACCACCCACCGGCTGTGAGCACTCTGCTAATCCGCCCAGGCTCTCGCCCTCCAGGGAACGCCGCCCTACGGGTATCTGCGGGGTCGGGATCCCCATGGTCACAGAGCTGCTGGGAAGTTGGACGACGGCCTCTGAAAGCATGAAATTGACCAATTAGAAAATGCTCTAGCCGTGAAATGGATCAAAATGGGCCCTGAATTCAGGGCAGCTGAGGCAGGACTCTAAACAGAGCCACCTCTTTTCCAGCCAGTGCAGGCCAGGCTTTGAGCCTCGGGAAATCCCACGGGGATGGGTCAGTGGTCTGGGGACTTTTCTTTCAAAAGCTACTTCCTGATTCCTTGGTCTGCTCTGCTCCAGGGCCCACTGGGCAAGCCCTGGAGCTGTGGCTGAATCCAGAAGTGGCCCTTGTATCTCCTCGTCTTGGGGGTGGCGGGAGCAGGCACTGTCCCTTGGGGCGCTGCGGCGGATGGAGGTGCAAAGAGCCGAGGCCGGCTGCTGCTGAGCTGTGAGCTCTGGAGTTAGGCTGCTGGCACGGGGAAGGCCTGGGAGACCCCTTGTAGGGAGGTCCCAACCCAGAACTCTGGGGAACTGGCTGTAGGGGGCCAGCCCTGGCCGCCTGGAGGGCGTGGGTGAGATGGGCCTCTGCAGATGTCTGCGTTAGATGGGTCCTGGATCTAGTGGCAGACGGGCCCTGAGACAGCCTCTCTCGGAGTAGCAGGCTCGGGGGCTGGCCCTGTCGCACCCTGGCCTTTGCGAAACTCAGCTGTTGCTGGAACCTCCCTTAATTGGTGTCTTTTTTTTTTTTTTCCCCCCCTCTCTCCCTGTAGGACATAAAGAGCACCTTGGAAAGGTACGGCACAATTCCCCAGCCCTCACCCCAAGCCTGCACATCCCTACCCTCTGTGCCCAAATGGGAAGGGATCCGAACAGGACCAGGGACGGGGGCCTAGCGGGTGGGGCAGGGCTGCAGGAAGAGACCACGCTTGTTTGTTTGGAAAAGAAGGTGGAGAGGGGACGTGATCGCCAATTGCTAGTACCTAAAAGAAGGAGGGAGAAAAATCAGTAATAAAAACGAGTAGGAGGGAGAAGAATGGTTCTCCTGGACCTCTGAGGACAGGACGAGGAGCAACCAGCTTCAACTGCAGCAAGGGAGGTCTAGGTTGGACACTAGGAAAAACTTCCTGACTGTCCAGGTGGTTAAACACTGGAATAAATTGCCCGGGGGGGTTGTGGAACCTCCATCGCTGGAGATATTTCAGAGCAGGTGAGACAGACACCGATCAGGGATGGTCTGGATAGTGCCTGGTCCTGCCTGAGGGCAGGGGGCTGGACTCGATGGCCTCTCGAGGTCCCTTCCAGTTCTCGTGTTCTACCCCAGCTCAGGGAGGGGAGTAAGGCTGAGTGGTTAGAGGAGGAATTGAGACAAGGCGTCGTCACTCCTGGATCACGTTGCCAGTGCGGGCCCAGTGTCCGCCGGCCTCGTGCCTCAGTTTCCCCCTCCTCGGCCCACCTGTGAGGCACAGGCAGGGCGGGAGCGCAGCGGGTGCGATGCTGGCCGCCTCTCGCCCCTTCAGGTGTGAGATGGTGCAGACGGTGAAACTGGCCTCGGTCCCGATCGAGTTGGAAAAGAACTTCGGCAACTTCCCCCGGCAGTATTTCGTCCTGCGCAAGATCATCAAGAGACTGATCGGTGAGCAGGCCTGGCCCTGGCCAGGCCCCTGGCAGGGGTGGGGTGGGGTGGGGTGGGGTACCCTGGGGGGGCCAGGCTGGCTCTGGAGGGGTAGACACCTCCGTCAGGGAGAACCTAGGGGGGTTGAATGGGTGTGACCCAGTGGGGCTCCTCTCTCACGGCATTGGGGCGGCGGGAGAGGATGCTATGGGGAGGGGTGGTGGGGGACAGAACCCTCTCCATGAGGCTGGGAGAGCAGGGGGCTGGGGAAGCCTGAGGGGGGTCAGAGGTGACGGGAGGGCGAGTGGAGACCAGTTGGGGGACTGGCATGGGGTGGGTGTTAGGAAGGGGGTAGCTGTGGGGCTGGGCAGCAGGAGATGGGTCGGTTTGGAGGAGCTCAGGGCAGGCATGAGGCATTCGGGGACGCAGGTAGCAGTGGGGTTGGGGGCTGGACGGGGGTGAGTGTGGGGGACCGGAGGGCGTGGGGAGCGGGTTTGGTGGCCAGCATGAGCGGGTTTGAGGAAGGGGGTGGCAGTGGGGTTGACGGCTGGGTGCGGGGCGGCCTCGAGGGCCTCACGGCGTGGCTGGAGGCCCGACTGCCCAGCCCCTCTCCCCCTGCAGGAGACGTGACCCTGGACCCCGAGACGGCTCACCCCAACCTGGTGCTGTCCGAGGACCGCAAGAGCGTGAAGTTCGTGGAGACACGGCTACGGGACCTGCCCGACACCCCCCGGCGCTTCACCGTCTACCCCTGCGTCCTGGCCACCGAGGGCTTCACCTCGGGCCGCCACTACTGGGAGGTGGAGGTGGGCGACAAGACCCACTGGGCCCTGGGCGTCTGCAAGGACTCGGTGAGCCGCAAGGGCGAGCTGATGGCCCTGCCCGAGACAGGCTACTGGCGGGTGCGACTGTGGAACGGGGACAAGTACGCGGCCACCACCACCCCCTTCACCCCGCTGCACCTGCCCGTCAAGCCCAAGCGGGTGGGCATCTTCCTGGACTATGAAGCCGGGCGGGTGTCCTTCTACAACGTCACCGACCGCTCCCACATCTACACCTTCACAGACACCTTCACCGAGAAGATCTGGCCGCTCTTCTACCCAGGCATCCGTGCCGGGCGCAAAAACGCCGCCCCCCTTGTCATCCAGACCCCTACGGACTGGGAGTGAGGGGCGGGAGGCCGGGCCCACCAGCCTCCGGCACTAGGCGGGAGGCATGGATCTGGTCTATGCTGTTCACCTGCATGCTCTGACTGTCGCGGGCAACGTCCCTTGGACCGCCCGCCTGGAGACACTGCTTGCGTATCAACCCGGGGGGAGCGGGGTGTGGAGGTGGATTACCGAAGGCTCCTCCCCAGAGACTGGGGGCCAGGGGGGCTGCTATCCCACCCGGATAGAGTGATGGCTCTGCTTCTGGCCCCGCACAGCCCAGGGGTGGGGTGGTAATTTCACAGCTCTCTGACACCATTGCCTTTCCACCATTCCCCTGGTTCTCCCTAACGGGTGGCCAGGTCGGCACAAACTCCGGTACGGCCCTGAAAGCCACTGCGTTGACTCTGATCCTAGGTTCCTTCCACGGGGCGGGGCTATCTCCCCATCCCCCAGTGGGGAGGACCCTGCTGCTGCTGTGACCTGGTAAATTTCTTCTCCTAGGTCAAACCCATGGGGATCGTCCTTGAGCACGTAGCTACTCATACGTAACCATGGACTGCAGCAGGGGGAGGAGGAAGGGGTATTCCGACGAGAACTGGGGGGAGGCAGGGCGTGAAGGACTATGAGGATGTTAGATTTGGTTTCCACTTCCTCCACACTATGGTCCTGTCTGCCCCATGCCCAGAGTGGACTTCCGGGTGGTGGAACCTTGCTTGCCTGGCTGGGTTCTCAATCCTTGTGTGACTGTGACCCTGAGCTCCCCTTCCACTTCTCCCCTGCTTGGTTGATGGGCAGGATCCAGGCGGCCAAGGGATGTTTCCATCCCACTCCTGGGAAATTCGTCCCGTTTGGACAGTCCAAGGTGAGTCCTGGGCAAAGGCAGCTGTCTCGAGTGTGCTAGGGGGAGAGAATCCTTGGTGGTGCACAACCTGTGTTTACTCTGGGTGGGCTTCAGTAGATTAAAGCACAGGGGGTCCTGGGACTCCAACTCCGGGGTTCTCTTCCCTCCGCTGAGATGGGAATGACGTGTCCGGTAGAGTGGAGGGGCCGGGTGGGGTGTCCTGGTGTCACAGTAGGTGTACCATCAGCCTTATGGCGTGCCGGCAGAGGTAGCAGACTAGATGGATGAACTGCGGCCCAGAAAAGAAGCCTGTTGAGCCCCTTTTCTGAGGTCAGGTCAACGCTACGAGGACAGGCCGATCGCCAGAGTTTGAGTTACCTCAGAAGCGTAAGTCAGTTTGGTGTAGCTTAGTCCTACTTACCGTGAGGTCCGCACCACGCTGGGTCAACAGAGAAATTCTCCTATCAACTCCTTAGCATCTCTTTCTGGTTCACTGCCAGACTGGACGCAATCCGGCCCATAGGGAGGTACTCAGTCTCTTGATAGTGGTGCATCTTCATGGGAGATGACCTGTCCTCCAGGTTGCCGTCATCTAGGCCAGAGAAAATGTGTAGGAGAGCCTGTTTCCTGTTCCTTTGTGCTGAGCCTTTCCCGTCTCTCGTGGGAGAACTCTGTGGAGAAGGCCTGTGGCGTTCCTCGTGGCTGATTGGGATTACTTTGTGGTGGAGAAGCCAACGAGTGAATAGTTCTCGGGAGCTCAATGAGAGGATGAGTTTTATCCAGTTGTCTCCACTCTGGAAGTACTGGGAGATCTTGCCCCGTTTCCAACCCCTCCCACTGCACCCTCACCTTTTAAAATGCACTTCCGTGTTTTCTTTGCCTTCTGTCAGCTCAAATTGGGCTGCTTCTCCCATTCCTCTTGAACCCATTGGAGGCATCCCCACCCAGGCTGATCTGCACCCTGGTACATTTCTACAGTGAAGTAATTGTGTGCCCCTTCTGAGCAAGAAGGGTGGGGAAGAAAGGAAACAACTTCTGGGCCATGAAGAACTTCGTTCAAGCCAGAAATTAGGTTGGGGCAACCAAAAAAAAATGTCGGAACGCAGTTATGGTTGGAAGCAAAACGGCCAGGAACGGCCTTATCTCTTCTCCCTCCTGCATCTGAGTTGTATTTACGACCCGCATGGGTGGGGCTTTCATTCCTGAGCGAGCTGGATTCTTCCCAGGCCAGTGTAGCATTTTTGGATGTCGGCTGTGGGGTTAGAAGAGCTGATAGTCGGCTGTGACGTCACCGTGAGGAGGAATCCATCGGACTTTCCGCAGGGAGCCGTTGGCAGGAGGAGAACTTGGATCATGTGTTGCCTTCCGTTGCTGTGCCGTTACGGAGTGGTGGCACGTTGGTCTCGTCTTTTCTCCACTCGTGGCACTTAAATTAAGCCTCCCAAGGATTTAATTGCTTTAATTGAAAGTCGTTGGCCCCAGTACTGTAGCATTTGCCTGTGTTTACGGGTGTGACAGCTCCATCCCCCTTCCAAGGCTAACATCGTCATCTCTTCTGAGTTGGATGTGCCCCGCCTCCCACCCCCTCCGCACCGGCCCTCTGCCCCCTTCCTGTCCCTGGGGTGGAATTCCCCGGTTCGCCCACATCCTGGGCTGCAGCATCCAAAGAATGAGCTGTGCTTCCCCAGCAGACCTTACAGCACTTGGCCTCGAGGTTCAGTCCTTGGGACGCCTTGACCCAGAACCAAAGGATTGATGGTTTTTAACGGTCAGACCAAAGCACGGCGAGAGAGATGATGGACTTCAGAAGAGCAGGGTGGCCTGCAGGTGGAACGTCCGGGGTGGTGGTTACGCCCAGACCGTAAGCGCTACGTCATGTTGAGCTAGTTTTCGAAGGCCACTCCAGCTCTGGCCCTCAGTCCTTCAGAACCGCCCCCCCCCGCCCCCCATCAACAGAAAGGCCGACCAAGGGGCGGATTTCTGCCACCTCTGGATACTCTCAGAGGAAGGCCCCACAGCTGGCAGTTCATCCTGGGATCTGCCTCCAAGGCAGGGTATCTGTGGCTGGAAGTCTGGCAAGTCCGGGCTTCTGTTCCAGGAGCACACGGCCACGCCTCAGCCCGGCGCAGGAATTCTTGGGTGGAATTCTGCGCCCTGGGATACGTATTCCGGTAGCAGCTGGCGGCGTCCGCGGAGATCAGGGCCGCGGCGTTCTGCACCAGGGCTGCTCGGAAACCATCCTCGCCTCGGAGAGCATCTGACTCGAGCCAGACTCCCTGAGACGCAGCCTCCTCTGCCTAACAGCTGCCAAGTGGATCCGCAGAGGGTGGCCTCACCCAGCACTTAAATGCAGCCACCTCTGGGGTGGGTATCTTCTTTATGAGCAAGAGAGCCTGACTCTCTCAGAGGGGGCAATGGGGCATGTCCAAGGTTGATGAATGGACAGGAGGAGTTGAGGTTTCAGCGGAAAGGCCACAGGGAGTTGCTGCTTTTCTCCAGGCAGAGAGGGACCGGGCCGAGTAGCCATGTGTGAAGAAGGAATCAGAAGGGTGTTTGCTTGTAATACATCAACTAGCCGTGTGTGTGACCAGCGGCCCAGGGCAGAGCCTGGCTGGCTCGGGGGAGGAGGAGCTGCCATTTCAGATCCAGGCTGGGTTGGCTGGCTTGCTCCGAGGGGAAAATAGCAGTGGGGAGCGGGGGGTGCCCCTGTCAGCCCGGGGTGGAAGTGTCCCACGTGTGTGATGATCTGATAGGTCTCAGTGGCCTGACCCACCCCAGAGCCAGCCACCTCTGCTGGCCAAACAGCGCCAGGGGTTGGGCCATGACTCACCGGCACCCCTGGGCTGTGTGGGGGCCCCTGCCCTCCCCTGCCCTCCCACAGCTGGGGGAGAACTTGTCCGTGGCTTGTGTCGTATAACGGCCTGCAACTTTGTCATCAATAAACCGCCAACTTTCTTAAGACCACCTGGGGCGTGTGGCTCTTCCTCGCGGCCCACGGGCGAGGTGGTGAGTCCTGGGGGGGAGGAAGGGGGGTCCGGCTAGGGCACAGCGGGAACGGCTCGTGGGCTGTGGATGTTCCTCCATCGTCCCTGAAGGCCCAGGGCCCCAGGTTGAGGCTGCTTAATGGACAGAAGACTGGCCCACGAGCCACCCCACGGCTGGGAGTGCTGGGAGAGAAGCTGCCCTCTGGTGCCACCGCCAGAAACCAGCTGGGCTGGAGCAAGGCTCATTTGCATCCCAATGATGTGACAGTTCAGGGGTCCTTTGGAGCAAGATGGGGTTGTTTGTTGGGCCTGAGGGCTGGACGGTACCATTGTCCCTTGTGGGGGGAGCAGAGGAAGGTGGAGGGATGCAGGGGTGCAGGAGGAGGAGGCTCACCCTGAGTAGGAGCACCCTCAGTCACAGGTAAGTAAGAGCCTGGCAAAAGGACTAGAAAGTCGGTTCTGGTGTTGTCAGAAGGTGGAGGTCCCATCCCACGCGGACGTGTCAGCCAAAGCCCCCCGTGTCCCCAGGAAAGTCCTTTTCAAGGACGTCGCACCTGCTCGGGTGGGGAAGAACTTCTGTTGAAAAGTCCAGGCAGCTCTAGTGAGGACTTCCTGGTTTTTTCCCCGTTCTGGGAAGGGAGCAGGACCTAGTGGTTAGAGTGGTGGCGGGGGTGGGGAGCCAGGACTCCTGGGTTCTATATGCAGCTCTGGGAGGGGAGTGGGAACTAGTGGTTATGGCAGCGGGCTGGGAACCGGGACTCCTGGGTTTTCTCTCTCTGCCTTCGGGAGGAGAGTGAGGACAGGTGAGGCTGGGAGCCAGGACTCCTGGGTCTGATCCCTGGGTTCTGGGAGGGCAGTGGGGGGGTTGTTGGGTTGCTCCTAGTCCCAGGTCTATCATTGGGTTTTGTGTCTAGGTCTCCTACCTCTCTCCTTTGTAAGCTGCATCAACTGCAAGAGCTGTTCCTGAACCATAACCTGTGGGCCATACCTGCCCCCCGCCCCACAGCAACGGGACCCACCCCACTCCTGGACATGAGAAAGGCCGAACACTTTGTTCTCACTCTTAATGGGCACAGGGTGAGCAGTGCAGGAGGCTGTTGGAAAACAGAGGGGGAGGTAACACTCGGTGGCGCTGTGCCGCAGGGTGGGGGGCTCAGCAGGGGGGGCACTGTCCCCTGGCAGTGAGTGCCGACCCCAATGCGGCACTCGGTGGCGCTGTGCCGCAGGGTGGGGGGCTCAGCAGGGGGGGCACTGTCCCCTGGCAGTGAGTGCCGACCTCAATGCGGCACTCGGCGGCACTGTGCCGCAGGGTGGGGGGCTCAGCAGGGGGGCACTGTCCCCTGGCAGTGAGTGCCGACCCCAATGCGGCACTCGGCGGCGCTGTGCCGCAGGGAGCAAGAAGGGGAGTCGCAGTCGTGGGGCGCCCCCCCCCCCCCAACAGGGCCAGCCCTGATGTGGTGTAGGAGCCACTGAACCAAACTCAGCCTATAACATACAGCCCCAGGGGAGGCGCTGGCCCAGCCAAAGGCCTGTCCCACAGCCGGGCCTCGCCCCTGTCCAGAGCTGGGGCTGGCGGCCAGGTGTGCTGGCACCCAGCCCCCCCGCATCTATTTTTGGGCACCAGCCGCCTCCCCACGGGGGCGGGTACTCGGCTATGGGTCTGCGCTGTCCCTGCAGCTCGCCAGCCCCGGAGGATAAAAACCAGCCCACGGGAGCAAAGAGCCTTGTGCCGCGCAGAGCCGGAGAGGCCCAGCATGGGCCGGACTCTGTTCCTCGCAGCTGCCACCCTGGTCTGCCTCACGCTGGCAAGTAAGAAAGCGCTCGGGGGGGTGGGGGGTAACCTTCTGCCCGACTCCACTGAGCACCCAGCACAGAGGCAGCATCTTCACCCAGGCCCGTCTTGCTCTAACCCCTAGGTTCCACTCCCCTTATGCCTGGGGTGAGAACCCAGGAGGTGTGACACCCCAGATCTAACCCACTACACCCTGCCCAGCTTCAGAGCCAGGAGTCCTGGCGCCCAGTTCCCCCCCCCACTCTAACCATTACACCCCACTGCCCTCCCAGCACCAGAGAGAACCCAGGAGTCCTGGCTCCCAGCTCCCCCTGCTCTAACCACCAGCCCCCACTGCCCTCCCAGCGCCAGAGAGAACCCAGGAGTCCTGGCTCCCAGTTCCCACCCCCCCCACTCTAACCATTACATCCCACTGCCCTCTTGGAGTTCTCGCCCCCCAGCTCTAGATGGGTTAGGGCGGTGTAGTGGTTAGAGTGGGGGGGGCGGGGAGCCAGGACTCCTGGGTTCTCTCCCCTGCTCCAGGAGGGCAGTGGGGTCTAGTGGTTACAGCAGGAGTGCTGGGAGCCAGGACTTCTGCATTTTCTCTCCCTCTGGCTGTGGGGGGGGGGTGAAGCCTAGTGGTTAGTGGGGCTGGCGGTTGGATGGCTGTTTGCACGTGTCTCTCATTGCCTCCCCCTCCCCGCCAGACAGTCAGCTGCTCTGCAGACACTGCGCCCTGGAAGACCCCTACGTCGGCTGCCTGCCCGGAAAATCAGCCTGCACCCCCAAGGCCGGGCACCCCTGCATGACCATCACCATCAGCTCTCGTGAGTGGGGCTGGGAGGGCACGGGGGGGGGGTGGGGAGCTGCCCTAGGTTCTCTCTGTCCTGAATACCCCCACTGGTACCGAGTACTGCTCCTTTCTGGGCAAGGAGCTCTTTGGGGAGAGAACCCAGGCGTCCTGATGCCCAGCCCTCTGCCTGCTCTAACCACTAGACCCCACTCCCCTCCCACCACTGGGGAGAGAACCCAGGCATCCTGATTCCCAGCCCCTGCCTGCTCTAACCACTAGACCCCACTCCCTTCCCAGTACAGGGGAGAGAACCCAGGCATCCTGATTCCCAGCCCCCACCTGTTCTAACCACTAGACCCCACTCCCTTCCCAGTACAGGGGAGAGAACCCAGGAGTCCTGGCTGTACCAACAACCCATGGCCAAGGGAGCTTTCTGGCAAGGTGGCCGTGGGGCGGCTGGCCTGCTTTCCGATCTCCGGGCCTGGGGCAGCGAGTTCGAGTGGCGCGCTGTGGAGCCCTGACCTCTCTCTCTCCTCGCAGGGGGCCAGGTGCTGTACCTCCTCCGGGGCTGCATCGCCAATCCCAGCCGCTGTGGGATGGTGGTGGAGGCGTCGGTCCCTGGGTGCTACGCCAACGTCACCTGCTGCTCCCACGCCGCCTTCTGCAACGACTGGCATCTGCTGCCTGCTGCTCCCCCCATTCCTGCCTCTTCCCCTCCCCAGCCCCCCAAGTTCTCTAACCACCCTCAAGCCCTTCGTCCTCCTCTCCCCCACCTCCCCATCATCCAGGCCACCTCTGTTCTAACCACTAGGCCGCAGTCCCTCCCCCGTACCAGGGAGAGAACCCAGGAGTCCTAATTCCCAGCCCCCACCTGCTCTCACCACTAGACCCCACTCCCTCCCCAGTACCAGGGAGAGAACCCAGAAGTCCTAATTCCCAGCCCCCACCTGCTCTCACCACTGGACCCAACTCCCTTCCCAGTGCAGGGGAGAGAACCCAGGAGTGCTGATTCCAAGCTGGTTGTATAAAATTCTATTTTAGCAGAGGTGGGAAAGAGTAACCCCAAAGTTACTTGAGTAAAAATGCAGCCACTTTCACTTTTGGCTACTTGAGTACAATCCAGATGGTCTGTGTGTCATTTTACTCAAGTCATTTTCCCGAGGGACACCAATGGCTTGTATTTCAGCGTCCTCCCCCATGCAGCTGTGCTCAAGTAGTTTTCCAGTGGGGTGCTGGTGGCTTGTACTTAAGTACACCCCCTACAGCTCTGCTTTGTACTCAAGTAGTTTTCCAGAGGGGCACCAATGGCTTGTACTTCAGTACATTCCTTCTCCCATGCAGCTGAACCATTATGCAAGTAGTTTTCCCAAGCAGCACTGGTGACTTGTACTCAAGTACATTCCACCCTGTACTTTTACTCAAGTAACCTCGTGGGTACACCCCCCCGCGTAGCTGAGTTCTATCTAGTTTAGGGCAATGTTGTCATTGTTCACCCAGAGCTGGTGTTGAACTCAGCTGTACGCTAAACACTGTAAGAGGATGAGGTGTGTTCGTTAGAACCATATTGATGTTGGCTCTGTGCGCATGAAAGCCCCGTTTGCGCGAACAGGAGACGCGTGTAATAAACGAGACCATCCCCGGAGCTACGTCTACACTAGAGTTTGTTGACAAAACTCACAGCGCACCCACACGGAAAACGCCTGCTGTCCACCGAACTCAGCCCTTGCAAAAGCCCTGGGGATGCTCTGGGGGGGAGGCCTCTATTGAAAGAAGTTCTTTGAGAAGATTCCCAAAAAAAGGCCTTTAAAAAGCGCGCGTCCACACGCAAGAAGGTGGAAGACCCCTTCCAAAAAATCTTTAGAAAGAGCACGTCCACCTCCGGCCAGGGTGAAGCCAAAGGAATGCAGGTTCCCTTACCCGCTTCTGGCGAACTCCGCCCAGTACCCCATACCCCTGCGGCTCAGCCCCGCCTCGGCCTCTGGGGGCATGTGGTTGGCTCCTCCCACGGACACCAGGGTCCCGACCAGGTAGGGCACCTCGGCACAGTGCGGTATGCCCGTCGCTCGGGAGGACGGGCCGCTGGGTGAAGGTGGGGAGGCAAACAGGATCGCCAGCCGATCCGCCGTCGCGGGAAGGGGGCACACCCCAAGGTCATCACCGGCGACACGAGCCAAGGTGTGTCGGTATCCGGGCGGGCCCTGCCGCTCCTGGCTGGACTGCTGTGCCAACGCTTGGCCGACCTCCGGAGGCACCCCCGGCGCAAGATCACCCCCAGGACCTCCAGCAGCTCCTCCCGGCCCACGGGGGTGGCGTTCACCTTTGTGAAGTTCAGGTAGCCAAGGCCACGTAGGAGCCTCCGTTGGCCGGGACGCCGGCCAGGAGCGGGACGGGCTGGCGGTATCTGGCCAGGAGTCTTGATGGTGCGTTGGGCAGGAAATCCCCATCTCACGTTGGAAAGGCCATAGCTTGAGGCCCAAAGGCCGAGGGCTCCTTCCCCCATAGGCAGCCCACCAGGGCGGTGTCGTTGACACCGGCACAGCCAGGCCTATGGCCCAAGGACCACCCAACCTCCCTGGCAGCTTGCGGGATGAGCCACACCAAGGCAGACGCTCTTCAGCACCATGCGGGCAACAAGGGGCCGGCGGCCCGGCACAAGGAGGCGGAAGCCGACTGAGGTGGCCCCGGTGCTGGGGCTGAAGAGCGTCAGCCGGGCCCGGTTCCCACCAAAGGCGGCCACGTTGTCCCACAGCCAGTGCAGCGCCAGGCTGGGTCCCACAGGCCGGTGTTGCTCGGGGTAGGGAGAGGAAGCCAGAAATTCATGGAGTCCACCAACACCTTCTCAGGGGCGGCTAAGCTGTGGCCATCACGCTCCACAGAAGACGCCCGGCGAAGAAGCCGCCCGGCGAAGAAGCCGCCCCCGTGGATCCAGACGAGGATGGGGGCCGGGGACGGGGCACCCAGAGGTTGAGGAAGAGACAGTCCTCGGACTGCGGCATCTGGGGCATCCACACATCAACTATGGGGACACCAGTGAGCGGACTCTGGACACAGGCGTGGCTGAAGTTGGTGGCCTCCAGGACGCGGCTCCAGGGCCGGTGGGGAACTGGCTTCTGGAAGCGCCAGGCGCCCACGGGGGACTCGACGTAGGGCACCCCCAGGAAGGCCGTCATGGTGCCGGAGCCAGCCGGGAGGCGCTTCCCCCGGATGGGGCCGCTGGCGGTGAGCACCCCGGTGCCGTCGTCGTCAGCGGTTGAGCCCGGGCCTGCAAGGCAGGGGAGCGCAGGGAGGAGGCCCAGCATGGCAGCCGGGGGTTGGAGGTAACGGGCCGTGGGCAGGGAATGGCCGGCTTGCGGAGGGGGCTCTGGGGTCTCTCCTTTGCTGGGGGAGGTGCCTGGCTCTCCCAGAGCAAACACGGTCACCGGTCAGTCACCCCTGCTCTGTGGCCCAGTTCCCAACGCAGGCGAGGGGCCCCTTCGTGCGGGGTTGGGGGAACGCCGACACCCTGGGGGCATGTCCAAGGCTGGGGAGGGAACGCAGGAGTCCTGGCTTCCAGCGACTCCCCCCGCCCCAGCTCCAACTGCAAGACACCACTTCCCCTTTCACAGCTGGGGCAAGAACCCTGGAGGCCTGACCTCCAGCCCATCCCGCTCTAACCACTAGTCACCACTCTCTTCCTAGAGCTGGGCCGAGAACCCAGGAGTCCTGGCTCACCACCCCACACCCTGCACTAACCACTAGCCCTCACTTCCTTCCCCCAGCGGGGAGGCTGTACAGGCAAGTTGCTCAGCTCGGATTGTTTGCCCAGCCGAGAATAAATCACCAACACCAAAGTCACGTTGTTTTTCACCAAGAGCCGCAGGTTATGAACAGGTACAAGACAAAGCAGACAGAGAACCAGCCCCCGACCAGGCGTCCCAGGTCACGCTGGGAAGCTCTCGCTTCGTTCCCACAGGCACTTGTTTGCTACGTCAGCTGGGCCGCATGTGGCCTCTGGACATCAATTTAATCAGCTGCCTGCTAATGAGGAGAAGCTGTCCCCTGCCCTGCTGGCAGGCCACTGGTCCCACTGGTAATGGGGGCGGCTTTCCTGATCACGTTCTCCCTCTGTCCTAGGAGCGCCCGGGTCCCTCCATAGAGCAGTAAAGCAGCTCTGGCCACTCTGGTCCCGCCTCCCGATTCTTTTAAGCCAATGAGAGGTGCCGAGGCGGGAAAGGTGCTTCTAAAACTGAAACCCAACTGCCTCCCTGGGCAGGGGGCCGAAGAGACGCCCCCCACCAACTCAGAACCGTCCCTCCCTATCCCCTGCTTCAGCCAGGCTCGGCCCTGAGGCCAGACCAGCTGGTGCGCCCTAGAGAGGCCAGGCCCCACAGCCCATTCTCAGAGCCAGCCAGCCAGCCCGCCCCCCAGGAGTGGCTCCTTCAGAGGGGACGGTCTCTCTTGCTCCCCCTTTCCAAGTCAGTCTGGGAGCGCCTCTTAGGAACCAAGTCTGCTGCAAGCTGCCCCAGGTCGCTCATTGTCACCCCCAAGCCCCACGCCTCAGCAGGGCTCAGGCCCTACACCGGCGGCCCCTGCGCAGAGCCATCCTGGGGGTTACTTCCTGCTCAGGGCCCCTTCCCCGCCCTGGGCCCCAGCCTCTGCGGTCCCCGGTGGGCTGGGCTGCCTCTGGAGATGGGGGGCTCCGGCCTTCTGAGCCGGCGGGTTCCGGGGGGCTGCAGGCTTCTGGCCTGGAGGGGAAAAGGGAGGAGATTCCTACCGTCACCGCACCCCTGCAGATTCTCCCCTCCCCTCTGGATCCCAACACCCCCCCCCCAAAGAGTTCCCCCGGCTTTGAGCAGCCCCAGCTCCTCTGCCCTCCTACAGAGCTGCAGACCCCAGATTCCCCCCAAAATATTCATTCACCTCCTCCACCTTCCCTCTCCAGCGCCACCTCCCTCTTCACGCCCTCTGACCAGTCCCAGCTCCCCCCGCTTCACACCCGTCTCCGACCCCCACAAAATCAGTCCCAGGAACGGCCAGACCAGAGAGAGTGAACCCAACAGGCAACGATCTCTCTCCTGCCATCCATCTCCTGCCTCTGACAAACAGCGGCCAGGGACACGTCCCTTACTCAGCCGACGGGCCGAACCTCCATGGATTTAACCAGCTCTCTTTTAAACCCTGTCACGGTCCTGGCCGTCACGGCCTCCTCTGGCCAGGAGTTCCCCAGGTTAACCACTGCCTGAACACAAACTTCCTGGTGTTTCTCAGCTAACATCAGATATGCCATCACGTGCCAACAATGCCCAGATGCTCTGTATATTGGACAGACTTCTAACTCCCTTAGACAAAGGGTCAACGGGCACAAAACAGACATCAAAACACTCCTGATCCACAAACTGGTCAGCCAGCACTTTAACGAGGGGGCCGTACTGTTAATGACTTAAGAGTTTGCGTCTTACTGAAGAGGAATTTTCACAACACTTTGGAAGGAGAAGCTGCCGAACTCTCTTTTGTATTCAAATTTGACACATTAACACATGGTTTGAACCAGGATGGGAATTCTCTGGGTCATTACAGGGGCTCGTCTGCATACTTGGTTTCATCTAATTCTTGACCCCCCACTCCCCTTTTGGCCCTCCGCTCTCTGATTTGCTATCCTTTATAATTTTTTTCTGATTTGTCCACCTTGATCACTATTTTTGCTTCTCTGTACCTCAAATATTGAGTCTGTTCTGGTCTGGCTGTGGGCTGAAGAAGCGGATCTGTCCCACGAAAGCTCATCACCGAAAAAATTATTTTGTTAGGCTTTAGAGTGCTACTGGGCTGCTTTTTTGTTTTGATGGAGTGCAGACGAACACGACAATCTCTCTGTCACGGTCATTTTCCCTCGTTCCCCTTCATTGCACCACTCACGATTTTGCCGACGTCTCCCTCCTCGGTCTCCTCTTTTCTAAGCAAAAAAGTCCCCAGCTCTTTAATCTCTCTGCACAGGGGACTCATTCCAAACCCTCAGCATTTTATCAGAGGCGTCACCCGTTCGTATCCACAAAAAACGCCGAGGAGTCCCTGCAGCAGCTTGCAGACAAACCAATTTTCTGGAGCGTGAGCTTTCGGGGGCAGACCCGCTTCAGCAGCTGGAGGAATTCTCGGGGTCTCATCATTTGAGTTGCCCTTTTCGGAACCAGTCACGCCCAGCGACAAAACCGTACAGGGTCTGGCCACCCCCCAAACACCCCATTCCTCCCCGCTGACGGCTGTCTCAACAGCTCACCGGCCTGGGGCTGGTTCTCCAGCAGGGCCTCAGGCTGCTCTGCCCACAGCTTGTACGCAGGGTTGCTGGGAAAACGTTTGGTCCGGCTGCAGTAGAGACACCGCACAGTCGTCCAGCGCCGGCCGCACCGCCCTGAGGGGGAAGCAGAGATGGGGGGTCAGGGTGGACACAGAAGGACACTGTGAAGAGGCTTTGCCAGCTGAACCCACCTCCGGCTCAGGCTCCCAGCCTCTCCCCTCTGACCACTAGACCCCACAGCCCTCCTGGAGCTGGGACAGAACCCAGGCGTCCGGGCTCTGAACTCACGCCACTCCAGTCCTTCTGCCCCTGATCTGGGAATAGAACCCAGAAATCCAGGCTCCCCACCCACCCTGCTCTGACCATGAGACCCCACAGCCCTCCTGGAGCTGGGACAGAACCCAAGCGTCCGGGCTCTAAACCCCCCCTCGTTCCAATCTTCCTGCCCCTGCCCCTGCGCCTGTCCCAGGGCTGGGAATAGAACCCTGGCATCTGGGCTTCCACCCCCCGGCTCTGAGCACTAGACCCCACTGCCCTCCCAGTGCCTAGGACAGAACCCAGGTGTGCGGGCTCCCGGCCCTCCAGGAGCAGCACTCACTTCTCTGGCGCACGGTGGAGCTGACCCCAGGGACCAAGAGGGAGGAACAGGACTTACAGATGGTTCTCTTCACCGAGGGGTCCCTGCACGGTGGGGGGACACAAAGAGGGGCTGGGGAGATAGGGCCCCCAGAGGAGAAAGACCCCGGCCCGTCCTCCGGGCCAGCCAGGTCCCCCTCCCCAGCCCTAGGGCTAGATAGGAGCCAACGCCCCCCAGAGGGGGAAGTCCCATGTCCCAGTCCCTGGGGCCAGATGGGAGCCAGCGCCCCCTGGAGGAGGGGGAAAGTCCCATGTCCCAGGCCCCACCCACTGGGGGCCAGCGCCCCCTGGAGGGGGAAGGTCCCAGGCCCCGCCCACTGGGGCCGGATGGGAGCTGGCGCCCCCCAGAGGGCCCGGCCTGCCAACACTCACTGCCTGAGGACGAGCCTGCGACTGATGCTGCGCTGTGTGTGGCAGTAGAACCGGGCCAGCTCCTGGTTCTCAGGGTTCTGGGCGAGGACGCAGTGAGCTGCCTGGAGGGCGGGCGGGCGGGGCGCAGTGAGGGGAACAGCCTCTCTTCTCACCCCGCCCCACGGGGCTCTGCCCTCCCACTGCTCTCCCCAGCTCCACATCATCCCCCCCCCGGTCCCCCCTCGCCCACAGCATCCTGTCCGTGCCCCTCCCTCTGGCAACAGGGCTACCCCCAGCGCCACTGACCCCACCTCCCCTCCCACTGCCCCCTCCCACCGAGCCCCACTTCTCCCCCAACAATCCCCTTCTCTCCCAGTCGCCCAGGTCCCATCTTCCTCCAACCCCCGCCCAATCCTCTGTGCCCCAGACTGCACCCAGAAACCCCCAGCCCAGGGGCAGGGGGAACCGCTCCCAGGTTCTCTCTCTGGGGGTATAACCCCCTCCCCGCCAGGATCCCACCACTAGGACGCGCTGCCTTCACCTGGTAGAGGAAGCTCAGCCGCTGGAACGCCTCCTTGTCCTTCACCTGGGCCGACATTGCGCATGGGGGGGGGGGGGCCTGCGATGGGGGGGAGGATCTTTGAGGGGGGGCGGCCGGTTCCCCCAAGGGGCGGTTGGCTGCCCTATCCCCAGCCAGCTCAGTGCAGGGGGGCAATACAGCCCCTGGTGGGGGCATCGTCACATGCCACCCCCCGACCCCCCCAAGGAGCTCCTGGGCTGTGCTGTTCTTCCAGGAGGGGCAGCCCCTCCCCCCAGCCAGAACAGGGCCCCTCCCCCCTTGTGGGGTTATACCCCGATCCCCGTATGCCCCCAGCAGCACCGCCCCCAGCTCCCCCTTCAGCCCCACACCTCCTAGTTACACCTCCCCCAGCTCCCCATCTCCCGCCAGCCCCTCCTCCCCCGCCCGCCCCCCCGTACCCCGCCCGCCCCTCCCCCACCAGTCCCCAGCACCCCCCGCCGAGCGCCCCGCACTCCACCACGTGCAGCCACCAGCCGCCTCTTCCTGCCCCGCCCCCCGCTGGGGCCGCCGCCGCCGCCGCAAAGGCCCCTGGGAACTGTAGTTCCCGCGCCCGCAGGCCACGGCGGCACAGCCCGCAGGCCACGCCCCCGCCTCTCCTGCCTGCAGGGGGCGCTGTGCCCTGGCGGGCAGAGCCGGGTGCAGGGTCCCAGTGCTCCACTAGGGGGCGCTGTGCCGCCGGCAGCGGGGTGGTGGCTCCCTAGGGGGCGCTGTGATGTAGGGGGTGGGGGGGGCTCACTAGGGGGCGCTGTGCTGCCTCGGGTGGGGGCCCCTTAGGGGTGCTGTGCTGCCTGGAGCAGGGTGGGGGCCCCCTAGGGGGCGCTGTGCTGCAGGGGATGGGGTGAGGGCCGCTTAGGGGTGCTGTGCTGCAGGGGGTGGGGTGGGGGCCCCCTAGGGGGCGCTGTGCTGCAGGGGATGGGGTGGGGGCTCCCTAGGGGGTGCTGTGCTGCCTGGGGGCTCAGTAGGAGGCGCTGTCCCCCGGCCCCAGGGGGGCCCTAGGGTAAGGTGACCCTCCGTCCCATTTCCCCGGGGCAGCCCCGTTTTAAGCTGTCTCACCCGCCTCCCGACTTTCTAAAGCAAAATGAGCCCATTGGCCCGTCTTTTGCAGGGTTCCGGTTCCCCAGCCCCGCACGGCTCAGGGCAGGTGCTCTCACCTCCAGGGGGCTCTTCGGCTGAGCAGCTGCCCCATTCCCTGGCAGCCCCCCACTGCCAGTGGGCTCCACCCATGGGGTGGCTGCATTTCCTGGCTGGAGCAGCGCTCCCTGCAGTGTTACTATGTGGCTGTTCCTCAGCTGCCCCACCCCAGAGGTGGCTGCATCTCACCGCTGAAGGAGTGATCCCTGCAGTGTCGCTATATGGCAGTTCCCCAGCTGCCCCATGAACACAGCAATCAGAGCCAGGCTCTCCGAGCCTGCCCTGGGGCAAATGTCGGCGGTCCTGAGGCAACAAGGACTCCTGGGAAAAGAAACAGCTGAAAGGATCCAACACACAGGCTGTAATGTAGCGTTAAACCCCCTCAGGCCACTTCCCTGAGCACGCGGGGGTGAGAATACCACAGCAGGGAGTTCCACAGGGAAACGAGCGGGCGCTCAGCAGGGCTGAAGGCTACAGGAACAGAGCAGAAATGATCCAAAACAAACCGGCTGTGACAGAGATTCCTTTTCTGGGCCAGAACCACAAGGATCGGGCTGGGCCCTGCGGACCTGACAGGGAAGGCCAGATACAAGGCAAGATGGGCCTATCGGGATGCTGCAGTAGAGCGGCGGAGAGGCTGACCAATGGCAGCAGAAGGAGGACAGCGTCCCAGCCAATGACAGAGGCAGGGTGTGGAAATAAACATCACCTTTATTCATATACAGAAGCTATATAGCATGGGAATGAACGTGGAGAATGGGGGGCGGAGCTCAGCCGGGGCAGGGGGCGGAGCCTCTTCCCAGGCCGGGTCCCTAGCTCAGTCTGTCCAGCCGGGGGAGCTGCTAACATTCGTCCTCCCCCAGCAAAGCGAACAAGTTCCGGCTGGAGAGTTTCCCCTTCAGCCCCCTCCGGGGCGGGGCCTGGGCGGATGTGCTGCTGCTTCCCCCGCTGGGGGCGGCTGGCTCTTCCTCCTCCTCCTCTTCCTCATCAGCGTCGCGGTCCTTCTCCTCGTCCTCCTCCTCCCCAGAGCTGGAGATCTCCTCTTCCTCTTCCTCCTCCTCCTCCTCGGAGCTGTGGCGGCTGTGCTTGCGGTGCGCCTCCTGCAGGGCGGCGATCTCGGCCGCCTCCGGGTGGTGCTCCCACATGGCTGCGGGGACAGACGGACGGACGTGGGTGAGCAGCCGGGGGAGTGTCCCACCAGGCCCCGTTCCACTCCTACAGCCAGGACTGGAACCCAGCCCCCGCCGTGCTCTAACCACTAGGTGCCACCCTCCTCCTCCAGCCAGAACTGGAACCCCATGATCCTGATTCCCAGCACTAACCACGAGGCCAAATAGAACCCAGGAGTCCTAGCCCCCAGCCCCTCCCCCCCTCTAACCACTTGACCCCGCCGCCACCTGCAAAAACTTATTTTTCAGCCAGATTCATGATAAAAAGAGGAAAAAAAAAAAAAGGGCAAAAAATATAATTTCCTGCATCGTTTTCATTCATCTCTCTAATTTTCTGTTCATATGTGTACACGCTCTCTCTCTCTCTCTCTCTCTCTCTCTCTCTCTCTGAATGTACCACACCAATACACGAACGGCAACATAGGTCTACTTCTGCAGTGGGAAAAATAAAGCCATTGTTATTAACTACAGATTGAACCTCTCTCATCCAGTGCTTTCTCGTCCGGCAACCTCTGTAACGCAGCAGGATTTTAGTTCTCCGGACAACCACTTGTTACAGGTGTGGCCAAGTTTCCCGAGGTCCCAGAAAGTTTGTTTCCACCCACCAGGCCTGGCTCTCAGTGTTCTGTGCTGGTCTCTAGCTGTAATTTACCCCTACATGTCTTCTGAGAGCCCAGTAAGCCGGGGAAGGGTTGATAAAGACCTAGACGGTATTGACCTCCCGTGGGCCGGCAAATTCTCTCATTCGGCACCTGGTGCCGGCCTAGAAAGAGTTAACCTGCACCGGTTGTTACCCTGCGTAAACCTGTTTTTGATTCACAGCAGTGGAGAACACAGTCAGCAGAGGAGGTTGGGAAGGCCAAGATCGTAACATGGCTCAAAAAAGAACCAGATAAAATTTACGGTAAGTAGGTGGCTCGTCGTGTCCAACGATGACGTCTCGAGCTCGCACAAGCTCATCGGTCGTGGACTCGCACATAGCTGAGGTGTCCCAGCTTTGAACGGCCTGGGAACTGGGAACTGTCCTGGCTCTGTTGGTGCGGCTGCTGCTGTTGCTTTCTTCCTCTCGCGAGCATCAATGAGGCGTCCGCGTCGCTGCTCTTCAAAGTTGTCACACGCGTGTGGTACGAGAGCACGCCAGCCTGGTCGGTCTTTCGCACGCTGCTCTAGCCGATCCGGTTTTAAACCCGCATGAGCAACGCTGGCCTTCATGCAGTGTTTAGACCTCTTGCGAGGCCGACCCGGATTCCTTTTGCCCTGGGAGAGTTCACCGTAGAGGAGTTGCTTAGGGATTCTCGACTCCTCTGTTCGTGTGACGTGCCCTGTCCGGCAAAACTGGGCTTTCAGAATCACAGCTTCGATGCTCGTGGCTCCTGCTCCGTCCAGGACTTCCAGGTTCGTAACTCCGTCCTGCCATCGAATGTGCAGTATTGACCTCAGGCTGCGTGTGCGGAAGCGCTCCAGCAGTTTTATATGTTTTCTGTACAAGGTCCAGGTTTCACAGCCATACAGGAGCCTGGTCTGGACTACAACCTTGTCGATCAATGGCTATTATCCAGGCTGGGCAGGGCTGGCGTCCCTAACTCTGGTCATCAGAAGCTGGAAACGGGGGACAGGAGACGGATCACTTGCTGACTCCCAGTTTTGGTCGCTCCCTCTGGGGCACCTGGCACTGCACACTGCTTGAAGACGGGCCGCTGGGCTAGGTGAACCTTCAGTCTGATTGCGCGTGGCCGTTCTTATGTTATGTATGTTTATTAGCAATGCACTGCACGAGCGAGTTCCTGACCTGTTCCCCCCATGCTCCTCGAAGGAAATCATTGCTCAGCTAACTTTTCTCTAACCAACCCCCTCATCTCCTGCCTAACCCAGGCCCCAGAGCAACGCGCTTGACCTAGAGCTGCCCTGTTTGGAAAACTTACAAGCGCTTTAGTGGGGCCTATGGGCTGCTGCCTGGCAAGGCTTCCTCCCAAAGCTCGGTGTTCCCACCGGAGTATTTTGAGCATGAGGAGGAGTGGGAGGGAAGGGGGCGGGGGGGGGGGGGGGGCGTGGTTCGGTTTGTTCTACGAAGACAAATGCTGCCCATACTGGGACCCCAGCGATCCGACCTCAGTGTCACCTCTGAAGCGGCTTTCCAACAAATCCGGCCTCAGAATCACAGAATCCCAGAGCCGGAAGGGAGCTCGGGAGGTCATCAAGTCCAGCCCCCTGCCCAAAGCAGGATCAACCCCCACTAAATCATCCCAGCCAGGGCCTGGTCAAGCCGGGACTTGAAAACCTCTAGGGATGCGGACTCCACCACCCCTCTAGATAACACATTCCAGGCCTTCACCACCCTCCTCCTGGGGAAGCAGTTTTTCCTAATATCCAACCTGCACCTCCCGCTCTGTAACTTCAGACCATTGCTCCTTGTTCTGCCATCTGCCACCACTGAGAACAGTCTCTCTCCACCCTCTTTAGAGCTCCCCTGCAGGAAGTTGAAGGCTGCTAACAAATCGCCCCTCAGTCTTCCCTTCTGCAAACTAAATAACCCCAGCCCCCTCAGCCTCTCCTCATAGGTCATGTGCCCCAGCCCCTTAATCATTTTTGTTGCCCTGCGCTGAACCTGCTCCAGCAAATCCACATCCTTTTTACACTGGGGGGCCCAAAACTGGAGGCAATATTCCAGATGTGGCCTCACCAGTGCCGAGCAGAAGGGAACAACCACTTCTCTAGCTCTGCACGAAATGCTCCTCCTAATGCACCCCGATGTGCCGTTAGCCTTCTTGTACCTGGGAATGGCTCTGCTTCGTGGGATATGCCAGCTCGTGCGTGCCTGGCCATTTCCTGTGTGCCTACCAAGCCGGGCTGAAGAATTTGCCATTGGCTGCAGCCCAGATGATCATCCAGGCAATGTTACGCTGGACTGGTTCACTCCGGCCCTCCTGCCCAGCCACCCAGAGGGATGCTCAGCGAAGACCCGCGATGCCCTGGGAGATGGGAGCCCAGCTCCGTACCTTTCTGAGCGGAGTAGCCAGGAGGCCGCAGACAGAAGCAGAGGCGCCCGTCCACAGCCAGCCGCAGGAGGCTGTTGGCGGCTCGGTACACGTCGTTACGAGCCACCTTGGCTGTCTTGTAGCCGCGCTTCTCTGCCCAGGCTAGGAGAGGGAAAGAGCGGGGGTCAATGCTGAGTGTTGGGGGGAGAGCCCCCGGTGAACCCCCATCTTGCTCCTTGCGGCACAGCGCCCCCCCAGCGTTCGCTCCCCCCCTCCACACACCTTCGCAGATGTCCCAGGCGCACCACCGGGTCTCCGGCTTACCCTCCCCGGAATCGGGGTGGCGGAGCTTGAGCAGAGCCTGGATGGGGATGTGGGAGGCCAGGTACCCCACGGCGGTGTAGGGCTCTTGGATCTGGGAGATGGGGTAGATACCAGACAGGATCTGCAGAGAGAGACAGGCAGCCGCGCTCAGCTAGGGCAGGGAGATGGGGTGTAACGCCTGCAGGGGAGAGATGTCTCACGGCCCCAAGGATGGGGAGCTGGTATCATAAGGCCAGTGTTACCCAGAGCTGAGCAGATATACAGAGAGGGGAGAACAGAACCCAGGCGTCCTGGCTCCCAGGTCTCCCGGATCTATTCCGCCAGACCCCGCTGTCCTCCCACAGCTGGGGATAGAACCCAGGAGTCCTGGCTCCCAGCCCCTCCCTGCTCTAACCACTACACACCACTGCCCACCCCCAGTTAGGGATAGAACCCAGGAGTCCCGGCTCCCAGTCCCTCCCCGCTCTGACCACTAGACTCTTCCCTCCCACCAGCTGGCTTCAGGGAGGTACCTGTAGCTCCCGCTGCACCAGGGAAGGGAAGATGAGGCCGGGGCAGTCGCACAGGCGCACGGTGGGGGTCAGGAAATAGGTCTGGAAGTACTTGGTGTGGCCGGGTGTCCGGGAGACGCTCACCACCTTGCGTCCTACCAGCCCGTTCATCAGTGAGGATTTGCCCACGTTGGGGAACCCTGCGGCGGAAGGGGCAGGTGGGGGGGGGGGGGGTCACAAGGTGGACGGTGGCACAGCCCGAGCCGCACCCCCAGCCAGGATAAGCCATGTCCCTGCCGAGACCAACCTCCGGCTGAGGTCCCACCCCGCCCCGCCCCATCCAAGACAAGACGCTACCCCAGCTCGGCTTCTCCCTTGAAGTTCAGCCCCATTCCCCTCCTCCCCGCACTGCCCGATCGCTGCCTCCCTCTCCAGTTCCGATCCAGCCCCCCCAGCTCTGCTGGGTCCCCAAACCACCAGCCACCCGCTTGCCCCCTTCTCCTCACCCAAGCGGATGCAGCCAGAGTCTCCTCTCCACATGCTGCTTGCCTGGAACCCCGGTTCCAAAGCAAGGATGCCCCCCTTCGCCCCTCCTGTACCCAGCCACCCCCCACCCCCCGAATGTCCCCTCCACACCCAGTTCATATCCCCTCTCCTCCACCCAGACACGCAGCCTCTTCGGCTTCATCCCCCAGCAGCTGGTCAAGGACCCGGCCCCTTTCCCGCCCCCGCTGGGGGCTCACCCACGCAGCCCACGGTCAGGACGCCGTCCTTGTAGAGCTCCTCGGAGGGAGCCCCGGCCTCCATGGCCACGTCGGTCTGGTGTTCCACCAGTACCGCCACCCCTTCATCCTCCTCCTCCTCCTCCTCCGAGTCCACGGCAGGCGGGCGGGGGCTGGCCGCGTCCCGCTCGATCTTCTCCTTCCAGCTGCTCAGGTCCACTGGGGAAGAAAGCACCAGCATCAAGAGGATGCTAAACATGACCCTGTAGCGCACAGCCTAAGCGGGGGTGACGTGCATAGGAAGCTAAGCAGAGCCTGCTGTGGTTGGGGCATGAATGGGAGATGGCCCTGCAGGTGGCAGTGTCCTCTTACAGTCAGCCCTGACCTCCCAGTAAGAGGGGGCCCTGCTCCCCAAGTGAGGGGAGTTTATGAACAGTCCAGCCAATTGCAGGACTTGGGGAAGAAGCCCCAGTGTCCCATTGGAGCTCTAAGCCCCCATTCCTCTTCGGCCTCTGAAATACCACAGGCCGTTCCCATCACAGGGGGGTTCCCAGTGTCTTCCTGTACTAAACAGCCAAGCTCCTATGCTGTGTGGGTGGTTCCCTGCTCTTTCCTCCAGAGGTGGCTGCATCTCAGTGCTGGGTGAGCCATCCCTGGGCTGTATCACCCTGTGACTGCTCCGCCCCAGAGGCAGCTGCATCTCAGGACCGGGTGAGCGATCTCTACAACCCAGGAAGAGCTCTGGGCTCCAGCCTGGGCAAACCACCGCCTGTGCTACCACTGTGGCCTCACCCAGCCCGGCTGTGAGGCGCTCACCTTTGCCAGCTGTGATGGCCTCGCAGGCATGCAGCAGCTGCTCTGGTCCCATGGCCGTGCTCCAGGCCTTCTGCCTCTTCCGCCGCTTCTTGAACACTGAAGTAGGGAGACACCAGGGTCAGGCTTAGGGGCCAGGACTCCTGGGTTCTATCCCCAGCTCTGGAGGGGTTAGAGAAAGGGGGGTGGGAGCCAGGACGCCAGGCTTCTTTCTCTCCTCCCTAGCCCAGGGCTCACATTTTCCAGCGTCACATCCCAATAGCCAGGGAATAGCTCATCTGCAGCCAGATTAGAGCCGGCACCCGCTGTGGTGAGACAAAGCCCGAAGACCACGCAGCACACACCTGGCTCCAGCTAACACTAAGCTGTGGGCAAGAGGCCGGCCAGCCGGCCTCCGAGGACAGAGCTTGGCACAAACAGGACTGGGCGTAACTGGTCATCAGCCCAGGGGCAGAACAAGAACTGGTACCACTAATAAGCTGAAATCGCGCAGTGCCACCAGCTCATTAAAGACGACCTTGGTACCGCCAGCCCACAGACACAACCCATGTTCAGGAAAGGGTCTGAAACTGGGATTCCCAACCTATGGGTCACCGGCTGGGCGGCTCCGAGCTGCAGGTGGCTCTTTAAGGAGCCATTTGCAGCTGCGGCTGCTCACTGCCCCGGCTCCCAGTCCCTGCCCTGCCGTGCTGAAATGGAACTCAATTTCATTGGTTTAACGGCGGGCAGGAGGTGATCCGGCCACTAAACCAATTAAACTGAGTCCCACTTCAGCGCGGCAGGGCAGGGAACTGCCCGTTGCGGGTGGGAGAAGGGAGGAGGAGGGCTGGCGGGGGGGGAACTGCATGGAAAAAGCAGCAGTGGCCTGTCGAAGGAGCGGTGAAGGGCTGCCAGGGGTCTAAGCCTGGAGGCAGGAGATGTCGGGCGGTGGGGGGAAAAATCAAGATTTATAAAAACTAATTTCCCAGGGGAGAACTTCCCCCCACCTGTTTGAATTGCCTTGGGGCTCAGAGTCTTACTGAATTGTCACCAGGGCTCCTCGTCTCGAAAAGGCTGGGAATCACTGCCCGAAAGCGACAGCCTGATGGATTTGGGTTAGATCATCTCTTATCCATCAGGCTGTCGCTTTCAAGGAGCAGTTCCCAGTCTTTTCGAGACGGGGAGCCCCAGTGACAATTCAGTAACACTCTGTGCCCCGAGGTGATGATCTAACCCAACCATGTGTTGCAGGATAATGAGCGGTGACCTGAGAACAGCAGGCTGTGTCTAGACTCGAGGGTTTTGTCGGCAAAACCCGCAGCGCGTCCAGATTCCCAAGCACGTTCTGTCGACAGCCGTTCCCCGGGGGGCGGGGAGGGGAAGAATGCCTCTGTCAACAAAATGCCGGCCTGGGCGTTTCAGGAGACCCTCTGTCGACAGACAGGGCTTCCGGGGCACCAGCCACTCTTCCAGGTGGCCGTTTTGCCAATACAGGGGCCAGGCAGTCCGGGTGCTCTCTGCCCTTTTTCGAGCCGCTTGGGCCGCGATCTGTCGACAGAAGTTTTTTCTCCCCACAAAAACTTTTGTCGGCAAAACTCTCTAATCTAGACATAGATACCTCAGCAGTCAGGTGTGATTGGCTTCTATGTACAGGGGCGTCTCTGAGGGGGCCAGTAAGGACCCAGAGGGCAGTAAAAATTTCCTGTTGAACGAGTCGTTCTGTTGTGGCAAGTACCCAGGCGCAGAGAGTAAGCAGACAACTGTTATTGTATGGGGCTTTGCAATAAACCTGGCCGGACGCCTCCAGTTCGGATCTGCTCTGTGGTCTTAGGGGATGTGGCAGCATCACCGGCCCTTATCACCGTGTGTGCCCGCACACAGCTGTCTGGTTAGCATCATCAATGGAGCCGGAGACCTGGGAGGACGCCCTGGGAGTAAACTCGCCGAGCTACACCCACTGCAAGGCAAGGCCTCATGTCCTGTCCCGTCCCCCAACCCCTGCGTCCGCCTGGGGCTGGATGGGGGCCGGTGGTCTCCCGCGCGCGGAGGCCTTACCAGCGCTGGGATCCTGGTTCTGCTGGGGGTAGGAGGTGAAGCAGACGACATGCACCTGGGGGAAGCAGCTCTGGAAGTAATGCTTCCAGGCCACCACCAGCGCCGGCGGCGCCAGGTCGATCTTGTTCAGCACCAAAATCAGGTTCCTCCGCATCTCCTTGGTCACAAAGTCGTAGAGCGCCGGGGAGAAGTTAATGACCTGGGGAGGGATATGGCAGGGAATGAGCCAAGCGGGTTAGAACAAGGGGGTCGGGAGCCAGGACTCCTGGGTTCTCTTGCTGGTTCTGGCAGGGAGTGGTGCATAGTGGTTGGCGGGGCATGAATGGGAGCCAGGACTCCGGGGTCCTGTGCCCAGTTCTGGGAGGGGAGCAGGGCCTAGTGGTTAGAGCGGGGTGGGGCAGCTGGGAGCCAGGACTTCTGGGTTCTCTCCGCAGCTCCAGGAAGGCAGTGGGGTACATTCAGAGGGCTCAGCAGCGGTCACTGTGCCCATCTGAGTTGCCCCCCAGGAGCTGGAACAGCAGCAGCATCGGGGTGGGACCCCGCTGGCTGGGGGACGTGAGGGGCAGCAGAGGTTGGTCGTAGCTCCCCAGATGAGGGGAGGGGAGGAGTACCCCCGTCTGAGGCTGCTCCACATGGGGAACGCTGCTCGGCTGAAAGGAACCCACAGGGTCCCATCCGGATACCAAAGGAGACCCAGGTCTTTCCCCCAAGAGGGACCTCTGTGGACAATTGCTCCAACCTCCTGCAGCCTGGGGGGCTCCCTGGGAACGGGGTTCTTGTACTAGCCCCGCCAGCAGGACCTCAGCAGCTAGGAATGAGGCTCTCCAAACCCCATGGGCCCTGGGCTGGCAGGCAGGAGAGGGGCCCTCACCGGATGCCGGATGTCTGTGATCAGCAGGATGATGTCCGACATCTCCAGCACCCGCCACAGCTGGCGCCAGGTCTGCAAGGGGAAGCAGGGGGGAAAGGAGCTGAATCTGGTCCCGGAGCCAGCCAGCTTCCTGGCCTGGGGCTGGCTCCCCCCAGAGGGGACAAGCTCCACATCCCAGCCCCTGTCCCCCAAGCCAGCCAATCCGCCAGAGCTGGATCAGAACCGGCACCCCCCAGAGGATCCCAGTCCACACCCCAGAGCCAGCCAATCCCGGCCCGGATCAGAGGCAGTGCCTCCTAGAAGGGACCCAATTCCACACCCTGGAACCAGCCAATCCCTGGCCAGATCAGAGCCGGCACCCCCTAGAGGGACCCATTCCACACCCTGGAGCCAGCCAATCCCTGGCCGGACCAGAGCCAGCACCCCCTAGAGGGACCCAATTCCATACCCTGGAACCAGCCAATCCCTGGCCAGATCAGAGCCGACGCCCCATAGAGGGTCCCATTCCACACCCTGGAACCAGCCAATCCCTGGCCAGATCAGAGCCGGCACACCCTAGAGGGACCCATTCCACACCCTGGAGCCAGCCAATCCCTGGCTGAATCAGAGCCAGCACATCCTAGAGGGGAAAGGCCTCCCGTCACCGGCTTACCTCCAGGTTATGCTCGAAGTAGCTGAGCTGGCTGGGCTGGTAGGTGCTGTAGATTCCCTCCAGATACTCCCGGAAACACTTCTCCTCCCGGGCCAGAAGCTGCTCCTTGCTCATCTGGTAGTTCCAGGGGGGCCGTTTGGGGAAATCTAGCACTGGGGGGCACAGGCACATGGGGGGGTTCATGTGAAGGGATCCCAAGGCGACCTCCACCCTACTGGGTGGGCTTCTGAAAGGACGCAGGATGGGACCAGCCCCTCTGAACTGAAACCAGGGACCTACGCGGTCCTCAGCCAACATTCCCCACTCCAGAGTGGTCCTGCGTCACTCAGAAAGCTCAGCCTCTTGGGCGCCACCCAGGAGGGAGTCAGGTGACGCCCAGCTGACGAGCAGAGGGGCCGCAGCCTGCAGCCTGTCTTTCCATGGCCGGTGCGCGTCCGCGCACGCCTCGGAACAAAATGCATCCCGCCCATGCATGGAAAAAGGAGAAGCAACGCCCAGCTGAAGCCAGGAGAGAAGGGAAGGAGACAGGAGAGCCCTGGCAGCCCCCACCGGCGAGCTCCTGCCCCACCGCTGCCCCGTTGCTCACCGGAGCCGGATTTGTAGACATCCTGTATGTCTAGCTCCTTCTCGCTCTCCGGGACCAGTTCCAGGATCTTCTCCTGAGCCACCTTCTTGCGCCGCTCCAGCTCTTCCCGGCTCTCCCGCTCGAAGTGCAGACGGTACCTGGCAACGGGGGCGGGGGGCTATGACGCAACATGACCCCGCCGCCCAGCTCCGTACATCCACCGTGGACCAGGGGATGGTTCTCGTACCGACGGGGTGGAACGAGCTGCCTGGGACAGCCCGTCCAGGGCCTTCCAACGGCTGAAAGAGGTGAGCTACGCAGGCACTGGGAGGGGCAAGGGGGTGAGCCCTGGCTCCTGGCTGGACTCTATCCCCCTCTCCGACCAGGCAGGAGCTGTGTTCACACCAGCAGCCGTTCGCCAACTGGCCCAGGGTCCCTAACCCGTCCGTGCATTGATCAGAAACAGGGCCCACTCCCCTGTAAATCGTTCCCCGTTCGAAGTCACGGGGAAAACAGCCCAGGGCCTAGAAGGGGAGGTCCAGGACACGCTGGGACTAGGGGCGCTCCAGCCACGCTCCAGCCCCTGGGCCTCTCCTGGGGTGCTAGTCCCCCAAAAAGGATGGGTCAATCCAGTTTTGGGTGGACTAATACCAGCTCAATGCCATCACAGCATCCAATGCCCACCCCAGGCCTCAACTTCCTGGACATGCCAGAGGGATGTCACAGAGCATCTGACCAGCCGGGAAATCCCAGGGGGCAGAGATACTGGTGGCCCTTTCAGGCAGGCTAAAGATCCCAACCTCAGATCTCCCATGCACACACAGACCTAAGCTGACCCTGCTTAACTTCAGAGCTTAGATGAGGCAGTGCTGCCACACCAGCCTGAACACACCCCCTTGGCTGCTCTGGGACATGAAGCAGGGTCCGGCCTGGTTAGTGCTTGGATGGGAGACCGGGAAATACTGGGTGTGTGAGCTCGTGCTAGCTGGGTGGCAGGGATGGGGAATGGCTCATGGGGGCACCGGCTACCGTCTAATCCTGGTGCAGAGGGACTGGTTGGCTCCAGGGGGCAGGGAAAGGGGGACTGGCCCCGTCCCCTCTAGAGGGCGTCAGCTCCCACTCCTGCCTGGGTGTAATGAGCCGGTAGGTCTCAGCTCAGTCCATCCCCGCCCCCTGCACTGACCAGCCCCCACGCTGGCAGCCTCAGCAGGTAAACCAAGGGCTTCAGAGCGCCCCCGGCCCCCAAGAGGCAGATCCTTGCAGGACAGGACTGACGCCCAGGGTCAGGGTGCAGGAGCCCTTCCTCCTCCACAGGGACAGGGGTGACGCAAAGTCCCCTCTGCACAGCTGAGCTGTCGTGGCTGGACTCACAAGCTGGTCCTGTGAGCCAGGACCCCTAGGTTCCGTCCCCAGTGCTGGGAGGGAGTGGGGTCTAAGGGTTAGCGTGGGATAAGCTGGCAGCCAGAATTCCTGGGTTGTGCCCCCAGGTCTCAGAGGAGGATAGGGTCTTGTGTTATAGCAGGGTGGGCAGGGAACCAGGCCTCCTGGGTTCTGTCCCCAGGCTTTCGAGGGGAGTAGGGTGTTGTGGTTATAGCAGGCTGGGCTGGGAGCCAAGACTCCTGGGTTCTGACCTCTGAGAAGGGAACAGGCTCTAGTGGTTCAAGCAACAGGACTGAGAATCAGGACCCTTGAGTTCCACGCCCGCTTCCGCCACGTCAGACCCAAGGCCCGTGCCTCAGTTTCCCCCGACCACCTCCCCAGTTACCTGTTGGGGTCATAGCTGCGCTCCCCCAGCCGGCGGGCCGGCGGCTGCTGGTTGAGTTTCCGGACCTGCAGGGACAGGGACTCGCTGTCTGATGTGTCCGTCTGGTCCTCCCGCCGCTCATGGCTGCCGCTCCGGCTGTTGGAGCTCGACCTCACGCCATCATGCACCCCTGGGGCCCAGAGAGGGCAGGTTAGGGGCCTGTCTCCACTCGGGCAGGCTGTCTCAAAGCCAGCATCAGGCTCTTCAGCAGGTCAAGACCCCAAGGTCAGAGCCAGGCTCTGCAATGCAGCCCAGCTGGGCCCACGAGGCTGCGGCAGAGCTGATCAGAGAGGAGGCCGTTCGCAGCGTGTCGGGTGTCTGCAGCAGCACAGGGAGGCTGGATCCCCGGGGCAGACACTGTGCTCCTCAGAGACTGCAGATGGGGCAGTGGCATTCCACATGCAACGGGGAGGGTGTGGCTGGGAGCAGGACGCCTGGGTTCTGCCCCCTATCTCTGAGGGGAGTGGGGTGCAATGGTTAGAGGAGGACGAGCTGGGAGCCAGGACTCCTGGGTTCTGTCCCCATCACTGAAAGGGAAGTGGATTGGAATGGTTAGAGATGGGGGCTGGGAGTCACGACACCTGGGTTCTCTCCCCATCTCTGCAAGGGGATGGGAGCAGAGTGGTTAAAACGTAGGAGTTGGGAGTCAGGACACCTGGGTTCTTTCCCCTTCTCTAAGAGGGGACTAGGGTGTAATGGTTAGAGGAAGAAGCGCTGCCAGCCAGGACTCCTGGGTTCTCTCCCCATCACTGACAGGGGAGGGGAGGGGAGGGGAGCGGTTAGAACAGGTGGGACTGGGAGCCAGGACTCCTAGGTCCCATCTGGAGCTCTGGGCGGGGAGTGGGTTCCCATGGATTACAGCAGGGGAAGCTGGGAGCCCCGGACTGCTGGGTTCTGTCCTCGGCTCGGCCCCCAGATTCTCCGCGTGACTCTGGGCAGGCGCCGGGGTCCATGCAGCGCAGGACTGTGGAAGGCAGGAATTGAAGAGGTCTCCTGGGGCGACGCCGGGCTCGGAGTGGGGCTGAACGAGGGGGCGGGGGGGGCTCCTTATCAGCTGCTCCCAGCTGGGCGGAGAGCGGAGCAATGCAGGGGGGTTAAGACTCCCCCAGTCCACCCAGCCCTGGAGCAGGGGCAGCCCGGGAGCGCAGCCCCACGGCCTGGCACGCAGGAGGGGATCCCTCACCCAGCACCGCCTGCCGGGGGGACGGGGAGCCCCCTGCTCCGCTCCAGGCTGGCAGGCCCCTGGGGCGGGGGGGAGGGGGGAGCAGGGTCCAGATGTTAGTGGGCTGGAGCAGGGGGAGATCAGGGCCAGAGAATGGGAGGGCGGGGGCCCAGATGTTGCTGGGAGGAGGGGCTCGTGGGGGGGCGGGGGCTCAGATGTTGGCACGACGGGGGGGGGCAGTTGTGAGCGCGGGGGGAGGGGCCCAGATGTGGGCGCATGCGGGGGGGCAGTGGGAGGGGCCCAGATGCTGGCAGCACGTGGGGGGGGCCAGATGTGGGTGCACGAAGGGGGAGGGGCCCAGATGGTGGCACGAGGGGGGAGGGACTCAGATGTGGGGGCACGCGGGGGGGCGGGGGGAGGGGCCCAGATGCTGGCAGCACGTGGGGGGGGGCAGATGTGGGCGCACGAGGGGGGAGGGGCCCAGATGGTGGCACGAGGGGGGAGGGGCCCAGATGTGGGGGCACGCGGGGGGGCGGGGGGAGGGGCCCAGATGCTGGCAGCACGTGGGGGGGGGCCAGATGTGGGCGCACGAGGGGGGAGGGACTCAGATGTGGGGGGGCGGGGGGAGGGGCCCAGATGCTGGCACCACGAGGGGGGGGACAGATGTGGACGCACGAGGGGAGAGGGGCCCAGATGGGGGGGCGCGGCCCCTCCCCCCCGCTCACCCCGTTTCCGCTCCCTCTTGTCCTGCAGCTGCTTCTTCTTCTGCTTGGCGCTGAACGGCCGCTTGCGGGGCATGTCCCGGCCCGGCCGCCGTCCCGCAGCACCGGGAGGGAAAGCGGGAAGAACCACTGCGGGCGCGGGGGTGGAGGGGCGGAGCAAACGACTGTGACTGGGAGAAACCACTGAGGGAGGGGGAGAGGAATCCGGGAGAAACCACTGAGGGGGGGGAATCTGGACGAAACCACTGAGGGGGGGAATCTGGGAGAAACCACTGAGGGAGGGGTGACTAAACCAATGAGGGTGATTCTGGGAGAAGCCACTGAGGAAAAGGGAATAAACCGCTTGGAGCGTTGAGCAGAATAAAGCACTGACAGCCAATGCTGGTGGGGGGTGGGGGGGCGGGATTTGGGCACGACCATCGAGAGACCGAATAATCACACTGGGAGAAACTACTGAATGGGGGGAAGAAACCATCAAGAGCTCAATAGAGGGGGAGGCAGAATAATCCATTAAAAGATAGGGAAAGTGAAAAGAGGAGGAACGTGGTCGAAACCAGTGAGTAGGCGCCGGGGGGCTGGGCTATCAAAAATAGAATAGTCTGGGAGAAACCATTTAGCTGGGGAGGTGCTCACGCTCATTGGCAGTAGGCTGGGCTAAACCATTCTGATCTGGGTGCAAGTGAGACTGGGTTGTACCATTAGAAGGGAAAAAAATTGGACTGCACCATTTTTAATCCACGGGGGTGAGGCCGTCTGAATTATTGACAGGAGAACGATGGGACTGAACCACCCTGTTGCCATGTGTGCAGGTGTGCGTGTGCTAGGATGGGGTTGAACCATTTTGAAAGTGGGGGGGAGTTGAATCATCCCATTGATGCTCAGGAGAAAGCAGGAAGACAAGGATTATCCTTGAGAACAACAAGAAGTCCTGGGACGCCTTATAGACTAACAGATATTTTGGAGCATCAGCTTTCGTGGGCAAAGACCCGCTGCATCCTTGCCATCCAGGTGCTGAACTGAGCTACCCCGGCTGAGACAGCTCAGGGACAGGGGACTGCAGGGTGTGTTTCAGTGGGTGGTGCACATCCATCCCGGCCTCCGTGCACAGTACAAAATTTATTCCACCCAGGGATTGGGAAAAATCCCCAGAGGGAAAAGTGCTCTCAGCCCCCCAACCCCTAAGGGTCCCAGATCCCTTTGCTCTAACCACTACCCCCCACTCCCCCTTCCAGAACCAGGGATACAACCCAGGAGTCCTGGGGGGTGGGCATCTGCTTCAGTGCAACAGCTGTGGGGGGGGCCTCAGGCCCCACCTGCCCTGTGAGCCGCCCCCTGCCTGGGGGTGGGGCAGGTGGGGGCGCCCCCAGCCCGGTCTAGGCTTGGAGAAGGGTCATGCCCCGCCCCCAATCACCAGCCCCCACGCTTGGAGGACTAGCACACTCCCCCCACCCACCTGGGCTTTTCTAGCCTCCCGCACTCTATGCTGAGGAAGCCGCTCTGGGCGGGGCGTTTTCGGCGCTCGCTGGTCTTCCCCCCGACGCCGCGCAGGCGCAGTGGTGGTCTGGGTCCGCAGCTGGCCGGGGTGCATGTGCGTGGCCATGCCGAAGGGGGGGAAGCCGCTGCCGCCGCCGCCGCGGGAGGAGTGGGTGGGGGATGGGGAGGAGCCGCGCGGGGAGGCCGCAGGTGAGCGGGGGATGGGACGGGAGGGACCCGGCGGGGGGGGGCGGAGTTGGGGGCGGGGCGGGAGGGACCTGGTGGGTGGGGGGGTAGAGTTGGGGGCGGGGCAGGGCGGGGGGGACCTGGTGGGGGGGGGGGCAGGGCAGGAGGGACCCGGTGGGGGGCAGAGTTGGGGGCGGGGTGGGGGAAGCTGGTGGGTGGGGGGGGGCAGAGTTGGGGGCGGGGCAGGGCAGGGCAGGAGGGACCCGGTGGGGGGGCAGAGTTGGGGGCGGGGTGGGGGGAGCTGGTGGGTGGGGGGGCAGAGTTGGGGGCGGGGCAGGGCAGGAGGGACCCGGTGGGGGGGGCAGAGTTGGGGGGGTGGGGGGGACCCGGCGGGTAGGGGGCAGAGTTGGGGGAGTTAAGTAGGAGCAGGCCAAGTGTGGGGTCAGAGTGGGCTGGAGCAGCACAAGAGATGGGGACCGAGCAGGGGCCTAGCCCTAAGCTGGCTGCAGCAGAGGGAGGGCTGTGGGGGAAGAGGCTTTGGAGGGAAGGGGTAGTGGGGGAGGAGGCGGGAGCTGGGCTGGGACCCGAGCTGGGTTATGTGGGGGGAGCTGCGGTTCAGGCTGGACCGCAGGAGAGGATGAATCTGATGCAGGTGGGACGCCGGGACACGCCAGTCTCAGAGGTAGGAAGCAGCTGGCTGAGCCAGGCTCAGCGAGGGCAGATCTGGATTAGTGGGGTAAGAGGCAGCTACCCACCCATGTAGGAGACCTGCCCCTGCAGGACCTGGGCAGTGGGGCGGGGGGTGGGCTCCAGTGCGAGCGGGGAGCCAGGATGCCGGGGTTCTCTCACCCCTGCTGGGTTCATCTCTCCGAACTTCTCGTTTCAGACAAAGTGGTGAAGAAAGGCAAGAAGGACAAAAGGACCAAGAAGTCGGTAAGGAGCAGGGCTGAGTCCGGCCATCCTGGGGGAAGGAGTGAGCTCTGGGGCAGAGCCCAGGAGGTCAGAGGTTGGGCTGGAGCTCAGGCAGTTCTAAACCCGCCTCTGCCGCTGCTGTGCAATGTGGGTTAAATCACTTTGCTGTTTTGTGCTCTTGTGTCATGTCACGCTGTGTGTCTGTGCAGCGCCCGGCCCGACGGGGCCCTGATCTCAGCCGGGGCAGGGACTGTCTCTCGCTGTGTGTCTGTGCAGCGCCCGGCCCGACGGGGCCCTGATCTCAGCCAGGGCAGGGACTGTCTCTCGCTGTGTCTGTGCAGTGCCCGGCCCGACAGGGCCCTGATCTCAGCCAGGGCAGGGACTGTCTCTCGCTGTGTGTCTGTGCAGCGCCTGGCCCGACGGGGCCCTGATCTCAGCCGGGGCAGGGACTGTCTCTTGCTGTGTGTCTGTGCAGCGCCCGGCCCGACAGGGCGCTGATCTCAGCTGGGGCAGGGACTGTCTCTCGCTGTGTGTCTGTGCAGCACCCGGCCCGACAGGGCCCTGATCTCAGCCGGGGCAGGGACTGTCTCTCGCTGTGTGTCTGCCCAGCGCCCGGCCCGACAGGGCCCTGATCTCAGCCGGGGCGGGGACTGTCTCTCGCTGTGTGTTTGTGCAGCGCCCGGCCCGACGGGGCCCTGATCTCAGCTGTAATTTAGGTGTACTAAACACAAGAACGAGTATGTGCAACTCGCTGCTGTCTGCTGTGGGACACACGAGGAAGGGTGGCTGGATTGCCCCTAGCACACAGCTGTTTCCCACAGGTGGGGCAGGTTTGACCTGTCTCTTCTGCCCTCCCCAGTTCTTTGAGGAGTTGGCTGTGGAGGAGAAACAAGTCAGCGAGCAGCAGGCCATCCTGAAGGAGGAGCAGCAGCAGCAGTTGCAGCAGGTGAGCAGAGAAGTGAATCCCTCCAGCGGGCTGCTGGGCGTTAGTGGAGGATCTACATTAAATATGCAGCTCTGCCTGGTCAGGGTCCCTCCCGAGGTTCTCGCAGGCTGAGCGCGTGGGAGGTCTGACCCCCCCAATTCCCCACAGTCCCAACAGCAGAAGAAGAAGCGGGACAAGAGGAAAGACAAGAAGAAGAAGGAGGCAGAGGAGGATGAGGAGGAACACCAGCTGATCGAGAGGCTGAAGAAGCTGTCGGCACAGCACAGCGATGATGAAGAAGATGGTGAGGCGGGCAGGAGGGAGTGGGGTGAAGCGGGGGAAGCTAGGACGCCTGGGTTCCATTCCCGGTTCTGGTCGGGGGGAGCGTGGACCAGCTGTTTGGGGCAGCTCAGGACTCCTGGGTTTTCCACAGCCCCGAGAAACTCAGCTGGATAGATGACAGGAGCTCCCCTCTCCACGGTTTGGGCACCTTGCAGGATGGAGAGCTCTCTGGGGTGCACATGGTGGGTGCCGTCTGGCGTAGAGAGCAGTCAGAGCGCAGCGGTGGCGTCAGCTCTGGGGTATGGAGGATGATGTCATCCTGCCAGCCAGGTCCCCGAGACCTCACTCGTAGTTCTGCAGAAAAGGACCTGGGAGTTGTAGTGGACGAGAAACTGGACGCGAGTCAACAGTGTGCCGGTGTAGCCAAGAAGGCTAAGGGCATATGAGGTTGCATCAAGAGCAGTGTTGCCAGATGATCTAGAGAAGTGATCGTTCCTCTTTATTTGGCTTTGGTAAGGTCGCATCTCGAGGATTGTGTCCAGTTCTGGACCCCAATTATAGGAAAGATGTGGACGCACCGGAAAGGGGCCAGCAGAGGATGATCAAAATAATTAGGGGGCTGGAGCATATGACCGATGAAGAAAAGTTGAGGGAATTGGGTTTGTTGAGTCTGCAGAAGAGAAACTTGAGGGGGGACTTGATAACAGCCTTCAAATTACTGAAGGGAGGCTGCAAAGAGGCTGGAGAGAGACTGTTCACAGTGGTCATGGACAGCAGAACACGGAGCAATGGTCTCAAGTTGCGGTTGGGAAGGTCCAGGTTAAACATGAGGAAAAACTTTTTCACTAGGAGGGTGGTGAAGCATTGGAATGGTCCACCCAGGGAAGTGCTGGAGTCTCCATTCCTGGAGGTGTTTAAGTCTCGCCTTGACAAAGCCCTGGCGGGGCTGATCTGATGGGTTTGGTCCTGCCTAGGGCAGGGGGCTGGACTTGATGGTTTTTTTAGGTCTTTTCCAGCTTTATTGTTCTATGGTTCTATGACTTTCCCCCAAGGGTTGGTCCCTCTGAGGGCCAGGCTGGGCAAATGGGTTAGGAAGCAAGACCTCCATTCTTCATGGTCCTCAGCCTCCACCCCATCGCTCCCACCCTGTGGAGGGACATCCCAGTCCCACGGGCAACCCACCAGGAAACGGTCTCTCCCACACCCCGTGTCCTCATCTTGGATCTCTCTAGCCTCTGGAAGACCAAGATCTCTATGGTACCTGCTCCCCATAAGCGAAGCGGTTGTGTTTCCCTTTCATCGATCCCTGAAATCTTTCTCCTGCTTCTTTTCCAGCGGCTGTTCCCGTCATCAAAGGCGGCAAAAAAAAGAAGGTGAGACTCGAGGCTGGAAGCTGTAGGGTTCAGGGAGGGTTCTCTAAACATGGGTCTACACAAGGGGGTGTGGCTGGAGAGAACCCTAAGAATGTGCTGAAGATGAGGCTGTAAGGAACAGATTCTCCACCTTTGGTGGAGATGGGACCTCATGGGGCATCTCCCGGTGGGACAGAGGGTCGGGTGCTTTGGTGAGGAACAGGGGAAGGCCCGCCCTTCACAAACCACCTCGGCTTTGCCTCCCCCACCAGGGAGGGAATGTGTTTGCCTCCCTGAGCCAGGAGCAGAGCGAGGAAGAGGAGGAGGAGGAGACGCCGAGACCTGACAAACCCAAGAACAAGAGCAACAAGGTTGGCTTGCCTAGACCAAATGCAGCAGGGACGGAGTTGTGTGGGGCCGACTTCTAGGGCGGGAGAGCAGTGGGAGTCGAGGAGCCTGGACTCCTGGGTTCTCTCCCTGTTTCTGGGAGGGGAGTGGGGCTCATGGGTTCGAACGGGGAGGCTGGAAGAGGGAATGTCCGTGTTTGAAGACCTGTTGGGGATGCAGAAGTGGGGGCTCAACCCTGTCCCCCATGAGGGTCTGGGATCTCCCCGGGCTGGATGTGTTTCCATACCCATCCTGGTGGGAGCTCGGGGAATGAGGGGCTGGAGGATGCTCCTGCCCTGGGGATGGGAGTGAAGTAACTTCCAGGGCCAAGTTGAGCTGACTGGGCACCACCCGCAGGCCCCACCTGATGGCCAAGAGAAACAGCCAGGGAGGAAGTTGCCAAAGGAGGATAAGCCAAAAGGAAAACAGGCCAGTCCCCTAATGAGCCCCGTGGGGGGTGGGCCCCTTGGTTTGAGCCAGGCTGCTAGTACTGGCCCTGGCTGTGGGAGGGGAGTGTGGCCTAGGGATTAGAGCAACAAAACTGGAAACTAGGCCTGCTGGTCATATCCCTGGCTCTGGGAGAAAGGGGCAGAGTCTGGTGGTTAGAGCAGGGGGCTGGGAGCCAGGACTCCTGGGTTTTCTCCGCAGCTCTGGGAAGGGACTGGGGCCTGGGTGCTTAGAGCAGGGGTCCTGGGAGCCAGGACTCCTGGGTTCTCTCCCAGTTCTGGGAGGAGGGGGCTGGTTCCTTGGATTAAAGCAGAGTGTGGGGGCTAGCTGAGCCAGCCAGGGGCATGGGCAGTGGTCGAACTGGGGACAGGAGGGCGGGGAGGCCGGGCTGGGCCAGGCCGGGCCAGAGATGCCGCGTCTCACCAGGACAGGGTGTGCTCTGTGCTTCCAGCAGGAGGAGGAGGAGGAGGAGGAGGAACAGGGCAAAAAGAGGAAGAGCCGGAAAAACGAGAAGAACAAAGGAAGGCAGCAGGTGCGGAGACGGGCAGGAGGAAGCCAGTGCCCCAGTGCTGCACTAGGGGGCACTGTGCTGCCGGGAGCAGGGTGTGGGCTCAGTAAGGGGCGCTGTCCCCTCACAGCGGTGCTGGCTTCAGTGCTGCAATGGTGCGCTAGGGGGCGCCATCCCCTTGCAGCCAGTGCTCACTGCAGTGCTCCAGTGCTGCACTGGGGGGCGCTGTCCCCTTCCAGCCAGTGCTCGGTGCTGCGCTAGGGGGCACTGTCCCCTCCCAGCCAGTGTTGGCTCCAGTGCCCCAGTGATGCACAAGGGGGCACCATCCCCTCCCTGCCAGTGCTCATTGCAGTGTCCCAGTGCTGTACTAGGGGGCGCCGTCCCCTTCCAGCCAGTGCTGGCTCCAGTGCCCAGCCAGTGCTCACTGCGGTGCCCCAGCACTGCGCTAGGGGGCACTGTCCCCTCCCAGCCAGTGCTGGCTCCAGTGCCCAGCCAGTGCTCACTGCGCTGCCCCAGCACTGCACTCCAGGGCGCTTTGCTGGCTGGTGTGTGTCTGGCGCTAGCAGCCGAGGCTCCTCGCTCAGTCCGACCGCGCCGTCTCTGAGAGCTCTGGCTTTGCCCACGCTTCCCAGGGCGGAGGATCAGGCTTTGCTGTTCTGGCCCAGAGCGAGGGAGAGGAGGAGAGTGACGAGGAAGAAGAACCCAAAGGCAAAGCCAGCAAGGTGAGTGTTGGGTGGGTGGGTCTAGTGGCTAGAGCTGGAGGGGGCTGGGAATCGGGGCTTCTGGGTTGCACCCGCAGCTCCCGCAGGGCAGTGGTGTCTAGTGGTTAGGGCAGGAGGGACTCCTGGGTGCTCTCCCTAGCTCGGGGAGCAGTGGCCTCAAGTGGGTTGGAGCAGGGGGCTGGGAGGGGAGCGGGGCCCCTGGTCCTGGGGGCAGCGGTGGCTTGTGGGTTAAAGCAGGACCATTTCTGGGCTGCAGCAACAGTTCCTGGAGGGGAGTGGGGCCTAGTGGTTAGCACAGCAGAGGCTGGGAGCCAGGACTCCTAGGTTCTCTCTCCCTCTCAGGCAGAACGGCCCAAGCGGCGCATTCTGCAGGGTGCGTTTCCAATGGCTTTCTCGGGAGAAGGGGCCTTGTGGTTCTCTCTCTGGATGAGATGAGGCTGGGTGGGGTCCTGGGGCGATCTGGGGTTCCAGGGAGGAGGCGGGATACCCCGTCAGCCGAGTCTCCGAACGCCTTCATGCGCTTTCGTCTTTTTCCTTCCAGGCTGCAAATACACAGGCCGAGTCTGGTCCAGACCAGAAGAAAATGAAAGGGAAAAAGCCTCAACCAACCCAGGTAAGGGCTTGTGCGCGTCCCTACAAGCCATGGCCACTGGGGGGGGCGCTGTGCTGTGGGAGCAGGGTTGGAGGCTCAAGTCAGGGATACTCTCCCCTCACGGGCAGGGCTGGCACTAGGGGGCGCTGTGCTGCGTGAGACGGCTGTGTGGCTTGTACCCAGCCGCCCCCCACCCTAGAAGTGGCTGCATTTTGGCGCCGGGAGAACCTCAGTGTGGGCGGCTGATCTGGCCTCTGTTCTGCCGCAGAACAAATTTGCCGCGCTGGAGTCGGAGGAGGAGGAGCTGGAAGAAGACGAGGAGGAGCCAGAAAAGGGCAAAGAGAAGCCCAAGCGAGGCAGTGAGCCTGTAAGATCCCGGCCTGCTCCCGGCAGGGGTTGGGTTTGCCCTATCTGGTCCTCATTCGTCTCACCTCTGAGCTAGCCCAGCGAACTGTGGGCTTCTCAGCTCGTTTCCAAGCATCCTAGGGGGCTTCGTCTCCTGCCTGGGCAACCTCAGTAGAGAGCTGCTGTGTGAATCAGCCATGGAGCCAAGCTCCACCCGGCCTCTCTCTCCTCTCCCCCCCGCCCACCGTCCCGAAAGGGGGTCCCCGCGGAAGCAGGGCTGAGGCATATCAGAAGGGGAGGAGGCTATGGGGTGAGGAGCTGGGAGTCCTGGGCCCTCTCCCCGACTCGAGGAAGGCAGTGAGGTCTAGTGGTTAGATTGGGGGTAGGGGAGTTGGGAGGCGGGACTCCTGGGCCTTCTCCCTGGCTTGAGGAGGGCAGTGAGGTCTAGTGGTTAGAGCGGAGGTGGGAGAAGGCCGTTTCGATAACCAGCCTCCTGTGGCCAACGCAGCCGTCGGAAGAGGATGAGGACGACGACGGGGAGAAGAAGGAGAATGACCCCTATGCGCACCTCAGCAAGAAGGAGAGAAAAAAGCTCAAGAAGCAGGTGAGCTCAGGGTGGGAAGGGGCGGGGCTTCTGCCAAACAGGCCCCGCCCCCAGGAAGGCAGCTCCCGGATGGCTTCTAGCCACCTCCACTCTCCTGCTCATGCTCCCAGAATCCTTTGCGGTTGTCCAGTTGCTCCTGAAGCTGGTTGATGGCTGGGGGGGCGGGTTCTGTCCCAGGCTCTGGGTGGGAAATGGGGCCTTGTCCTGGCCTGAGAGGTACCTGCCTAGTTGGCCTCGCGGCTGGGTACCGGCAGGGAGTCACCTCGAGCTGTCCTGCAGCTGGAATTCGAGCGCCAGGTGGCAACGCTGAAGGCGGCCAACGCGGCGGAGAACGACTTCTCGGTGTCGCAGGCGGAGATGTCCTCGCGGCAGGCCATGCTGGAGAATGCCTCTGATATCAAGGTACTGTGCCCCCCCCCCAAGTCGATTTGGACCATCCTGTGTCGTCCCCCCCCCGCCCCCGAGTTGATTTGGACTATCCCATTCCCCCTCCCTACCCCCATATTTTGTCAGCAGTTGGTGTTTCCCACTGTGGTGCCCTCTCTTCCCCGGTAGTGTGCCAGGTGTTAATGGTATGTTCTTCCACCCCTTCTCCGAATTCTTCTTCCCCACCCCCCGCAGGGTGGGGGAACTGGTATTTCCCACTGGGTAGGACCAGCAGCAGCATGGAAGGGGTTAAACCCAGCCCCATCCATCCATCACAGGTAGAGCAGGCTGGGTTGTACAGGAGCTGGGTGGGAGACTGGGTTGAACCATTTCACAACAGGGGGATTGGTGTGGGACGTACCATGTGATGGGGTGTGGTATGGGGGGGAGCGGGGGGGTTGGCTTGTACCACGCAGCAGGATCTGAGTGGGAGACTGGGTTGAACCATTTCACAAGAGGGGGATTGGGGTGGGTTGCACCACCTGATGGGGGTGTACACCATGGGATAGAGGGGGCTGGGTTGTACCATTCTGCAGGAGCTGGGTGGGAGGCTGGGTTCCCTCATTTCGCAAGAGGGGCAGTGGTGTGGGTCGGGGGCATATAGGGGGGACTGTTTGGGATAGAAAGGGGAGCAGCTGGACCCATGGGGTGGCAGGCGCCATTGGTTGCGTACCCTGGCAAGGACGCAGCGTGGCTTGCACAGCTGTCCTACGGGAGGCGGAACGGGGGATGAGTCGGTTGCACAATGAGGAAGTGGGTCGTACCAAGAGGCCCTTAGAATAGGGTTGCCAACTCTCCAGGGTTCTTCTGGAGTGCCCGGGAGCTAAAGATTGATTTGAAGATTGTCTTGCGGTTGAAACTTCTGGAAATCCGTCCGACCGTAACTGGCAACCCTGGAGGGTGCGGGGGCGTGGGGAGAGGGTGGTAGCGCGGGATGGCAGGGGTTGGGTCGGGGTGGGGGAACACACATCTAGCAGCGGGGGAGAGGGATCATAGAATCATAGAACACTAGGACCGGAAGGGGCCTCGAGAGGCCGTCGAGTCCAGTCCCCTGCCCCGATGGCAGGACCGACCACTATCTACACCATCCCTGACAGACATCTGTCTAACCTGGTCTTAAATATCTCCAGAGGTGGAGATTCCACAACCTCCCCAGGCAATTTATTCCACTGTTTGACCACCCTGACAGTTAGGAACTTTTTCCTAATGTCCAACCTAAACCTCCCTTGCTGCAGTTTAAGCCCATTGCCTCTTGTTCCATCCTCAGAGGCCAAGAAGAACAAGTTTTCTCCCTTCTCCTTATGACACCCTTTTAGATATCTGAAAACTGCTACCATATCGACTCTCAATCTTCTCTTTTCCAAGCTAAACAAGCCCAGTTCTTTCAGTCTTCCTTCATAGGTCATGTTCTCTAGACCTTTGATCGTTCTTGTTTCTCTCCTCTGGACCCTCTCCAATTTCTCCACATCCTTCCTGATCTGCGGTGCCCAGAACTGGACACAATACTCCAGTTGAGGCCTAACCAGCTCAGAGTAGAGCGGGAGAATGACTTCTCGTGTCTTGTCCACAACACACCTGTTAATGCATCCCAGAATCATGTTTGCTTTTTTTGCAACAGCATCACGCTGTTGACTCATATTTAACTTGTGATCTACTAGAACTCCTAGATCCCTTTGTGCTGTAGTCGTTCCTAGACAGTCTTTTTCCATTCTGTATGTGTGAAACAGATTATTCCTTCCTAAGTGCAGCACCTGACATTTATGTTTATTAAACTTCATTCTGTTTATTTCAGCCCATTTCTCCAATTTATCTAGATCGTTCTGAATTATGACTCTATTCTCCAAGGTAGTTGCAATCCCTCCCAGCTTGGTATCATCTGCAAACTTAATAAGACGTACCATCTTGTCCCCATCTCTCTCTCTTTCTCCGCCCCCCCCCCAACGCTGATTTGCAGCTGGAGAAGTTCAGCATCTCAGCCCATGGCAAGGAGCTCTTCGTCAACGCGGACCTGTACATTGTGGCCGGGCGCCGGTACGGCCTGGTGGGACCCAACGGGTAAGCGCCTGGCTGAATTCTCCACCCCCACGCTCGCCCGCCGCAGTCAGGGTTGAGCCCTGTGCGCCACTCGGGGGTGCCGTGTTTCCTGCCTCTCCGCTCAACCCGCCCTGTCCTTCCCCGCTGCAGGAAGGGCAAAACCACCTTGTTGAAGCACATCGCAAACCGGGCCCTGAGCATCCCCCCCAACATCGACGTGCTGCTCTGTGAGCAAGGTACGGGGGGGCAGGGCTGGGAGCCAGGACTCCTGGGATCTATCCCCAGCTCTGGGAGGGGAGTAGGGTGTAGTGGTTAGAGCAGGGGCTGGAAGCCAGGACTCCTGGGTTCTCCCAGCGCTGGGAGGCAGTGGGGGCTGGTGGTTAAAGCAGGGGCTGGGAGCCAGGACTCCTGGGTTCTCTCCCCGGCGCTGGGGGGGCAGCGGGGGCTGGTGGTTAGAGCAGGGGCTGGGAGCCAGGACTCCTGGGCTCTCCCGGCGCTGGGTGGGAGGTAGTGGGGGCTGATGGTTTGACCAGAGAACTCGGGGACTCCTCCCCTCTCCAGAGGTGGTGGCGGACGAGACGCCCGCCGTCCAGGCGGTGCTCAAGGCCGACACCAAGCGGCTGAAGCTGTTGGAGGAGGAGAAGCGGCTGCAGGCGTTGCTGGAGAAGGGAGACGACAGTGCGTCAGAGCAGCTGGAAAAGGTGTGTGGGGTGAGGGGGGCGGGAATTGTACCACTGGATCTGCTCGGGGGCAGGGGTGGAGCTGCCATGGGGCAGGATCAAGGGATGGCTGTGGAGGCACAGAGAGGGCGCCAGGAAGAGCCACGGAGGGAGACGAGGGGCTTGGAAGGGGGCGGGGTGGGAACCAGAGGGAGGAAACAGCTCCCCACTGAACCCCCCCATCCCCGCCCCTGCAGGTGTATGAGGAGCTGCGGGCCACGGGGGCGGCGGCAGCGGAAGCCAAAGCCCGGCGCATCCTGGCCGGTCTGGGCTTCAACCCCGAGATGCAGAACCGGCAGACCAAGAAGTTCTCAGGCGGCTGGCGCATGAGGGTGTCTCTGGCCAGGTGGGGCGGGGTGGGAGGCGGGGCTTCCTGCGCCTGTGGTCCCGTGTTCCCTGCCTGGCGTGGGTCGGCCGGGGCTTCTGGGTCACATGTACAGCGGGGCAGCTGGGCACCGGGCTGAGACCTGTCTGCTCATTACACCCAACTGGGAGCTGGCGAGGCCTCGCGTGGAGTGTTCTGGGCTCTCCAGTATAGCAGGGACGTGGGTGTGTTGGAGAGAGTCCAGTGCAGAGCACCCGAAATATCTAGGGGAGCCCCTGGCCTACCAGGAGGGGGCTGAGGGATTCGGGCTTGTTTAGTTCGCAGAAGGGAAGAGCGAGGGGGGATTTGAACGCAGCTTCCTGCAGGGAGCTCTGGAGAGAGGCTGTTCTCAGTGGTGGCGGACGGCAGAACAAGGAGCAATGGGCTGAAGTTACAGAGGGGGAGGTGTCGGTTGGATATTAGGAAAACTCTTTCCCCAGGTGGGTGGTGAAGCGCTGGGATGTGTTGCCTAGAGAGGTGGTGGAATCTCCATCCCTGGAGGTGTTTAAGTCCCGGCCTGGCCAGGCCCTGGCTGGGATGATTTAGTTGGGGTTGGTCCTGCTTTGGGCAGGTGGCCTGTTCCCTGCCTCCCAGATGCAGGCGTCCCCTTTGCCGTCCCGCGGGGCGCCTCTGGGGGGTGCTGCTCACCCCTCCCCGTCTCCCCCAGGGCCTTGTTCATGGAGCCTACCCTGCTCATGCTGGACGAACCCACCAACCACCTGGATCTCAACGCGGTCATCTGGCTGAACAAGTGGGTGCCCAGCCCTGGAGAGACCCTTCCCCGAGGGGGCTCAGCAGCTGACCCCCCTCTCGAGGGGGGACCCAAGAATCCTGCGCAGTTGGGAATGGGGGGAATTCCGCTCCTCCCCCTTGTGGAGTGAGGGGTCGGGGAGGCCGGGAAAGCAGACAGAAATTAGGGGGGTTGGAAGAAGGGGAGGGGTCTGGCCTCTTGGGGGGGTTCCCCGAGGGGACAGGGCTCTCAGCAAGAGGGGAGGGCTGGGAAGGATCCTCCCGGCTCAGTGGGGCTGGCAGGGGGCGCATGGGGCTCGGTGTGGGGGTCAGAGGAGACCGGCCCTATTCCCGCCCCACCGCTCCCGGGGATTGCGTGTTGGGTACTTCGGCTCTGTCCCCTCTCTGTCTGATAGTGTCTGTCCGTCTGTCCTTCGCTCGCCCCCCAGCTACCTGCAGACCTGGAAGAAAACCCTCCTCATCGTCTCCCACGACCAGGGCTTCCTGGACGACGTCTGCACCGACATCGTCCACCTGGACGGGCAGAAGCTCTACTACTACCGGGGCAACTACAGTGAGTTTGGGCTGGGAGGGGCATTCGCAGAGGCAGGTGGGTCACCTGGCGGCTGGTTTGCCCCTGGGTCTCTCTCCGGGGTAGGAAGGTTTGTGCGTTAAGGGTGCATCCTGGGAGTTGTAGTTGAGGTGCATCATGGGAGATGTAGTCTAGGCAGGGAGCTCAGCCAAGAGCAGAGAAGGGGAACCAGAGGGGCCTGGACTACAGCTCCCATGAGCTGCTGTGGAGACCAAGTCAGAAACACCCTCCCCCCACTTTCCATTGGCCAAAAATGCCGGTTTCTCCCCCCGAAAATCAGTTGTGGAGGGCAATTTTTGACCAGCCTGGATGGTCAGCGTCCTCCCCGGGCCTGCTGGGAGTCACAGTGGCTGCACTGGGAGCCCTGGGGCCCAGGTTTGAGCCAGCTGGGCAGCCCCTGACACTCTCCTGGGGGTAGAACCCAGGAGTCCTGGCTCCCAGCCCCCCACCCCCCCCGCTCTAACCACTAGGCCTTGCTCTCCCCTCTCTGTGCCACAGTGACCTTCAAGAAGATGTACCAGCAGAAGCAGAAGGAGCTGCTCAAACAGTACGAGAAACAGGAGAAGAAACTCAAAGACCTCAAGGCCGGCGGGAAGTCGACTAAACAGGCGGTGAGTCCGGCGCTCCGGCCCCGGGGCGGAGAGGTTTCACAGCCGAGGGCCGTGGGAAGAAGGGATTGTGAGTTCAGTCCGTGTTGTGGGCTCAGACGTATTGTATGATTCCAGCTTCCAGTACTGTATAGTTTGCAGGCTGAGACTAGCGTGCGAGGCCTTTCCCTTCTAGGTTTCGATCGAGTATTCTCCTGCCTTGAATTTGCCGCACAGCGTTAAGCTGCGGAACTCCCTGCTGCAGGATGGCCCTGAATTAAGCGTGTCTTATCCAGCATCACACTGGGTTAACGGGCAGCCCTCAGGCTGAGGGGTGGCTGCTGAGCCCCCAGCTGGCTGTCACATGGGAACCCTCCCTTTCTTGCCATGGGACTCCTGCCCCCCCGAGGTGCGTTGTGGAATTCAGGCGTATCAAGCTGGTGGGCGCGGGCTGGGGAGCTGGGTTGCTGTGGGGTGAGGGACGAGGAGGTGGGAGACCGCAGCAGAGGAGTGTGTGGGTTTGCCGTGGGGCGAGGGAGGAGGTTGCGTACCAGGCCTATATGACTGGGCTCTGCGGAGGCAGCCCAGACGCCAGGCTAGATGGGCCCATCGCTCCGCCGCTCGCTCCACAGGAGAAGCAAACCAAGGAGGCACTCACCCGCAAGCAGCAGAAGTGCCGCAAGAAGAACCAGGACGAGGAGGCCAACGAGGCCCCTGAGCTGTTGAAGAGGCCCCGGGAGTACACGGTGAAATTCACCTTTCCCAACCCGCCGTCGCTCAGCCCTCCGATCCTAGGCCTGCACGGTACGGCCACGCTCAGCAGAGACCCGCTCCCGCTGCAGCCCGGCCTGTGCCCCAGCGAGAGGCTGTGGGGGTGCTATGGCAGAATGAACTCAGCCGTCCTTTCTGCCTCCTGGACATCTCCCACCCAGGCTCCCCAGCTGGCTGGTGGATTTCCCTTGCTTTCCTGCCCCAGATTGGTGGGTGACATTGCTCGAGAGGGCTGTTCACCAGCCGCTCCACCCCAGAGGTGGCTGCATTCCGGCATGACGAGAGCGACGCCTGCGTGGCGTTGCTGAGGGCTGTTCCTCCCTGCCGGCCGCCTCACCCCAGAGGTGGCTGCATTTCACCACCACAAAAGCAGTGCCTGTGTGGCATTGCTCAGGGCTGTTCCACCCTGCCCCCCATGTGCCCCACCCCAGAGGTGGCTGCATTTCAGCGCCATGAGAGAGAGGCCTGTGTGGTTTTGCTGAGGGCTGTTCCCTCCCTCCCTTCTGCCCCCCCAGCTGCGGCAGCATTTCACCACTGTGAAAGCAATGCCTGTGCGGCGTTGCTGAGGGCTGTTCCCACCCCCGCCCCCAGCTGCACCACCCCAGAGGTGGCTGCATTTCAGTGCCAAGTGAGCAATCTCTGTGCAGTGCCACTGTTCCCCAGAGGTGGCTGCAGCCCAGAGCTGGCTGGGTGCTCTCTTACCACCCCCTGGGGAAGCTGAGGGTTTCTCTCTGGGGCAGGTCCCTGTGGGGAGATACTGCGGTGCTGTGCCCCTTACCCCGTCCCTTCTCCGCAGGTGTCGTGTTTGGCTACGAGGGACAGCAGCTGCTCTTCAAGAATCTGGATTTTGGGATTGACATGGAGTCTAGAAGTAAGTGACCAGCTGGTGTTTGTTTGAGAGACCCTATCACAACAAGCCGGCCTGCTCACGGCCTCCCATCTCCCTCCGCCTGCAGCCTCAGCAACCCTACCCTTCCAGAGGGGTCATGCCTCTGCTCCCGCCCCACCCCGGCGCCCTAAGGATGAACCGGCTGTGTGCCGAGAGACCCTACAATAACAAACCCACCCCCACACGGCTCCATCATCAGTGACTCGAACCGTTTGGCCCCAGGAAGGAGCCCATTCCTAGCCGGCCGATCCGCTCGTCTAGTCACCTCACCACCCTTAGGGGACCCTATAATAACAAACCACCTCTGAACAGCCTCGAAAGACCATAAAATAATCATCCAGCTTGTGCAGCCTCGTAGGACCTACAATAACGGACTGGAATGCCTGGGAGACCAGCTCACGCAGTCCTGTAAGATCACCAGGGGGCTCTTTGTCAAGGCTGATCCCCACTCTGACACCCTGAGGGCTTTGGCTTAACAGCCTCCCAGGTCACAGATTCCCTGATCCCGGGGTAACTGCTACCCCCTCAAGTGAGAGAACCCAGGAACACACATGGGGGTGTCTCCTTGGGGGGTAACCCCAAGTTCTTATTGTTCCTTAGGGGAGAGCTTGGAAACAATTAAGCAGCAATCTGATCGCTTAACCTTCCAGGCTTAGGCAGGGGTATACACAGCCCCTTTTCTGGGACTCAGGAATCAAATCGTTGCCTTTAAATGAAAAAGGTGGATTATTAGCAAAAGATGCAGTAGACGCCGAAAGCACTGAAGCGTACTCGCTTGCTAGACGTGAAAAAAGGAGAGCGAAACGCACAGGGTGTTACCTCCCCGGGATTCAGTTTAGAAGTTTCAGCGCACAGGGAGGAACATGAGCCCTGAGAAGTCCCCCACCGAACCCAGAATAAACAGTAACTTGGTCAAAAACGAGAGGTCCTGGGGCACCTGATAGACTAACCGCCCACGAAAGCTGATGCTCCAAAAATCGAAGACCCAGCGGGTCTTTGCCCACGGAAGCTCATGCTCCGAAATATTAACCTGACCGCGTCCGACTAAACGTTCCTTTGTACTTACGTGTCTTTATGCCCGGATCTCCTGATTCCCGGATATTTCCTAAATTCCTTAAGCTCCGCTCAGGTTTAAACATTTGTCTCTCTCCCCGCCCTCTGGCCAGACGTAATGATCCCTCGGCAAGTAATTGGTTCAGTAAATAAATAAATAAATAAATAAATAAAAAGTGCCCCTCTTTCTTCCCATTGGCTCACCCGGCTGCTTGTCCCCCAGAGGTCCCCCTCTCGCTGGGTTTAACCCTTTCCAGGCATTCATTCATTTTTGACAACTTACGACGATAGAGCAGCTTGCGTAGCACCCCCAGGAGACCCTACAATAACAAACCACACCGTGCGTTCCCCAGGCGTCTCTCTAACAGCAAACCAGCCCGGGCGGGATTGTAGCAACCCCGAGAGAACGAACATGACCGAAGCGACCCCTGTAGCATCCTCAAGAGGCTGGCGCGAGTCACCGGGGTTGGGCGTAGGGTGCCTGGCTGTGGGGGACAAGGGGGGTGGCTAGAGGGCGCGGCAGGGGATTTGGGGCTATTTTGTGTTCAGCTCCATGGGACGTATAAAAACGCTGCCGTGTGAGCCCCGCTGAGAAGAGCTCGGACGCCCCTGGGCTGTCCCACGCCAAGTGATGCCCTGCAGCCGAGGGGGAGAGCCAGGCTGACAAATCAGTCCCAGCACCCACGCCTGTTGTCCCGGCCTGACTCACGGCTGCTCTCTTTCCCCCCCCTCAGTCTGCATCGTGGGGCCCAACGGCGTGGGGAAGAGTACGCTGTTGCTGCTGCTGACGGGAAAGCTGACACCGGTAAGGAGCCCCTCCCAGAACCAGGGCTCGTCCTAATCTTTTCCCCACCCCCAGGGCAGAATAAATTTTATTGCTTGCGCCGACGTGCACCAGCACTAGACATGCTGCCAGCTGTGGGTGTCCCGCATATCAGCGGGGCAGGACCCGAACCTCGGCCAGACAGGATGACCAAGGAACGCTGCCTGGAACCGCCCCCTCTGACGCGCATCCCGGATTCGTCCGATTCTGTTCTGCAGCCACGTGTCTTCCCTACCTCCCTCCCTGTCGTAAGCGGCTGTTTGGCTCTTCCCCAGCCGCCCCGCCCCAGAGGTGGCTGCATCTCGGTGCAGGGTCGCTGCCCATGGTTAGCATGCTGGAGGGAAGGAGTGACCACAAACCCCTTTTTCTCTTCTTTTCAGACCCGGGGGGAGATGAGGAAAAACCATCGCCTAGTAAGTAACGATGGGGCCCACAGGCTAAGGGTGGGTGGTGCGAGCCCAGGCTGGGATGATGGAGCTGTGTGTTGGGATGTGGGGCACTCCAGGGCTGGGGCGCGGAGAGGGGGACCAGGGGATAAGGGGGCAGGGCTTCGGGTGTTGACTCCGCCCCTCTCTCCCGGCAGAAAATCGGCTTCTTTAACCAGCAGTACGCCGACCAGCTGAACATGCAGGAGACGGCGACCGAGTACTTGCAGCGCAACTTCAACCTGCCCTACCAGGACGCCCGCAAGTGCCTGGGGCGGTTCGGCCTCGAGAGCCACGCCCACACCATCCAGATCTGCAAGCTCTCGGGTACTGGGGGAGGGGCTTCCAGGAAGGGGGCGGGGCATGGGCGGGGGAGGGGAGCTGGGAAGGGTTCAGCCCTCGGGCCGGGCAGTGGGGTTCCCCTGTCTCACTCCGTCCCCTCTCTGCCTTCCCTCCAGGGGGTCAGAAGGCTCGTGTGGTGTTTGCCGAGCTGGCCTGCAGGGAGCCCGATGTCCTCATCTTGGTGAGTGGGGCGGTAGGACAGGAGCGGGGGCGTGGGGCTGGGACCCTGGACGCCTGGGTTCTCTCTGGGATCAGGGAGGGGAGCGCAGTCCCGTGGTTGGGGGGGTGGGGGGGGAGCCCGGACGCCTGGGTTCTCTCTGGGAGCGCAGTCCCGTGGTTAGAGGTGGGGGAGGGAGCCCGGATGCCTGGGTTCTCTCTGGGAGCGCAGTCCCGTGGTTAGAGGGGGGGAGGGAGCCCGGACGCCTGGGTTCTCTCTGGGAGCGCAGTCCCGTGGTTAGAGGGCGGGGGAGGGAGCCCGGACGCCTGGGTTCTCTCTGGGAGCGCAGTCCCGTGGTTAGAGGGAGGGGAGGGAGCCCGGACGCCTGGGTTCTCTCTGGGAGCGCAGTCCCGTGGCTAGAGGGCGGGGGAGGGAGCCTGGACGCCTGGGTTCTCTCTGGGAGCGCAGTCCCGTGGTTAGAGTGGGGGGAGGGAGCCCGGACGCCTGGGTTCTCTCTGGGAGCGCAGTCCTGTGGCTAGAGGGGGGGGAGGGAGCCCGGATGCCTGGGTTCTCTCTGGGAGCGCAGTCCCGTGGTTAGAGGTGGGGGAGGGAGCCCGGACGCCTGGGTTCTCTCTGGGAGCGCAGTCCCGTGGTTAGAGTGGGGGAGGGAGCCCGGACACCTGGGTTTCCCCTGTGAGTGGGGAGGGAAGTGCAGTCCTGTGGTTAGAGGCAGGGAGGGAGCCCGGACTCCTGGGTTCTCTCCCTTCGCCATCTTGGTCCCTTCCTCAGGACGAACCTACCAATAACCTGGATATCGAGTCCATCGACGCCCTGGCTGACGCCATCAATGAGTACAAAGGGGGTGAGTGCACCCACAGGTGCTTGGACCAGGCTGGGTGGGCCCATTGATTTGGGCAGGGGGGTTTGGTTGGAATGTCCCATTGGTGTTTTGGGGGGGGGGTAAGGAATTCTGGGCCGGAAGGTCCTGTTGGGAATTCCAGGCAGGGAACAGCCCATTGGTGTTGGGGATGGGGGGGACGGTTCCAGGAAGGAAGGGCCCATTGGCATGGGCGGGGGAGGGGGGTGCATTCCAGACTGGAATGGCCCACTGGTGGAGGAGGGGGGGAATTTCAGGACAGATGCATCTGTTGGTTTTGGTCTGGGGAAGGTGGGGGAATACAAAGCTGGAAGGGCCCATTGGTCCGGGGAGGGGGAGAGGAGAATTCCAGACCGGAATGGCCCATTGGAGTGCGACTTGTGGGTTGGGTAAGCCCATTTGTCTGGTGGTGGTAGGGGGAGGGAATTTCCGGTTGCTGGGTCCATTGGTCCCTTCCGAGGGGAGCAGATGGGTTATGGTAGAGATGAATCCCACTTCCTTCGCTGGGTGTCGCAAATTACCCAGCATGCATTTCCCCTGGGCGAGACCATCCCCAGCCAGTGGGGGGGGGGGGGGGCGGTGCCCGATGTGACGGTATCCCATCCCTGCTCCTGGCCGTGGTGGCTCCCGCTGCTCACCGAACCTGCCCCTCCGCAGCTGTCCTCATCGTCAGCCACGATGCCCGGCTGATCACGGAGACCAACTGCCAGCTGTGGGTGGTGGAGGAGCAGAGCGTCAACCAGATCGACGGCGACTTCGACGACTACAAGCGGGAGGTGCTGGAGGCCCTGGGCGAGGTCATCATCAGCCGGCCCCGCGAGTGAGCCAGTGGGCGGGGCCTCCCCGTGCTCCGCCCTCCCCGTGGACTCTCCATTCACCCTTCTGCAGCAGGACTCCTGGAGAGCAGAGGGGGCGGGGCTAGACCTGCAGTGAGGTGGGGTTTCCCCCTCTGCCTGCTTCCTTTCTGGGGAGGGGTTATTTATAGGGGGAGGGTGTTTGTATTGGAATGGTGTGGTCTGGTGCAGGCGGGGAGGGGTCTGTGCCCCATTGCTGGACTCTTCTCACCCCTCCCCCACCCCCAGCTGCTCTGTGAATGGTTTGAGCCTTGTTCTGCTTCCCTTCGACGAGTTTCAATAAAAAGAGGGAGAACAAAAGTGGCTGGTGGTGGCTGTGATGGGGGGAGGGGGGACCACCTCCCTTAATGTGGGGAGGGGCCTCTGGACTGTGCCCGCCCAGCTCGTGCCATGCAGAATGGACCCATCTTGTGCCCTAGCTGGGGAAATGCTCCATGGTCTCTGGGTCAGCTGACTCCCCCCCCCCATTTCACTGTACCATGTGGGCACTTCCTGGTAGGAAACCTTAGCTGGCACCAATGACGACTGCGTTTTACTGGGCTTGGTTTTGGAGGCAGAGCTGTGAATGTTTTCCCCAGGAGCTCTCTCTACTCCTGGCCATGCACCTATCCCTGCTTGGGCCCCACTGCCATGAATCAGCTGACCCCTGGCTCCTGCCCTCTCTCTGCCAGAGCCTCAGCTCTGCAGGCCCTGCCCAGGGCATCCTGCTATTACCAAGCCCCTGTCTCCAGTGGGGGGGGGAGAGGCATGTGTATATATATTTTCAGCCGCTCTCCTTTAGCACAGTCTGGATTTGATCTTGCAGTTGGATCCATTGACCCCATCCCAGTTTTGTCATCAGTAGGTTTCAGAGTTAATGCTCCCTGCCTTTTGGGGGGGGTGGGCGGGTCCTGTCTGTTACAGGCCTCTGCAGTCCCCTTTAACAAGGGTATTGGCAACTTGCATGGTGGGTGCAGTAGGCTGGCTCTAGCATGCTTGCTTAGCAGTAGGTTTCAGAGTGAACATGCAGTGCTGTGGGGAACCAGAATGGGAGGCTGCCAGCTGTTGCAACTCAAAGTTATTGCTGCAGCTATGGGAGGAACTGCCAGGTGCACTAGTGAGTCAAGCAGCCTTTGCCCTGGCCTCTAGAAGGAAGCAGCAACATGCATACCCCCTCCCCAGGGAGGAGGCTTACACTGCAGATTCTTGGCCCAGTCAAGGCAGGACAGGGGCACATACCAGCCTTCCCCTCAGCAAACTAAAAACCTGCAGTAGTAGGTTCTCACCCTTGCTGTAGACTGGGGGGTTCTGCAGCTGGTTGACGGATGGGCTGAGGCTCCCAGCAGTTCCCAACCAGGGAGACTGGGTGACCAAAGGCAATTCAAAAACAGGGGGGGCAGGGAGGCAGAGCTGTAATTTTGCCCTTCATGTTTATAACAAAAGGGGAGATTATTAAAATAACACTCCAGGTACTCTAGTTCAAGCAGAGCTGTGGTGGGGGAAAAGACATCTCCAAACTGCTTCCCTTGGCTTAAACCCCCCAATCACAGGGGAGGCCAAGGGACCCCTGTGGCTGGAAGTCAGTGGGGCACAGAGCTCTGGCAAGGACAAGGGGGACTCCCACCCCCACCCGGGGCAGAGCTCTGCTGGCAGCACCAGCCTCAAGAACCTGGGCCAAGGGAGACCCCAACACTTCTCCCCTCCACAGCTAGTGCAGAGGCTGGAAGCCGATCAGCTCTGCCCTCGCTCCCCACCAGTCTCTGGGTGCCCTGTCTCTGCCCTGCAGCTGAAATGGTTCTCAGGGGAAGATTGGCTGAGCTGCCTGACAGCTGTTGAGAACCACTTCAGGAGTGTGAATGGCTTAACAACCACAGTGGAGCCAGCCCAGACCCTGTTGGAATGTGTGACCCACAGAGTGGGAAATCCTGCATTAGACCCAGCTGATGGGTTGGGTAGGGAAGAGGGCCCATGAGGCAGGTACCTCCTCCCCAACCCCATGAGCAGAGATAGTGGCTGTGCTCCCTCTGCAGGCCTGAGCCCCGTACAGGACTTGAGGAAGCCTGGCTCTATCCTGGAGCTTGCGCGCACAGGCTCTGGAGCGCTTCGGGCATCTCCAATGAGGTTCAACAAGCCTGAGTTTTCTCCAGGGACAGCTACGAAGGACATCAGCCCCAGGCTCCCCATCCATTCTCTACGTACAAGTAAATGGACATAAATCAGACAGCAGGAATGGTCATGTACAGAAGGCTGTGGGGGGACACTTCAAGCTCCCTGGCCACTCAGCAGCAGATTTAAAGGTGACAGTCCCAAACCAAAGACGAAATGGAGAGAGAAATCTCTGAGCTGCAATTTATTTGCAAATTACAGAGACTGGGAGCGGCTCACAGCTTACAAAGGCAGTTTCTCTGCCCAGGGTGTTGTTAACTCCCCATTACACTCTGACAATGTCTCACATCCCCCTGTCTGAGCTGACTTTTTTCCTCTTTCGATAAGTGCTGTTGATACTGGGCCATTTCCACCTTGCTGAATAGATGTGGTCAGCTCTGGGACCCCACTCTTTAAATACCCCTCTGAAACCACCCCCCCACTCATGCATCTGACGAAGCAGGTCATTGCCCACAGAAGCTGATGCTCCAAACTCTGTCTATAAGGTGCCACAAGACTTCAAGTTATTCCCATCCCTAACGAGGCTCCGGTTTCCCCAGCGTCACTGGAATGGGTCAGCTGGAGTTCAGTAAGGGACTTCCGCAGAAAGGGCTCGGATTCACCTCACTACTCAACCTGAGGCAGCCAGCCCCGGGGAGCTGTTTCAGGCCAAACGGCCGACGCTTGGCAGAGTTAGGAGCAACCCAAGAGCTTGTCAAGCACCAGCTCTGCTTGTGGCGAGCCCCCAGCATAGGCTGGAGTGAGGGATTCTAGCCCTGGGAGCACCCGCCCAGGCTCCTGCTGCATTAGCGGCAAAATGACCGGAGAGCGAGCTCATAGCAGGGCCCCTTTCTATTGCGGCAGTGCCCAGCAGCTCCTGCGGTAGCAACGGGGTTACCACCTCGGTGGTAAATGAAAACTGGCTCCGTGCTCCTTCCTCTCACTCCCTGCCCCGGGCCAGGCCTGGGAGCCCGTGTACCTGCCAAGCAAAGGTAGGGGGCAGCCCTGGAAGAGCAGGGTGAGGATCTGGCACATCTTGGGTATCCATTGACCCCTGTACTCTGCACGCGTGGAGGGCTGATCAGAGAAACAGGTGCCACACAGCACCCACAGCCTGTTTCTACTGGTGCCCATCCTCACATGCCTTGGGGCGCATAAAATTCATTCCGCACCGCGCCAGAAAATTCACACAGCCCACTGGTTCGGCCCCTTTTTTAACTGGGAGTCTGGCTGAAAACCAGGCACCTGCAGGAGACGGCCCCTTCCCCACACAACCAGCCGCCGCCACAGGGTTAAATGAGACGGTCCGTTTTTAATCACCATGTTTATTACTAATGTACAAAATATACAAAACCAAAGGGGGAGGCTGCACCAGCGGGGAGGGGGCGAGGACAGTCCATATCTCGGGGCGAGAGACGGTAAAAAAAATAAACCGATGGAAGGAAACAAACCAAGCCCCCGGACGCCACCAGCAATAAAGTCCGCGCGTTTTCACAGAAAACAGCATTGCGCCCCTGCCCTCCAGCGACCCTTAGCACCGAGGGGGACTGTCTGCAGTCGCCAGCATGGGGGGGCGGTATTTACAATGGGGGGGCGGAGCTGACAGAGGCCCCCCCCCTTTGCTCAGCAGATGGTTAGCCGGAGGAGAGGACGCAGCCTGGCCACCCCCCCCGCCCCCGACTTTGACAGGTTCCACAGAAAGATTTACAGTGGTAACAACCAGCTCCAGCCCCAGGGCCCGGGGGAGGCGGCAGCTTTTGTGCTTGCAATAAGTCCTTGGGAGGGCGCAAAGCCTGGTCCCGTCAGCGCCTCCGGCGGGTTACAATGCCACAGGAGTGAGGGGCTGTCCCCCCAGTGGTTCCTCAGTAGCAGCAGCCACTGGGGGGGGTTACACCCCCCCCCAGGCAGTCCAAGGCCTCACAGAAGCCATAAGTGGTGGGTGCAGCCCGAGTCCGTGGAGCGGGGGCTGTGCTGGGGGCGTCGGCGGGGCGGGGGAGGGCCCCGGGCGCTACGGCAGGGGCGGCCCGTTCACTCCGGGATGGTAGAAGGCACAGTTGTTCTCGTACCTGCAGCTGCCTTTCAACATGAAGTGGCGACACACGGGGCGGCTCGACATGTCTGCGTGAGAGAAAACGGGGCGCAGGTCAGCCACGGCGGTGGGGCACGGCCAGAGGGGTGGCAGGGCGGGGCGGGGGAGAGACTACAGCTCCCAGCATGCAACACTCCACCCTCGCCCAGGCTGCCGGGAGCGCAGGGCTCCCAGCATGCAACGCTCCGCCCTAACCTGGAGAAGGGAGCACAGCCTACAGCTCCCAGCATGCAATGCGCCATCTTCACCTGGGCCCCCAGGAGCAGCCTCCAGCTCCCAGCAAGTGATGCTGCGGCTGAAGCTGTCACCCTGGTCCTCACAGACCCATAGGGGGTCTCTGCCAATCGGGGCCCCGCCCCCGAGGAGCGGGGCCGGCAGGATCGAATGGGTGCAGTGCATGCTGGCTCTCCCCCATTGGGCCTCGCCACCTGCCAGGCAGAAACGGGGGAGGGCAGGGGGCGCTCACAGGCCCCTCCCACATAGGGGCAGGGCCATTCCAAAGCCATGGCCCTCTGCTCCCCCGAGAGGGCAAACCAAGCCCCCTACAATTACCTCCTCCGTGGCCTCCACCATGACCCCGGCCGTGATCCCCTGGGTGGCCTCTGCCGTGATCACCGCCGTGGCCGCCGCCGCCTCCGTGGCCCCCGCCATGGCCCCCGCCGCCTCCGTGGCCCCCGCCATGGCCTCCATGGCCCCTGCCGTGGCCGCCGCCGTGGCCTCCGTGGCCTCCTCCATGGCCGCCGCCGCCGTGGCCGCCGCCTCCGCCCATGCCGTTGTTAGGGGGCCCGCCTCTGCCGTTGGGGGGGCCGCCGCTGCGCCCCCCTCCTCCTCCTCGGCCCCGGAAGGGGGGCTCCCCGCCTCGCCCCCGATGGAAAGGGCCTGGGCCGGGCCCTGGGCCAGGCCCCGGGCCGGGGCCGCCACCTCGCATGCCCCCGTGGGGGTTTCCCCGCATGCCGCCGTCGGGAGGATCCCAGAATTCGCCTCGTTGGGGAGGGGGAGGGCCCATCATCCTGGGCCCACCAGGCATCCCAGGTCCTGGGGGCATGTTGGGACCCCCTGGGCCGCCATGGGGACCTAGGAGAGAGGGAGGCACAGAGGTGAGAGACCTGAGCGCACAGGGCAGAAACATCCCAGCCACTGAACCCCATCCTGCCCCCAGCAGCCCAGCGCCCCTAGCACTGCACAGGGGCACTGGGCCAGCACTCACTGGCAGGGCCTCTGCCCCCCACAGCACTGGGGCACGGGCACCAGCACTCACTGGTAGGGCAGAGCGTCCCCCAATTAGCCTCTACCCCCCTCCCCCAGCATGGCGCTGGTGCCAGCACTCGCTGGCCTGGCCAAGCGCCCCCTGCCGAGTTTCTACCCCACCCCCCGCACTGCAGCGAGGCCCCAGTCCCTACAGACTGAGGCATCCCCCAGCCGAAGGTCTGACTCTGCCCCTGCGGGGTGGGCCGTCTCTGCTCACCAGGCATGGGTCCCGGTCCCCCGGGTGGGAAATGCTGCATGTTCTTTGGTCCAGGCGGGAATCCGTTGGCGAGGGGCCCTGGGCCCAGCAGTCCGTGCGGCACTGGAAGGGAGAGCAGAACAGTCCAATACAGGCCGGGGGGGAGCACGCAGATCCACGCTGCATCCTCCACGGGAAACCTCTGATCCTAGCCCAGGACACGTTTCCAGGGACAACCCTGGGGAACGCCCAGAGCCAGGAGACAACACCCAGGCGCAGCCCCATGATGCCTCAGGATGCTGGGCGCACCAGCTGGCCCAAGGGAGCACCTTCACCCACTTCTCACTGCCCGCCCGCCAGAGCCCCTTGAGCCTCTGGAACGGATGGTGACCAATTCCAGGCGCCCGCTCGAGACAGGCAGAGCAACGGGGGTTGGAAGCAGGGTCGCTGGCCCCGGGCACAGGTCTCTTACCTCCCGAGGGCCCCGGGGGTTGGGGCTGGAGGTTGCCAAGCAAGTGTTTGATCTTGTCCGAGTAATCCGGCTGCTTCATTAGCTCTTCTGTCTTGTGGTTGTTGGGCCCGCCCTGCGCAGGGAGAGGAGGAGGGCCGAGGGGTTAGAGAGAGGGTCCTTCCTCCTCTCGCACGCCGCAGCAGCTTTCTGGGAGCTCTCACTACAGGGCACGCTGCTGGCCTCTAGCTGGGGCCAGGGGCTGGCTTCACCCAACCACTCGGGGGGCGGGGGGGGGGGGGGGGGCGCGGAACAAGCTCCTGACGATCCACCCGCTCCAGTGAAATGCTCCAGCATGGGCAGGGGGTAGGAAGCGATGGTCTGCTCAGGCAGAAAGAGGGCACTGGTCCGCTCCAGTGGCAGCCAGCCCATGGAAGCCCCATTCACAGAGCAGCACGGGGCTGACCCTCTGGCTGGGAGGGGGGGGGGACGGGACTCCCCACTGCCCCCCTAATTACCATGATGGAGGTGAGGATCTCCTGCACGTTCATGGAGGAGGTGGGGTTGGGGGCCTGAGGGCTCTTGCTTGCCCCCATGCTCCCCATCAAGTTGGCCAGCACTGGGGGCAGCTTGGCGGCCCCGGCTCCGTCGGGAGACTGCGAGGCGGCGGCTGGGTCGAGTCCTTCTGGGTAGGCGGCCTCGTCCATGGAGCACTCCTGAGAGGACAGAGGAGACACCGGAGTCAGGGCGGGCGCAGGGCTGGGGGCCATGACCAGGCAGCCCCGGGGAGGGGAGAAGGGCACAGAGTGCGGACGGGCCCCTGGCCAGCTGGGAAATGACCCCCCTGCTCTAGCCCCTAGACCCCTCCCAGAGAGGGGAGACACCCCAGGACCCCCTGCTCTAACCCGGCTGGTAGAGTTCTGGCCCCGGAGCACAGAAAAGAACCAGGGGCCCTGGGCCAGACTTACCTCGTCCAGAGGGATGAGCTTGGGCGGCAGGGGCTCATAGGACTCTGGGTCCGGTTCGTGGGGGCTGTCGGGAACGCTGCAGAGGAGAGATGCCCATCAGATCTCAGGACTGAGCAGTCCTGGCCCCCCTGCCAACAGCCTGATGCCCGTGTCCCCCCAGCACAGCCTCACCAGCTTGGTGCGCCCCCATCGCCACGCACCAGCTGTGGGATGCGCAGCTAGTGGGTCAGCGGGGAATCCCGGGGCCCAGCAACCTGGAGAGGCCACTACAGGGACTCCTGGATCTGAATGCAGGACCTGTGCTACCTGAATGGAGCTGCGAGCTCATACGCCACTAGAGGGCGAGAGCCAGGCAGGCTGCCGCCAATCACAGAACACTAGGACCGGAAGGGACCTTGAGAGGCCATCGAGTCCAGCCCCCTGCCCCAATGGCAGGACCAAGTACTGTCTAAACCATCCCTGACAGACATCTGTCTAACCTGTTCTTAAATATCTCCAGCGATGGAGATTCCACAACCTCCCCGGGCAATTTATTCCACTGTTTGACCACCCTGACAGTTAGGAACTTTTTCCTAATGTCCAACCTAAACCTCCCTTGCTGCAGTTTAAGCCCACTGCCTCTTGTTCTGTCCTCAGAGGCCAAGAAGAGCAAGTTTTCTCCTTCCTCCTTATGACTCCCCTTCAGATACCTGAACTACAAGCTGGCTGCTGGTCAGCGCAGCCGAAGGACAAATGGCCCCCGGTGCTCCCCGTCCTGCCCCTAGGGTCACACCCACCTCTCCTTCGAAAGGAAGATCTCCTGAAGGATGCCCTTCTCCCGCTCGGCCTGGGTGAACTTCTCATGGCTACCACTGCCCGGCTGCACCAGGGGGCTGGGCAGGTCGATGAGCTTGGGGTAGACCCAGGGCACCTTCTCCTCCATGGCGTCATGGCTGAGGCGGCGCGCCGTCTCAAAGGCCTCCCGGTCCTTCAGCATCTCCCGCTTGGCTGCCTCGCCAAAGTCCTTGATCTTGTTCACGTTCACTGCCAGAGGAGGGGAAGGGTTTAGTCCGCGGACAGGAAGGGGAGACAGCCCCAATCCAACGGAAGGAATCTGGGCCCTCATAACCTTAGCCTGACCCCGGGAGCTAGTGGTTCCCTGGTGCTAGATTGGAGCTGGCACGTGGGCCACGACAACTGGCCAAGAGTGCCTTGAAATTTCGTCAGTTTCCCCGTCACCAAGGCTGCCTGCGTCCCAGCCGGCCCAGGGCTGGGCAATTCCCCCTCCTCCGCGGTGGCTCTTGGCAGAGCCATGGGGAGGCAAAACGCCAGCCCAACAGGAGGCAGCTGAAACGCTGCTGCCCAGGGAGCCCACTTCTGCACCCTGCAGCAGCTGGGAGGGGGAGCCTGTTGCATCCTGGCTCCAACAGCCTGCCAGGAAAGGGAACCCACTCTCTGGACGCGCCTTGTCCCCTGAGAGCGGCTCAACATTTCACTCGACGAACTCGACCTCCCCCGATCCTTACTAAGCTTGTTGCACAAACTGCTGTGCTGCAAACCTCTCTAAAAGATCGGAGCCATCGTGAATGTGACACTAGGGAACAGTGAGCTGAAAGAAGCGGGCATGCCGGGGGACTGTGTCTCTCTGAAGTATGCCATGCTCCCGAAAAGGTCGGGAACCACTGATCCAGAGAGGGAGGCCCCATGTCCCGTATCTAGGGCCCCACCCAATCCATGGTCCATTTCGGTCAATTTCCCAGCCTTGGAACGTTTTAAATGGTAAAGCTCATGATTTCAGCAAGGCAGACCTGAAATGCCGCAGGTTGCAGCGGTCGGGGCCTGACCCCAAGAGGAGTCGAGGGGAAAAAAATGAGAGATTCTAGCAGAGGAATTGGGATATCCTACTCCCACGCTTCTGTGCTGGTGCTCGTAAGGGTGATGGCTAGAGAGAGGCAGCAGCTGTCCAGCTCACCTCTGAAGACAGGCTGATTTCCAGGATTGGTGGTAAAACCATCATCCCCCTAAAACAGCCTTGTGACTCCCCTGCAGCTCCCTTCTGAGCCAAGCCCGTCAACGGGAAATGCACTGCTCTCCCCTGGGAAATCTCTGTACTCCAGGGTACCAACCACAGGCAGTGGGTGGTGCGTTTATCGTGGCTGTGAATCTGGGCGCCGGCTGGGAACTAGAGCCCCCCAGAGGGGAAAGCCGCCGGTACTCACCCCGCTCTGTCTCGTCCAGCTCGAAGTAGAAGTACTCCCGCAGCTTGCTCTCCTCAGGCCAGCTCACCGTCTTCTTCTTCTTGCCCTTCTTGGTAAGCTGCGTGGAGTCGGCGGGGCTCTCGGACGGCTTGGCATCCGAGTTCTGCTCAGACGAGGCTGAGGGGGACGGGAGGCAGAGCGGCTCAGGGGTCAGACGCATGGACATGGAACCTGGATCTAACCACCAGCGCTAATACCCAGAGACCAACCCAGGACACGTCATCTCATAGGGCTGGAAGGGACCTCGAGGGGCCAACAAGTCAAGTCTACTGCCCTCACGGCAGAACCTGTCACCATCCCGGACAGATGTTTTTAAAATCTAACCTGCCCCAGGCCCTCGGAAGGCCCCCTCCAGGGCTGTGCTCACAACCATGGGATTACAAGGCCAGTGCACAAAAAACTGAGCTATTCCTCCCAGCCAGCACAGACAGGGCTAAGAGGACCATACGACTACCCGCTGGTTGTATCCCAGCTGGCACGACACCCCCGGCCGTGCGCGTTATGGTTTTACGACCCAGGCTGATACCTCCCACCACCCAAAGCGTGTGAACAGAATCCATCACTTTCAACACCCCCTCCATGCTCACCGGTCTCCATCAGCTCTGGGACCTCCACCGCCGGCACAGGAGTGCCAGGCCGATCCACCTCCATGGACTCGGCAGCGGCAGGCTCTGGTGAGGAAGGTTTAGCAGCACTGGGTTCCGAGGCTGGCTTCCCTTCGAAGGGGCTGGCCTGGAATACGGAGAGAAACACGGGGTCAGTGTTAGCGGGAGGTGAGTCACTGACTTCCTACTTCACGCCCCACCCGGAGCTGGGACAGAAATAGCCCCCGGACGTGGGAAGAAGCGTTTTGTACCTTAGCTGCTGTAGGGGACAAGACTTTCTTCTTCTTTTTGATCTTGATCCCGGGGACGGGGGCAGAGTTAAGGGCATCCAAGAAGCCCAAGCCTTCCATTGCTGCAAAGGCAAGGAAAGAGGTCATGCAAACCGGAAACCCCGAGCACCTGCAACACCACATCTTCTCCCGCCTCTCACATGCTGCCTCCCAGAGCCAGAACTCCCAGCCCCCAGACGGGGATCCAACTGAGGCATCTTAACCAGAGCGCTCAGGTGGCCACCCTGGAGCAATTCAAACGCCGCCCAGCTGATTAGCAGAGCCCTGGCAGTCAGCCGCCTGCGCTTCAGCGGTGGTGCCCGTCCGCACGCGTCTCAGCACTCGTGGGCGACACACCAAGGGAACGCTGATCTCGACCCCCAGGTACTCACGCTGAGCGGGGATGATCTTGACTTTAATCTCCTTGGTGCTGTTGGGGGTGGTGTTCAGAGGCTTGTACTTCTTCTCCACTGGCGGGTTGTCTGCCGAGGGGGCGGACGAGCTGCGAAAGGAGAGCACAGACGTGGTACTGAGATGCTGCAGCCGCAGCCCATGAAAGGCATCAAGCAAGCCCAGGCCCCCCCGGCCCCCAGCAATCTGGAGCACGCCACAGCCAGAGCTCCACTGCAGGGAGTTGAAGGGGCATCTGAGGGAAGGACACCAAATACCAGGCGTGTGACATGCCTTGGACTAATCCCTTGGCACCCTGCCGATGTCTGACGTGGAACTGGAACCCAGGAGTCCTTATTCCCTGTTCCACACAGACTGCTTTGTGGGCCACAGTAAAAACGAGGCAGGAGGAAGCCCGTGACACGGAGGATTTCTCCGGGACGCTCAGACCTACCTCTGTCTCTTGACTGGCATTGGCTTCAGGTTGTATTTGTCGGACACCACAACGGCATTGGGGTTCTTCTTTACAGGAACTAGCGAGGGCGTCTCCAGTTCTAAACCTACAGCACAGGGGAGCACGACACAGGTGAGCAGACCACCGCAGGTGGCGGTGCGCCTGCCCCATTTCCCTCACGCATCAGCTGCGGAGATTGGCCACCCACAGCAGAGGAACGCTGCCACCTCTGGACCAGCCCTAGAGAGCCCCACAACAAGCCTCCCAGCCTCCTGCCCCGCTCGCTACCCAGAGAGTTCAGAGACCCACCTGTGGAGCGGAACTTGGCATGGCTGGGTGCTGTGGTGCGCAGCGACTTGGGCTTCTCTCTCTTCTTCTCCGGCGTCTCCTCAGCTTTGGCTTCTGCCTTGGCCTCCTGAGGCTTCTCCTGGACCAACACTTTGTTCCTACTCTCCTCCTTCCGCTTCTTCTTGTCTCGCTCTGCGGGGAGGCGGAGGGTTAGGGGTTCAAGTCCCAGAGATGGATGTCACCCTAACGGCCTCCTCCACCCTCACACTCGTAGGGTGCGCGCGCTAGAGAGCCGCCTCCCTGCTGGGGCTCTGGCCCGTGCGGGGTAGGATGACCGCAGGAAGGATGTTACGGGAGCAGTGGAGTGGCATGGATTCCACAGCTACAGGCCAGAGCCAGGATATTAGGGGACAAGAGCACGGTTATAGGGTGGGGACGACTGGCTCAGCAGCAGTACGATGGGGGGTTATGGTGGATGAGAGGCTGGATATGAATCAACAGTGGGGCCCTTGTAGCCCAGAAGGCTAACGGCACATTGGGGTGTATAAGGAGGAGCATTTCAAACAGATCTAGAGAAGTTACTCAGCACTGGTGAGGCCACATCTGGAGTATTGTGTTCAGTTCCCCCCGCCCTCAGTATAAAAAGGAGGTGGATGTGCTGGAGCAGGTTTGGGGAGGGCAACAAAAATGATTAAGGGGCCGGAGCACAAGACCCGTGAGGAGAGGCTGAGGGTTTGGGCTTGTTTAGTTTACAGAAGAGAAGACTGAGGGGTGATTTAACAGCAGCCTTCAGCTTCCTGAAGGGGAGCTCTAAAGAGGAGGGTGAGAAACTGTTCTCAGTGGCGTCAGACGGCAGAACAAGGAACAATGGTCTGAAGTCACAGAGTTGGAAGTGTAGGTTAGATATTAGGAAAAAAACTCTTTCCCCAGGCGGGTGGTGAAGCACTGGGATGTGTTGCCTAGAGAGGTGGTGGAATCTCCATCCCTGGAGGTTTTTATGTCCTGGCTTGACAAGGTCCTGGCTGGGATGACTTAGTGGGAGTTGATCCTGCTTGAAGCAGGGGCTGGACTAGACGACCTCTTGAGGCCCCTTCCAGGCCTACGATTTTACAGTTCTCTGATTTTATAAGAGGATGCCCACCAGTGGCTGGAGGAGCCTGAGCCAATACGGCTGGAGCCCCTCAGTTCCATCAGTGTATGTGAGCTTCAGAGGCCGGGGTAGGCAGGGAACAGTGGTGCGACTCACCTGCAGGCTGTGCGCTGCTCTGGGAGCGGATGACGCCCATCCAGTCGCTGACGAGGATGGAGGCCAGTCTGCGGAGCTCTGGAAAGTGGGGGAGAGCAGAGGTTAGAGGAGGGCAGCTCACCCTGAGCCCCGGCCCACGGAAAGGGCACAGCGCAGCCCCTTACCTTCATCCTCACTCGACTTGCTGAGCTGCTTCACCAGCTTGGCCGTGTTGTTCTGGAAGAGATCAGAGGGGGACGGAGAGCTGTGGTCAGCAGGCTGTACTGCAAGGGAAAGCGTCTCCACCAGGTTTCCCTCTCATTTTTAACACCCGTGGGAGGAATAAATTTTGTTCTGTGCACCAAGGCATGTGCAGACACACACTACCAGCAGAAACAGGGGCTGTGGACGCTCTGCCCATCAGCTGGGTGGCCATCCAAGCACTCAGCGTACAGGGAAAGCTGGTCCCCACCCCGTTCCCCGCAGCACCGAGCCCAGCCAGCAGCTCGACTCACTTGCTTCAGGTGATCCACCGTGAGGGGCAGGTGCTGCAGCGTGAGCAGGATCTGCTGCAGCAGGGGCACGTTGCTGGATGCCTTAGAGCTGGTGAGCCAAGTGTTCAGGAGCTTGTAGCCCCCGACCCGGATGAACCTGGGACAAAAGCAGAGCCCAGTCAGTGCTGGTGTCGCGTCCTCCCAGCCACCCTGGCGCTGTCTCTGCCTTCCCCTTACAGCCCAGAGCTGATCTCCAAGCACCTGCCACAGACAGATCACTACGCCGCACCTACACCCAAGCCGAGACATACAGGGAGTGGCAGAGGTACGGCTGGAACCCTGGAGTCCTGCCTGCCGGCCCCTTCTCTAGCCCACTCCCCTGCTACAGCCAGATTTAGAACCCAGGAGCCCGGACACCCAGGCCCCTCTCTCCACAAGGAACCCTCCTGGACTCTTACTTGGCCAGGATGTCTTGTGCCCGGGTCTGCAGCAGGATATTCAAGTAGATACAGCGACTGACCATTTTCTGTGCGTCTTTCATTAAGCTGCGAGCAGGGAAAAGGAGAGAGAAGCTGAGCTGAGGCAGTACGAAGAGATCAGAGCACACGGCAAACAAACTGCCACAGATCCTGACTGTCACAGGACTCCTGGGGAACAGCAGACGACTTCTTCCCGCTCTGCCGAGCACTAGCTCTGAGCCAGAGGCAACGTCTGGCTCAAAATGCTTCCGACTCCCATGAGGTTAGGGAGCCCTTTACTCCAGCTGAGGACTCACCCAGTTCTGCAAACCCCTCTCTTTAGTCGGGGGGCGGAATACAACAAGATGCGGGGGTTAAATATTTCATAGGGCCGTTACGGACACCCAATGCCTCCTTCAGACCCCAAAAGACAAGGCAGCTGGGGGGAAGAGATGGGGAAATGGAGGTCTGCAGGACACCAAAATCCATTCAGCAACAGGGACGCCTACTGACATCCAGTGTCGAACAGCTTTAAGAACGACTGGATGCATTTATGAAACAAAGCCGGAGTGTTGCAACAGAGATGAGGCTGACATTTCCGAAGCAACCTAAGGAACAGGGATGCACGCTCCAAGGCAGATGACGGAACCCGGGGGGGGGGCAGCTCCCAAACTTGTGCTTGGGGCTGGGAGGGGGGTGTTGTCAAAATGAATTTTGTAATTTACGAGCCAGTTAGCTGTCAGCAATATCTTGGCACTTTGCCTTTTAAACTGGTTCAAGTTATCTTCAAAGAGTTGAGTTAAACATTCCCCAGCTGGTTTAACCTGGTGTAGTGGGGGGTTTGGTGGGGGGGGGGGGGGGGGGCTCCTTTGCTTTACACCAGCTGGGAATATGACCACTATAGCTACGTCTACATTAGAGCGATCCGTCAACAAAAGTTATCGGAAAAGCTTTTCCAACAGAGCACAGCCACGCACGAAAGCTGATTGCTCTGCCGAGCTGATCTCTGGACCGAACAGCCAATGAGCAGCACAGCAGACAGGGCCACCCGGTGACCAGGAAGCCCTGTCTGTGACAGGGGCACCCCCAGAGTGTCTACATGGCCTTACTGATGACAGATTCTGTTGAGAAAAGCGTTCTGCCTTGGGTCGGGGGACGGGAGGAAGGCTGTCGACAAAAGTGTCACGTTCCATTGATTTACTGTCAACAGATCGCGTTTTTAGGGTAGACACTCTGCGAATTTCTAGTGCAGACATAGCTTAGATGACTAAACTCCTTAAACGGTTTTAAGCAAACAAAACAAACCCACACGCACCAACTTACATGCCCACCACCACACAAGCAAATAATTTACAAAACGCACTCAATTAAAACGAGAAAAAGAAAAGCCAAAGCAATCAAAGGTCTGGTTTGACAATTCATTTTACGCACCCTCGTACCTCTGCTCTGGTCAGCTGAGGTCGCACTAGATTTTTACAAGGCTAAAAATTATTCAAAACCATGTTCCTATCTGAAACTTACTTGAAAATTTTGGTGATCCCTTCTGTATTTTTAACTTCTCCATCTCTCCCGAGGAAACAATCTAATCCTTTCAAGAGCTCATGAGGATCTATTGGTCCAGAGCCCATGATGGAAAAGTTCTGAAGGAAAAAGAACAAACAATCAGTTACTCTTGCAAAGAGCAGGCAGGTATTATGCTAGCTCAGGTGGAATCCCCATTAGATCTGGAAGGGTACAGATACTATACAAGTACAAAGTATAATCCTATCGCTGCCACCAGTGAAAACGCAGTACACATTCAGCACAGAATCTGAAAATGAGAATTCTTTTCCTCTAACCAAACTTACTGCTACATATGCATACAGCGTAGGCCTTAGCCAGGCTAGAATCAAACTCAAGGTATAGTCCTTTGCCAACCTGCATCCCCTGTGATCAAGCATCCCCCAAGCCTTTGGGAAATAAACAGAATGAAAAAATAGCCAATTAGGGAAATTCCAAAGCGGGCAGTGACTTCGTTACAGGCTTCCCAGTCTTGCTCGAACTCAATTACCTTGAGAGTAACATAATAGTTTATGGCTAGATGCCATTTATTGAGCTGTAAATACACATACAATAGTGTTTAAAGTCAACCTCTCTTGGACAAACTACCGTGGAAAAAATGATGGTTTTTCTGAGACTTTTAGTGTAAAAGTTTTTGAGCACTAAAAAATTCATACCCAAATACAGCTTCAGCCAAAGAGAAGGCGGGGGAGAACTATTCAGTGGTTTAAAGGAATGACCAAAGCAAATAGTAGAGATGAATGAGAACTAAAATGCATCAGCAGCTTGTAAATTTGAATCAGGCTAAGTTTGATTGCTCAGGTAAAGAGTAAGGTTTTATGGGAAGACAGGCCATGTTGGAATCTAGGTCATTAGAAAGAACAATTGCAGAAGTGCATCCTCTCAACAGCCTTACTAAAGAAATTTCCTTTTAGAAAGGGTCTGCAGTGTAAGAAAAACCCTGGATGTAGTTTACAGGAAGTATTTTGGGCTAAGCCATTAAAAGGTCAAGAGAGGTTTTCTGTTTTTTTGTTTTTTTTTTATTATTAATTTTCCTCCATAATATTTCTAACATCAACAAGTTACAGCCAGTTAAGTTACAAAGTTTATTTGGTTTATAGGAAATGTAATGCACCAAGTTACAGGTACATGTTTAAACAGTTTAACTATGCCACAAAAAATGCCAGCTCCAAATGCAAGGCAATGGAAACCAGTGCAACTCTTCATAGTATTCTGAAACAGACAGCACCCTGAAACAGGTTCATTAGCCTTAATGGAACATGCCCAAGGAAATCGGTTTGGGCATGATTGTTAACTGGCTCTGAGCTTTGCTAGGGGAGGGAAAACATATATATTAAGGGGAGGTTAGGCTAAGAGAGAGCTCCCCTTCTCTCCATCTTACACCAGTGTTTTCTGGACAGCAGATGGGAAAACAAAGTTTTTCCAGTGGGACTGGCACATGGGGGATACCAAAGTACATGCCTCCCAAACTCAGGATGATTCAAAGCCAAAGTAATTCTAGATAAAGCCTCTCATTTGCCAGCATGTTGAGTGTGAATGTTACACATCCTCACACCACTTCCATTGGCTCCTTTGGACTCAAAAAGGCAGGAAGCCCTGGCCTGTGAAGGGGGTTTTGTAGATGCCTGAGTATTAAGCTGCATGTCTGAATGCAGGCATTGGTGCGGGCAAAAAAATCACCATCTTCTTTTAACAGTTCAGGACTGAGTGGAGTCAAAAGGCCACTGTCAAGGCTTTTCTTGTCCCAGATTTGGACTTTTTAAACTGCACAGTGTACCCCTAAATTTTAATTTGACTGCTGAGGGAGACCTTCGCTACTGAACATTCACACACACCCCTCCCTGCCTTGAGCCAAGAATTAAAACAGACTCAGGAAAGGGAATAGAACCAGTTAGCCCCATTGTCCAAAAGTGCAGGAAGAGATGCGCCAGGGTGTGGGGTAGAAGGCAGAATCAGTTTTAACCAACTAAATTGAGAGGTTGTCTCAGCCATGCTTCTTTGAAGACCATTTTTCAAGTGATTCGGGTCGAGCCGGCAGACGTGCCTCCCTCACTTGCCTCAAGCACTAGGGTATTTCCTACTCTGCTAGGAAAGTGGATTTAGGCCCTGGGAAGACCAGGAATCCCTGGCTTCAGATCAGGCAACCACATGAGAGAGGCAAAGGCTACCACCCTCCCCCGTGGCAGCCTGCATAAGCAACAGCTAACTAGCTGAGTACTAGCTTAAGGCCCAGAGACTAGTAACAAGGGTTTTCTGAGCTCCAGGGCAGGAGGAGGACAGGGCTGAGGGGATGAGACTACTGCTCAGTTTAAGCCCCCGGGAGTGCCACCAGTGACAGCCTCCCCTTAACTCTGATCACACCAGCGCTTGGGAGACATGGCCCTCACCCTTTGGTAGAGAGCTGCTTGCAGTAGGAAGCTGTAGGTATGTAACAGAGCAAGGACACAATTGAACTTCTGCACAATCCCTGTCAAACTACAACAGAAGTGGTCAAGCAGGACTGGGCAGTACCATTGCTGAGACCCGCACCAGCTGAGTCCACGCCAGTAACTTAGCTCCCTCCCTCTGCTGCCCTTATTCCAAGGGTGGGGCAAAGGGTGTTGTGTAGTTGCCAGTGTGTGAACACGGTCCCCAGATTGTGCAGCGTGGAACACTTACAGCTAGCGACACTGAAGCAACAGCACCCACCCCCCGGCTAAGTTACACAGCCCTGCTTGAGGCACAGCCACACCTCCGAATCGAGCAGGGCAGCGTGTGAGGCTGCCACTGCCACTGGAGTTGGGTGGGAAGCTGGCACAAGGCGGGGGGGGATTTACACAACACAGATGGACAGGCGACATGGCTGACTTCCAGATCTTTGTTGGCTGTGGCAGGCTGAGACTGGATTCAACACAGGAAGAAGAGATCCCCTCGCTGTTGCCTTTTCAGCAAAGTCCTTCTCCGAGCTGGAAGGGGAAACAATATCCAACTGCAGCCAGCTTTTCCAGGGTCTGGCAGGAACGCCTCTCCGTCTCTCTCCATATGAGCTGCCGAGCTCCGCCATCACTTACTGGGCAGCAGAGTTTAGCGGGAATAAAACTAGAGTGTTGTGTGCGATGTGAAGTTGTTAGCAGATGCTAGCGGTTCGCTGTCTTGGGGGAAGCAGTTTGGGGGGGGTATAGGGTGTCAGTCCAGCAGCAAGGCCTCCGTACTGAAAAAACCTCTGCGCCCACAGCCCTCCAGAGAGGTGGAATGGGCCGTGGAGACTGAATTCCCCTCTCACCCCCACCCTGAGGCGGCCTCCTCCACACGCCTGGCGGATGAGCTTCGGCAGGAAAAAAAAGCTCGCAGCCCCGCTGCCTGGTTCGGACATGCTTTGCTGGTGGAGAGGACTTCAGTCTCCAGGGCTTCCAATCCAATGCCTGTCACCATCCACACAAGAGATCAAACACAAAGTTATACACGCTGGAAAACTCAGCCCTGGCAATTTCATCCCAACGCGGAAATCCCACCAGAAGCCATGCTGAGTAGGAGACAGGATCATACAACCTGAAGACAGCTGAAGGACTAGAAAGATTGACAAATACAGGGTCAAGAGGAATGCACAGATTTGAGCATGGCACCAAAAAAAAGATTCTGCTTTGCTGCCTAGAGGTCCCAGGAAGGTCTGTGAGCATGTGAATTCCCCCAGGCACTGTGGGGCACACAGCAGTGGGAGCTTCTGTTGCCCAGAGTTCCCAGCAAAGCCTTTAAGTTCTAGTAATAAAGACTACATATGCACCAGATCTGTATATACTCTAATGACAGGCTGCAACGGCTGTGTATAAGCACACAGCTATTCCGCTCAGGTCCAATCCTGGACTAAAAGACACGGGAGGGAAGAATAAGGCTCCCATATCCCTAATTGCTGAGCAAGCTTCAGAGAGCACCGATTTCTAGGCACTATGAAATGATCTTTTGTTACCATCCCCTCCCACCCTGACCAAGATTAAAATACAGAAGAATGCTAAAGACTAGTTTTTCTTCTATTCCGTACTGTGTTATGCTATACACACCAAGATCTCTCAGCTCACGCAAGAACACAAACTAGTTCTATACATTTCTAGTCAATTTCACTTTCTGGCACACCTCTGCATTGTTTGCTCTTATTGGAATTTATAACCCATGGGAAGTTACTACAAACTTTTTTTTTTTTTTTTAAAAGAAGAGTTTAATGGGAAGTTTAACTCAACTCTTTAAAGGTAACTTGGACCCATTTAAAAGGCAAACTGCCAAGATTTTGCTAACCGCTAACTGGCTTGTTCATCTCTCCCCCCACCCCCAGTACCAGAGAATTCAAGATGCAGACTTCCTGGCACTCCACCTCCACAGAGGAGTGCAAAAGACAGCATGAAGCCGGTTGTTGGAAATAGGAAGGCCCCTACAGCTTACATGTGAATTAACATCCCATATGCACTCATATAAAGACAAGCACGATATTAACCCATGAACAAAGTCAGGACATAACATTTCACCACAAGTCCTTTTTAAGAACTACGTATATTCAGGGAGAAGAGTGTCTTTAAGGAACCAAATTAATATTCCCATTTTATAGGCAGAAATATAAACAAAAGTGGGTGTTCCAAGACCTACTTAAGGTCGCTCAGAAGTCTGTACCATGCCAGGAAGAGAACCCAGGAGTCCTCACTCCATCACTACAGGTTTTTCAGTCCCGGCTTGACACAGTCATGGCTGGGATGATTTAGCCGGGTTGATCCTGCTTTAGGCAGTGGGCTGGACTAGATGAGGCCCCTTCCAGCCCTAGAATTCTATGATCCCTTACTCCCAGGCTCCCTGTTCAGGAGACCAAACTAGAACCCAGGAGGTCTCAGACCTGAACAACAACTATAAATTTGCATGACCTACAACTCTGTGTGCCCTAGAACTGACCCCACTCGCCGCCTTAAGCACTAGAGGTGAAGTGAGGGGTGTGGGGGTGGAAGTTGAGAGCTCACGACTCCCCAGGTAACTTTAGACCTTCTCAGGGGTCACAACCCCCATTCAACCATCCCTGGGCAAGATTTTTGCACTTCACCTCTGATAGCAACAGAAAGACTCTCTCAGATTTCAGTTACACATATTTCAGACAAATGTGCCTTGCTGGATCCCACTCTGGGCCAAAGAGTTTGACCCAGTCAATTTGAGAGGGCTTAAAGCAATGGGAGACAAGTGACAAGCCCCTGAACATGGACTACAGGGAACGTCAACCAGCTTAGCCATACAGAAGGGAAGCCAAGCATTCCACTCCTAACATCGGCTATAAAATGGCACTCTGCGTCTTATCCCAGAAGAAGTGTCAGGAGGCTTTTACTGTCTCCTTACGAGCCGAATCTGGGATCGAACAAAGCGAGCTTTTTTTAAAAAAAATTGAAGATGCACAAGCTGATTCTGTTGAGTTTCAAGAGCTCAATAAATCTGGCTTTGCATTGAGGCATGTCTTAAAATACAGGGGCATGGGTCCAACATTAAAAATTTATGGTTCCCAATTCCAGGCAATTCCTGCGCTGCCTGATTTCCTGTGTCCTTGGGCAAGTCATTTAGCTCTCTGGGCCTCGTGTAGAAGATGGATTAACAGTACTGCTCTACCTTCAGGAAGGTAGTTACGCACTTAAGAGGCTACAGCTGAAAGATGCTTCAAAACAGAAGCATGCTTTACACACTTCTAACACTTATAGAAAACCTGCTCTTCTATTTAACCTGGATGAAAGTGCAGTCTAAGAGCAACAATTTTAGCAGAAAACTTTAGAAATAGATAAGCTCTGGCAAAGTCATGCACATTCTCTCTGTGCTGCAAGCACCCTAGAAGTTCACATCACCAGTAGCGTCTCAGTCCATTCCTCCCCAAAAGGGGCTTTTCATTTGAAAGTGGTTGCAATGGCTGAAGGGAAACCAACATTGGTGATGGAGGGCTGTCAACATACCCTCCTTTACGGAAGTCTCATTTGTTGCCCGTAATGGAGAAAGGTTGCCTATTTACTTTTTTGGTCCTAGCTCTCCAAACAGATCCCATGGTGCTGGGATTAGGAATACTTTGCCATTAGTGTCTTTAAAAGGAAAGCTCATTCAAATGCTCAGTTCCACCTGTGTTCTGTGCATGGAGCTGTACATTCAGCTTTGTGCAGCTAAGGAACTTTTGGTTGGAAAAATATGGCCTGCTGCTGGTCATGGAAATCAAGTCAAACTTGGAGAAGACTTGAGACAAAACGCTGCAGCAACAAGCCGAGACGCCACACTCCAGTTCCTGGAATGCACCTGCCGCTGGGTTGCGCACACCACAGCTATTTAACAGCATACAAATGCTAAATCAAAGGTGAGCGCAACATAACCAAACACGTAAGTTTGGCTAGGTTGTCAGATGTTTGCTGCTGAAAGACATGGGTGACTTAGCCTACAATCCCGAGAAGCACGGCTCTACTCTTTGAAGTGATTAAAAGCATATCCTTCCCTAGCTCCTGTATTAGGTCAGTTCTGCTAATCTTAGTGGTAATAAATTTGAGTCCTGTTAGTGACAGGACCAAAAAGGTTTTACAGGTGCATGACACACTGTGGTCTGTGAACGCAGTCCCGCCTGGGTAAGCTTACTGAAGTCAGGTGAAATGCAAGCAGAGCTTCTTTGTACCGCCTAGTCCTGGTTAAAGTAAAGTGAACCCAGCTTGACGACTGTATCCCAGCCTGAATCCGCTCGCCTAGCGGAAAGCCATTTTATTTGCCAGTTGATCAAACAGGCTCTAGCATTCAGAGACAAAGCCACACTGTCTTTGACAGTGCTGCTTCTTTGAATTAACTGGGGGGGGGGGGGGGGGGGGCGGCGAGGGGAAGGAGAGCCGATTGTTGAACAGCCTGCCTCTCCCAAACACTGAGGTGTAAAACTGACTGAACAAAGCATCAAGACATTTGCTCAACTAGCCCTGAAGCCGAGCAGAAACTAGTCTGGCACCGGCAGAATGAAGTACATGCTAAATATCGGTTTCCATCTCCAAATCCTTATGTTGATGTTCAGAAATTCTGAACACCTGGAATTCCAATTGACATCAGCGAGTCTGACCTCAGGCCTGTATTTTTACATAGTACAAGAAACGCTTTCAAGCGATGTGAACTTTCAAGCAACATTTTTACATACCTCTATCCAACATTAAAAGGCACAGTTTCAGTAAATGCACAAACAACATGATCATTTAAGTACACTCAATGAATGTGAATCAATAGATTACTACTTCCTTCTGAAAAAAAATCAGAACTGGTCAAGCTGTTAAGGGAGAAGAACAGCATTAGGTATACTTGTTAGCGGAAAAAAAAAAGGTTATTTTAGAACATGAATCACTGACGTTATCACTTGAAAGGATACAGGGACCCAAGACTTGTTTTTAAACAGTGAAACAAATTTACACGATCTAAAACCTCGAAAAACCACCAATTTGTAACCCAAACCATTGCAGAGTAAGGGTGGCACACCAGAAGTGAAATTGAATAGAAACAAACATTGCTTCTCTTCGAAAGTAACCAAACTTTTTCCCAGGACAGATTTCAAAATAGCCTTTGGGTTTGAGCTGATGTTATTGAAAATCATTTTTAGATGTTACGATTTCAGCCTTGTACGCTGAACTCCATACCACAGAGGCCTCAGATGAAAGTGACTGGCAAGTTTTTAATCCAGTTAAGATTTGCAATTGCAGTTTACCTCTGGGATCAGTTAATTTCTAGCGGTGGTAATGAGACAGTCTATGGCCAATAAGCTGAGGAGGATAAATAGTTGATTTTAAGTAGTGTGTCACACAACGTGATTTTCTTCAGAGCAACCTATGTTCCTCCACCCCTAAGATCTAGTCAGTACGGATGCACGGCATCTAAACTACACAGCTATGCCAGTTTAAGAGAAAGCCAGCTGTGTGCTCCCAACCCGAAGACAAAGGAATCCCACAGAGCTGGAGTTGATTTCTGAACGTTAGGGGTGACAGGATATACTGAAGCAAGCATGATCTCCACAAGAACTACAGAGGCTATGGACATGGCAGAGCTAGAGAGCCATAAGGGCCTGGATGGGAGAGAAAGATACAAGAGACAGATGACATACAAGCAAAGCACAACTATTGATCTATTAAGATGTAAACCCCTCCATGAGTGGTGTTCCAGTACAGCTGAGATGTTAGATCCCGTGACTGGAGACCACAGGGAGAGTTGTTTTATACTTACAGTTTAGAGATAGAAATCAGGATTTTAGTCCAATGAAGACAGACATCTTCATATTCTATAATCCTATTAATACACATCACAAGAGATTTAAGACTTGGTATTCTAGTCCCTGACCCTGGACAGTGATTTGAGGACTTCCAGTTACTCTAAGGTCTGGAAAAATAAACAGCTGCTTGCTGAATTACGGATTCTGGATTGATTATAGATTATGCAACATCCTGATGCAAAGGATATCAAAAGCAAACGAACAAAATCTTTGCCTTTGTCCACTTCAACCCCTATTTGGGATGGGGAACGTGAGTAGGCTTTAAAAGAAAAAAGCTACTTGAGTCCACCTGAGGAGCATGTTAAAACCTAGTAGACCTGGCTCTCTGAACCCTCACCTTTCCTACCCCCCCCCCCACACACACACCACGCAGCCCAAGAGCCCCACATCTCCAGCACTAGCTACTTTGCCAAATCCAGATATAGGCCACGCATCCAGACTCCCACCCTCGCGCTCTAACAGAATTCTCCACTTATGTCAAGGAAACTAGGGTTGGTTTGTATCTGACACATACACACCCCATGTTCCCTTTGAAAGTATAAAGTCACCAAAGTGACTACAGCAGAGTTAAACCAAGGCTAAATTCAGCCAGATTTGTAAAGATCTGGAGCCCCATGCGTTCAGAGACCTATTTTCTCAGGATAGATTTTCTCTGGGGGACATGGAGGTGTAGACACTAACCTAAGTGTCACCCAGAGACCAAGCTCTCTTAAATCGTCATCTGTACCATGTGTTTTCAAATATGGTCTCAGCAGAGCTAAGACTTCGTATGGTGACTGATGTCAAGTCACTAGGCTACAGCGGTGTGCACTAACTCCCTTCTCCATAACAGGCCATCTTAGTGCTGGTCAAAAACTGTTACGGTACAGGAACTTTATGTATTGGGATCATTTAAAGTGTTGTAACATACGGTTTAAAGCAAACTTTAACCAGACTCCTATCCAGCTGTCCTTAAAAGCTACTTCTGTGATTGTTTAGGCTTCTGACAAAAGAAAAGTTTAGCAGGCCTGACAGTCCCCACTCATATTAAAAACAAAGCAGGTGGAAGGAATAAATTGTGTATTCAGCCTACAGTTAGCTTTGGTTAGTTGGTTTTAAACCCTCCCGCCCCCCGCCATTGATCTCGTTCTTTTCTAGAATGTCTCAAAAATGCATGTGGAGAGTGATGCCAGCCTTGGAATTCCCTGAGAAATTTTAGCTTAACATGTGTTTAAATGTTATTAAATGGGAAACCAGAGCTTTACCCTCATTGCATGTCAAACAAAGCCGATTCCTATTAGCAGGCTGAAAGAGCCACTGCTGCTTTCAACTGCTCTGTCTGCATCTTTTCCTTATTTAGCATCTTTCACCTCCATTACTCTCCCACTTGGAAATTTACAAGCACACCTGCAACCCACATTGGAGGAATGGCCCCAGCATGCCAGTCTCAGAGGACCTATCCATCTGCACATAATCTCTACCAGGCCTGTAAGTTTGCAGCCTTGTAATACAATTTACATACCTGCTCTACACAAATTTCACGTAAACAGCCGCTAAGGCCCAATCCAAAGCAATATACTTGGCACCCAGTGTTGTAACTGGATGGACAGTATGTTAATGCTTCAGGATTAGACTGTTACAGGCTGTGCATTGTCCAAACCCTATGAGACTAACTCTCAGAATTTACATTGCATGAAATGCTACCACCGGACACTTCAGCAGATAAAATAAAAATCTGCTTTCTTAAATCCCATTTCATGTTAGTCCAGAAAAAAAAACTGTCCAGCAGTTTAACCCATCAACAAAAGCAGCCTCTCCTTGGTTAAAAGCTATTGATGTTCATGCAGTTCCTGAGGGTTGGTTTGGGTAAAAGAAACCAGCTCTCGCTGTACAGCCTCAAAATAATTAAATTTGTAGTTGTCTTAACAGATGGCAAGCTTTTAAATCAAGACTCAAAATAGCCTGACAGCCTCTGCATGCATCAGTCGATGTCACTGCACGGAGTTGACAATGGAAGTAGAATCAAAAAGAAATAAGCAAAGTGGTCTGGAACAGAAATGAAGGTTGTGAAATGTAATTAATACCAGAAAGGTTTGCTTACCCGTGATTTGTGGCTGTTCCCCTCCCTTTGATGAGGGCTTCCCTTTTTTCCTAATGAGCACTTCTTTTCCTAGTACATTGTACAGGAACTATGGCACTGTGGAACGTGGCAAATTAATTGAATACAAGATTTTTACCTTTCTGCTGCCCAAAAAGACTGGGACAGGGGTGGCTGGAAGAAAACGCACACACCCATCCCAGCCCCAGAATATCCTTGGCAACACATTTGTGGGTTATGTACAGCACCTTTGGAGTCCAGTGATAGCATTTCACATCTGTTATGACAAACCAGATTATGTTATCAAGAATGGTTGTTCCCCCACGATGCCCTTCTGTAATGCTTTTAAAAAAAAAAAGGGGGGGGGAATCCCAGAGGAGGGAATCAAAGCAGGCCGGCTGCTTTCCACTCACATAGAAGACTGATAGAAACCAGTTTAAATTACAGATATATCAAGATAAGACAAACGAGTTAAGAGATCCAAACTCATGGGTTATGTTGAAACCTACAAAGAGAAAGAAATCTGGTGGACTTAAGAATCATACTTTGTACTTCTATTAACCTGTACCCAGAGAATTCCTGCAGATCAAAGAGCCCAGAGCAGAGTTCAGTTAGATCAGTTTATGGGAGGCAGCACCCACCCCCAGAGCCCATACCCCCTCCTCCACCCCACCCCCCATTCCCTCAATCCAATGCCTCCAACCGCAAGCCATTCTGTGGGAGGAGTTTGCTCAGAGCCTGTTACATCACCTCCCAGCCCATGGGTTCTCCTTTGTACAGGAAGAGACAAAATGAGGCAGGCGCCATTTTAGAAGAACAAGGGAGAGGGGGTAGGGAAAAAAAAACCACAAGCAAAAAGGCTTCAGTATCTATTAGGAGGGAATTCATAGAACAATGCAGCCCCCACCATACAGATATATATATACACACACCATATATACACACAAATTTGTATCCTAGCCATCCTACCCCTAATAAGCCGACAGTGGGAAAGGATTCCAATTCTTGTGAGAGTCACGATTCTGTACAGAATCTTCCCCATCACAAATTATTGGGGGCAGGGGAGGGGAAGAATTTAGTTTGTCCCCACAAATCATGGGAGGGGCAAAAATGGCATGAACCTGGAAAAAAAAAAAAAGCTGCTTGCCAGGAACAAAGAGAAGACAAAACAGCTTCGCCATCTTTGAGCAGGGAAGGGAAAATAGAAAGCGAGAATCATTTTAAAAACACGTTAAGATTTCATTATAATTGGAGTCTACTACTAAATTTCATGCTATTTTTAAAAGTTACTGGATTTTAACATTTTAAAGAAAAATTTCTTGCAATCTTTATTTCTAGATTGCTACCCAGATCGTAAAAGCCTGCCCTAACCCCACCAGACACTACATTAAGCACACTAAAGTGGTATTCCAGGTTCTAAAAAAAAAACCATCACACAAAAAACCTAGCAATTACATTGAATTTAAGATTAAAGGATTTGACACATTATCTTGTTTGTTAAACCAACCCACCAGTAGCTACCACCATAGATTTTTCATTCCTGTCCATTTATAACCTTACCCTGCAATCTTTATGTACAGATTGCTCATTGTCCTTGTCTCCCACACAAAGCAGCGATACTTTATACCTCAGTCACCGCCATCTTTTGTGTGGGAGCTCATTAACCCTTCATATTTGTGGAGACGATGGATTTGTCTAAGATACCGTCGTACTCCTTATAACTATGCATTCATATTTGCAAAACGCCTGACATAAGGGTTAACCATCTGAAACAAAGACTAGATTCCTCTCAATTATATACACATTTTCTGTTTCTTCCTGGCGGTAATTCTTTTTGGTACAGAGGAGTTTTTTTTTTTTTTTTTGGTCAGTTGGTTGAAAATTCGACACTTACTATCCAATTAATATTCTCGTCGACAGCGCTTCAAGTTTTTTTTTTGGATTAAGGTGGTGTATTTTAAAGAAAAAAAATTATTGATTTGGTTTTGGTCATGGCGCTAAAAAAATAAAGCAACTTTTCAGGGTTTTTTTTTTGGTAATTTGTCAAGACAAACGCCAAAAGTTGCTTGATTAAAAAAAAATAAGGATCAGGACAGGTTGTTGCTAATTATTTTTGTTTGGTCTTTTTTAGTATGTTTAAAGTGGCAGTTTCCTTCAGATCAAAGACTGTGAACGGCTTCCCCAAGGACGGTCGAAAATATGGTGGCTGCTTTTTTGTGTCTTCCAAGGACCAAGCGAGGGGGCTTTTTTCCCTTGCTCGCAGCGATTTCGTCTCCAGTCTCAAGACCAAACCAACCTGGAACACAAAAGAAGGAGAAAAAAAAAACACCACAATGAGGATTTTTAGGCACCCAAAAGCACCGTTCTTACCCACCACAAGACTTCTACAAGCAAAACAAACAAGTTAGGAGCAAATGTAGATGTTAAATTATTGTGGAGCATAAAAATCCGGGGGGGTGGGGTGAGGAGATACCTCAAGCTGGAAATTGGAGGGTTTAGGAAGGAAAAGGACGATTTTCAGGGGAACCACTGGGGGGGGGGGGGGGGGCTAATGGGGAAAAATGGCGCCCAAGGGCAATTAATACCCCAATTCCCTGTCTCAGGCCCAGGGGGGTTATCAGCACCCCTTATCAGCCATGACTAGCCCTCCTGAAGGGGCTTAAGAGGCCCCCAACCGCCCCTCCTCCGTCACCCCCTCCCCCACCCCGCAGCCTGGCGCTCCAAGGAGCTCTGTACTCACCTCTAACCAGAACCCAGAATGGCCGAACGCCGCGCGGGCGGCGCCTTTTATACGCGGCCCCGCCCCCCCTCCCGCGGCGGCGCGAGAACAAAGCTTCCGCTCTCGCGCCGCGCCGCGCCCCCCTCGCCCTTCCACCCGACGGCCCGGCTTCGCGCGTTAAAACCGCTCGCGAAGCACCTCGCCGCGCTTCCCTCCCAGAAAGCGGGCCGGCGCCGGGGTCGGAAATTAATTCTAAAAGCGGCCTCGGTTGTGACGCAGTTTGGCGGAGAGCCCAGCGCGCATGCGCTACGGAGGAATGCGGGGGAGGGGTGGAAGCGGAGTAGTCAGGCCGGCACCGCCCTTGCGGCGTTGTCACGTGGAGCGCTATTCTGCGCATGTGCTTAGGGCAAGACGCCCCCCGGTTGTGCGCCTGCGCGGCCAACGCCCATCATTGTCCGGCCGTGTGGCGCAGTTTTTATTCTGAGGCGCGCTGTGCGCAGGCGCGGAGGCTCAACGCCCCGCGCACGCGCAGCGATTACCCCGCCCTGTACAACCTATCTCATTAATATTTGCTACGCCGCTTTCTAAACGAGGCGGCCAAGCGGGAGCGAGTTACTGAGATGGCTGCGGAAGAAAAAAAGAAAACAAAGGCCGAAGGCGGGACTATGCAAATAAGGCGGTGACGTAGAAAAAGATGGCGGCTGCCAAGGGCGTGCCGGGTTGCCAGGAGTCACCGCGCATGCGCAGCCGTGACCGTACCGCAAAATGGCGGCCTCCATGGGCACCATGCTGCTGCGAAGGGTGGTGGGCAACTTGCCCGGCCTGGCCGTGCCTCGGAGACTGTTTTGGACGCAGGTGAGGGACGGGTCCACGGGGGCCGGGTGGGGCCATGGGGTGCAACGTCACTGTATGGCGGTGATGTCATGCGCCTTACCGGAACGCCGGCTGTGGCGTCATCTGGCTCATGGGTGGGTTGTGACGTCATCGGCTCCTGCCCCCAACCTCACGTGCTGGGATGTCATATCCCCCCCCCCCCCCCCCCGAGGAGGCCAGCCTGCAGGATGGCTTCCCTGCTGTGAAGTTAGCCTGGCCCAGCACCTTGCGGTGGCTGCTGTGTGCTGAGGTCACCGTGCCCTGCTGGGGCGTGCTGTGAGGTCATCAAGCCAGGAACGGTGTAGCGTGACCTCACGAGCGCTGTGAAGTCACCCCTCCCCCACGGGCTGGCACCACCTCATGAAGGCTGCGCTCTGAGGTCATCCCATCACGGGCTGGGGGGCGACCTCAGGGCTGCCATGCGGTCGTGTGGCATCGGGCATCCCAAAGTGACGTGGCCTTGTCCTGCTGTGACTCCACAAGGGGTGGCGTTGTCGATTCCTGACACTGCCCTCGCCCAGCAGTGCTATGAGTGGGTGAATCCTTCTGCCACTTCAGCATAACACAGTGGGATTATCCAGAGCTGAGCCAGTCGGGCAACTTCCTTGCTGGATCAAGCGGATAGGGCTATGATGTTTTCTGGGCGTGATATTATTGTCACCTGGGAGTCTGAAGGCTCTCTGGCATTGCAGTCTGAGTCCCCTGGGCCTCACCCATTAGATATCGCTTACTATTAGTGTTTCCTAGCTGTATTTAGCAGCTCTGGATTGGGAAGCTGCAGATAACAGATCCCCTTGTTTTTACTTTTAATTTTTCCCTAAAAATAACTGGAAATTTAAATGCAAAAACAATCCTTAAAGCCACATGCTAAAAAGAGCTCACTAGAACGTCCCAACTCTTTTTCAGTGACTGCCTCTCGGCACTGGGGAAATGATCTCTGTGTGGTGTTTTTGGCCAGCTGCTGCCCAGCTGGCCCACCCCAGAGGTAGTAGCATGATAGTGATGGGGGTGTGATCTCTTTTATACTGCCGGTTCTTAGCTGCCCACCCCAGAAGTGGCTGCATTTTAGTGATGAGTGAGTGAACCCTTCCATGCTGTTGTTCTTTAGTTCCCCCTCCCCAGAGGTGGCTGCATTGTAGTGGTGGCTGAGTGATCCCTTTTACACTGCTATACCTTAGGTGTCCTCATTTCTTTGCTCTTTGTTTAGTATCCTAGACAGAGTGATGACACCTGCTCTTCCGGTTTGTCTGATCTTTTTCCCCCCTTTGTTAGCCTGCTCCTGCTGCCTCTCTTCTGCGTCTCCAGCACCCGCTGCTCCGGGCGTTCAGCACGGAGGTGGGCCCGGCTGCGTCAGCAGAGCCCGTTGCCTTTGACACTGGATCGCGCTTTAAGGACAAACCCTGGGAGTATCTCGAGACGGAAGGTATCTGGCCAGCAACTGCAAAGGGGTCGGTGCTGGGCCATGGAACCTGGTGCTCTGCAGTGTTACCTTGTGAGGCGGCTCAGGATGCCTGGGAGTGGTCTGGGAAGCCAATCGGGCGTCCGGGATTCCTTGGAGAAGGGTGTCTAGTGGGGTCCAGAGTTAGGCCTCCTGGGTTCTGCTTCCCTCTCTGGACCAGATGCACCGTATGATCATTGGCCAGCTGCCTTCCCCGTGCCTCAGTTTCCCCATAAGAATGGAGGGGTTCAAACAGATGAGAGATTGCAACTCCTTCTGCTCTCCTGAGATCCTGAGTGTGGACCCCTCCCCACCCTTTGGGAACGGCTAACTTCCTTCCCCTGACCCTCTTTTGCAGAGTACATCGAGCGGTACGGTGACAAGCCCGTTTGGTTCGGCTATCGGCGCAACCACAAGGGACTCATCCCCCCACAGAAGACCCGCAAGACCTGCATAGTGAGTTCAAGCCTCCTCCACATCCTGTCCCTCACCAGAGCAGGTCTTGGGGGCCAGCAAAGGAGAGAACCAGTGGAGTTTCACGTGAGCTGTAGGCTGGCCAGCGAGATGGCAGCTGAGAGAGATTGTCTTGGCTGAGTGCGTTTGCATGGCTGGGGCCTCTAGGAGCCAGGATGGCTGGCTTCTAGCCCCTGCTCTGGGGAGGGAGTCTAGTGGTTAGAGCGAATGGGGGCTGTGAACCAGGACTCCGAGTGTGGTTGGGGTCAGGGGGGCATGTCAGAGCTATACCAACGTCCTGGAGCTGGAAGGGACCTCGAGAGGTCGAGTCCAGTCCCTGTATGACCTATCACCATCTCTGGCAGACTTCTCTCTTTTTATTAATTTATTTGCCCCAAATCCCAAATGCCCCCTTCAAGGGCAGAACGCACAACCCTGGGTTTAGGAGGCCAGTGCTCTAACTGCCAACCTCTCCCACTTCCTCGGGCCCTTCTTAGCAGGGGGTCCCCATCCAAGGGCTCAAACATGCCTGTGCCTGCTTAGTGCTGAATTAAATTTGTCCCCATTCCAGGCCCCAAACAGCCCAGGCCTTGCTTAGCATTGATAGCCAGGGGTCTCCCACCTAAGCCCTAACCATGGACCTCCCCTGCATGATGCCACAGTGTGTTGGGGAGGCTGAGGGGTCACGCATCCACCCTTCAAAGCAGCGGTGAGTCTGCACAGCTTTCAAAGCCCTCCAAGGATTTAGCCCAGGGAGCTAGAAGTATAAAGCGGTGTGGTCTGGCTAACCTCAGTAAGGCCTGTAGCAAATCAGGCAGGGATAGTTTGGAGAGAGGCACAAGATGGTAAATTGGGAGGTGATGCCAAACAGGAAAGCGAAACACCTGAAAGAGCTCAGAGAACTTAGATGCATTGGTGGCTCATTCCTGGGGGTCAGAATCATCCTTGGCCAGGGTTGGAAGGCAGCCACAGCGGTAATGTTCCCTCTAGTCTTTTCTATCCATGAGTGGAATAAATTTTATGAGCCCCAAGGGCTGTATGACGTGCACCACCAGTGGAAGCCAAACCTAGCTGTGGGTGCTCTGCCAACCACCTCGGTGGTATTGAAATCATTCACGAGTGTCAGCAAAAGCACCCACCTTACAGGCAACGCTGCCGGTAAGGGAGGAGAGAGGCTCCTGTGCGTGTCTCGGCTGGGTGACCTTGGACCTCTGTTTTCCCATGTGTAAAATGGGACTTAAGACAGCGTCCTCCTTTGCGGAGTGCTTTGTGAGCTCCTGATGGAAAGCCACCGTGAAGAGCTACGAATTTTCACCGTTCTTCCACTCTCCTCAGTGCTGATTAGGTCTCAGTTGGAGTATCGTGTCCAGCTCTGGGCACCACTTTTCAAGAAGAACATGGAGAAATTGGGGAAGGTCCAGAGAAGAGCAACAAGAATGATTAAAGATCTAGAGGACATGAGCGATGAGGGAAGACTGAAAGAACTGGGCTTGTTTCGTTTAGAAAAGAGAAGACCGAGAGGGGACCTGATGGGGGGTTTTCAAGTACTTAAAAGAGGATTTCAAGGAGGAGGAAGAAAATTTGTTCTCCTTGGCATCTGAGGATAGGACAAGAAGCAATGGGCTTAAACTGCAGCAAGGGAAGTAGAGGTTGGACATTAGGAAAAACTTCCTAACTGTCCTGGTGGTTAAACGCTGGAATAAATTGCCCAGGGAGGTGGTGGGATCTCCATCCCTGGAGATGTTTAAGAGCTGGTTAGGCACACGCCTCTCAGCGATGGTGTAGATGGTGCTTGGTCCTGCCAGCAGGGCAGGGGACTGGACTCGCTGACCTCTCCAGGTCCCTTCCAGTCCTAGTGATGCTGTGGTCATGCCTCAGGACATGAGGAAGGTCAGAAAGGCTCTTGCAGAAAGGCTGGCTGTTCCATAGCCAGCCCCCACGGGTCGCTTGCACTGTCTTCTGGTGTAGCTGCCAGACGGGATACCGGGCTAGATGGGCCCGTGGGTGAGGCCCAACCGGGGCACTGCTTTGTGGAACATGGGACCCACCGCAGGCTGCAGGGCAGGTGGGGAGAGGGGACAGCTTTGACCGTGTCTCTCGCTTTTTTCCCCAGAGAGGAAATAAGATTGTGGGGAATCCCTGTCCCATCTGCCGAGACCAGAAACTCCATGTAGACTACAGGGTAAGGGGCCAAACCCAACTCGGGCCCTCACATGCCCTCTGAACCTCCCCCGCCCCCCTCCCCGCCCCGATCTGGTGAGCCGTGGGGAGATCCATAACAGATCAGATACATGCCCAGTCTGAGCTTCCTTGGCACAGCTCGGTGACCCCCTTCGTAGGGGCTGCCCTGCTTGGGTGGCTCCCTTCCTTTCTCCCCTGCCTGTGTGATTTCCCCCTCTTTCACCCCTCCCTCTCAGCTCTGTGACCCGCCCCCCGTCCTGTCTGTGGGGTATCTCCCCACCAGCTCTTTTCCCACCCACCCTAGCGCTTGCTTCCCATGACTCCATCCCTGTCTCTCTCTGCCCCCCGCAGAACGTGAAGCTTCTGGAGCAGTTCGTCTGCTCCCACACGGGCATCACCTTCCACCCCATCCGCACAGGTACGTTGCTTCCCTTGCCTGTGGGGTTTGGAGACAGCTCCAGGGACCTTCTCCAGCTGGACCTTCTCCAGGAGGCACCCCAAGGGAGAGGAAGCAGGGCAGCAGAGGTAGGGAAGGTTAGGTCAAGAGGACCATTGGGGACAGGGAGAGAAAGATGAAACTGACCAAGAAGAGACGTTTCCCATCCAGTCCCGTCTCCTGGGGCACAACCTGTACCCCTGCAGTCTGGTCTCTGGGGAGATAGGGACACCCCACCTGCCTGTCCCATTTAGAAATGGCAGACGAACCTCTGGCTCCATCAAACGGCTCCCTGACAACCCCCCACCCCCGGGGGTTTTCAGTCCCTGAGCCGCACCATCCACCCCTTCTTTCTGCTGCAGGCATCTGCATGAAGCAATACAAACGCTTGACCCAGGCAATTGACCAAGCTCGGGACTGTGGTGAGTAGGGGGCTGGCTGTGAGCTGGTCAGGACTGGGGGACACCGGCAGAGCTGGGGGCTGGGCTGGCATGGGGCTGGACGTCCAGGTTCTGGGGCAGCAGTGGAGCTGGGGGTGCCCAGGTCTGGTTGTGGATGGGGATCAGCCTCTGCCTTGTTCGTTCATTGCCTTCTCTGCCTGCCCTCTCTCCCTGCAGGGCTCATGAGCTACCATATCCCCTTTGTGATGCTGCAGGGCGAGGACTACAGCAATCAGCACCAGGCTGTGGCCAAAACGCCCCCCGCCCCCTCACTGCAGAGCCAGGCACCCTGGTACTCGTGGTACGAGTGGCAGCAGCCCCCTGAGAAGGACATCGCCAGGATCCGCAGGATTTACAAGAACTATCTGAAGGAGGAGACCGGCCCAGCTTGAGGGCCCAGGGCAGGACTGGATGGAGCGTGCTGGGACCTGGGGGATGGGTCACTCCCAAGCTGGCTGGGGCCTTTGGCCTCAAATGAGGGACCCGTACTAGACCCAACCCCTGCGGAGAGAGTTCTGGAGTTGCCCAGCTCCCAGCCGTGACCTGCCCAATCTTTCAGAGGGAAATAAATAGGAAGATTCCAGCAGTGACTTGCTGTGGTTATTTATCCTATGCTGGGCTGGACTGAATCAGTTGTTTTAGCCATGTTCAGAGACAGTCCCTGCCCCAGCTGAGATCAGGGCTTCGTTGGGCCGGGTGCTGCACAGACACACAGCAGGAGACAGTCCCTGCCCCAGCTGAGATCAGGGCCCTGTCGGGCCGGGCGCTGCACAGACACACAGCAAGAGACAGTCCCTGCCCCAGCTGAGATCAGGGCCCTGTCGGGCCGGGCGCTGTACAGACACACAGCGAGAGACAGTGGTCCCTGAAGGCACTTGCAAGCTAAACAGAAGAGGCTGATGAAGAACTAGCTGCATAAACCAGAGCCCTCTAGAGGTGCGAGGACCTGCCCAAAAAGTCCATGTGAGAGTTGGCAATTAAGTCCTCAGCCCGCAGGCCTCTCTGCCATCATACTGCTTCCTGTTCTAACCCCTTTAATGGGGGTCGGGATGCCCTCCCAGAGTCCCGCCTTTGCCTGCCAGATGCCCTGTATACGGCAGATAGCCAGGCTCCCTGATATCACAGTGGCAGCCATAGTATGAAATAGGAGTGTGTCAGCTGAGCCTTTCTAGGGAGCCTGGATGGTGGATGTGCTGTGCCTGGGGTAGGGACCATACTGTGATACTCCCCTTGCCTTGGTCATTTCTGCCTAACCTGCGGTGGTGGTAGAGGAGGGAGATTTCTTTCCCATTCTCCACCACCGTGGTTGACATGTGGTGTCCCCATCTTTAATTGCTGGAGGGGAAAGCAGGGGTGGAGTAGCAGGTCCGATCCCATATTTCTCCCTCTTCCTGGGGATCACCCAGGGGCTCAGCCTTGGCCAGGTGCCCTCTGTAATACTCCCTTGGGTACCTGGGTAGGGTTGGAGTTTTATGATGGAGGTGACAGGAGGCCTTCTATGCTAGAGCCAAACTAAGGGTTTCCATGCCATGGTTTGAGGGGATATCAGACTGTTCTGTGAAGTGGCTGTCCTATATTGGGGGGCTAGATGGCTGGGGGGGGGTCATTTTATTGACATTGGGAGGAGGGCTTTCATTAAAGGGATGGTTCTTGTAGTCCAGTGATGAGGAGCCACCATTGGGGGTGTTCTGTAGAATATGGTGTGGACTAGACTGGAGAGGGGTTCCTATGGGGGGAAGGGGAAGGAAGGCTGAGAAGAGGCAGTCCCTGGGGTCCTTATCCATAGGTAGTGTCAGAGACAGGGTGTATGGGAGGAATGCCTAGGATGGAGAGCAGATTGGGTTGTCCCTGGTATTGCAGGAGGCAAAGTAGTACTGTTGAGGCTGATTCAATGCATCCGCTCACTGGGCGGGTGAGGCTTTGGGAGGTTCCCTGTTTTGCTGAGGGAACAGGGGGGCCCCTCATTTGTAGGGCAGACCTTGGGAAGCCCCTTATAACAGGCAGCAGATTAGGTGGGTCTCCTAGTTTGAGAGTGACGTGGCTGTGGGTGCTCGGGAATCTGGAGAGGGAGACAGCTCTTGGTATCATATGGTCCATGGCAGCGCCCTGAGGCTGAAAGGCTGCATGCCTCTAACCCAGCATGGCTTGGCATGGGAGGAGTGAGGGGATCTTTTTTTGCCCTGCAGCCTAGAGGATGAGGGAATGAGAGATACCCATCGTGCCCTGGGATGGGAGGGGTGTTGGACACTCATTACCCATTATGCTCTAGGAGAGGGTGCAGATATTATGGGTCATGTCCTGGGGCAGGAGTCCTCTCATTCCCCATCATGCCCTAGGGGAGGGGGGTACCATTTACCCATAATGCACTGGGGCGGGAGGGGCGCTGGGCACTCAATCCCCATCATGTCCTAGGGCAGGGGGTACCATTTACCCATCATGCACTGGGGCAGGAGGCGTGCTGGGCACTAATTACCCATCATGCTCTAGGGGATGGGGTACCCTTTACCCATCATGCACTGGGGCGGGAGCCATGCTGGGCACTCATTACCCATCATGGTCTAGGGGATGGGGTACCCTTTACCCATCATGCACTGGGCCGGGAGGCGTGCTGGGCACTCATTACCCATCATGGTCTAGGGGATGGGGTACCCTTTACCCATCATGCACTGGGGCGGGAGGCGTGCTGGGCACTCATTATCCATCATGCTCTAGGGGATGGGGTACCCTTTATCCATCATGCACTGGGGTGGGAGGGGTGCTGGGCACTCATTAGCTGTCATGCTCTAGGGCAGGGGGGTACCCTTTACCCATCATGCACTGGGGCGGGAGGGGCACTGGGCACTCAATCTCCATCATGCCCTAGGGCAGGGGGGTACCCTTTACCCATCATGCCCTGGGGCGGGAGGTGTGCTGGGCACTCATTACCCATCATGCTCTAGGGGATGGGGTACCCTTTACCCATCATGCCCTGGGGTGGGAGGGGTGCTGGGCACTAATTACCCATCATGCTCTAGGAGATGGGGTACCCTTTACCCATCATGCCCTGGGGCGGGAGGTGTGCTGGGCACTCATTACCCATCATGCTCTAGGGGATGGGGTACCCTTTACCCATCATGCCCTGGGGTGGGAGGGGTGCTGGGCACTCATTACCCATCATGGTCTAGGGGATGGGGTACCCTTTACCCATCATGCCCTGGGGCGGGAGGTGTGCTGGGCACTCATTACCCATCATGCTCTAGGGGATGGGGTACCCTTTACCCATCATGCACTGGGGTGGGAGGGGTGCTGGGCACACATTAGCCGTCACGCCCTAGGGAAGGGGGGTACCCTTTACCCATCATGCACAGGGGCAGAGAGCAGCCATTACCCGTCATGCCCCGGGGCAGGGGCGAGAGGCGCCCGTGGCCCACGAGGGAGGGGGCGGGGCAAGCGCGAGGCCGCGGTTGTCAGGGCGGCCGGGTTGCTAGGGGCGGGGCGGTTGCTAGGGCAGCGGGGCGCCGCTAGCGGGCGGGGCGCGCGTTGCTAGGCGGAAGCCGCGCGCCGGCGCGGGGAGGGTAGGACCCGGATGCCGGCGGGCCATGGAGTTCCCCTTCGATGTGGACGCGCTGCTCGGGGAGCGGATCACGGCGGTGGACCAGCGCCTCCAGCCGCCGGGCCGCAGGGGGTCCGGCTACACCGCGGCCCACAGGTAGCCATGGCAACGGCGCGGGGCCGCCCAGGGGCGGTGACAGCTGGCTAGGGGTGCCCCAGGGCATCATGGGTAATGTGTGTGGTGGGGGGGTGTCTCTGCCCCAGGGCACCATGGGTAATGTGGGGGGGTGTTTCTGCCCCAGGGCACCGTGGGTAATGTGTGTGGGGGGTGTCTCTGCCCCAGGGCATCATGGGTAATGTGTGTGGTGGGGGGGTGTCTCTGCCCCAGGGCACCATGGGTAATGTGGGGGGGGGTCTGCCCCAGGGCACCGTGGGTAATGTGTGTGGGGGGTGTCTCTGCCCTAGGGCACCATGGGTAATGTGTGGGGGTGGGAATCTGTGCCCCAGGGCATTACGGGTAGTGGGGGGTCTCTGCCCCAGGGCATCATGGGTAATGGGGACCCCCCCCTTCCCCTGGGCACCCTGGGGATTCCCCCCCCACACCTCTGCCCCAGGGCACAATGGATAATGAGGAGCCCCTCATCTCTGGCCCAGGTCATGAATATTGGGGGGGGGTCCATGCCCCAGGGCACCACGGATAATTCGGGGCAGGTCCCTGCCCCAGGGGATCATGGGTAAATGGGGAACCCATCATCTCTGCCCCAGGTCATGATGAATATTGGGGGGGCGGGGTTCCTGTTCCAAGACACCATGGGTAACAGGGAGTCCCTCACCCTTGCTCCAGGATACCATGGGTAATGGGGGGGTGGTCTCTGCCCCACAGAATCATGGGTAAGGAAGAGCCCCTCAGCCCTGCCCCAGATCACCGTATGTACTGGAGGTGGGTTCCCTGCCCCAGGGCACCACGAGTAACAGGGGACCCTGTCTCAGGGCATGATAGATAATTAGTGCCTATCACCCGTGTCGCTCTTGGGACCCCTGCTTTGGGGGTTGCTGACCCCGACCTAAACGGTAGAGCTCTGCATCCTAATTTATGAATAAAGCTGGTGCCTGTACAATTATGAGCAACTATAAAAAGTACCACCAGCGCTCGGGCCATACATAGAGGTCAGAAGGTCAAATTTTGGCCCTCCATCTCGGAAAGGTTACAGAGCCCTGGTTTACTGGGTTAGTGCAAGGGCTGGGAGCCTGGGCTTCTGGGTTTCAGCCCCACCTCTGGGAAGGGAGGGAGTCCGGCAGTTCCAGCAGGCGGGTGTGGTGGAGTCAGGATTCCTGGCTCTAAGCTGGTACAGAGCTTGGGGTTAGCTGCAAAGGGCATGGAAAGGAGTAACAGATTTCAGCAGAAGGCCAAACTCAATTAGATCCCAAGTCCAGCCCCAGACCAGGACTGGGCAGCATTGATCCTGTTCCGTAGCCTTTCTTTGTCTAGACCTACGCCACGGGGCCCAGGCTCCTCCCTGGGAAAGCCACTGGCCAAGCTTTGAAAGCTAGCTGCCTAATGTTCCGGGATGGGCCCTGGCCCCCACCATGAAAGCCCCCCCCCCCATCCCTCCTACCTCCTCACCCTGTAGGGGTGAAGAATTCTGCTTCCTTCAGGAGCTGGGAGACAGTTTTCATGCCGGGGGAGCTGGGGCGAGGCTGTCACCGACCAACAGCTAGTTAAATCTTTCTGCTCTGTTGCTGCTGCTTCGTGGCTGCACTGCAAATCGATTGTGCCAGAGTGCAGTGGCTTGTGAATGTCCCTGAGGCCCTTCTAGTGGGGCTTACGTGCTGATTTTATAATGAAAGACCCGGGGTCATCTGGTGGCTCAGGTGGTGAATTCCCGCTCACTGAGTTCTGTCTCGTCCCAGCTCTGGCAGGGGGTGAGACCTTGTGTGCCCGGGAGCCAGCTCTGGGGGTAACGTTTAAGCGGGAGAACAATAGCGTATTGTCCTGCTGATGTTTTTTCACTGCCAGCGCCTCTCGGAGCTAGCCTGCCTTCTTGCTGGCTGTTCCTTTCCCAGCCTCCTGTGGCATTTAGGGGCTTGGCCCCCTTTCTGTCTGTATCAGAGGGATAGCTGTGTTAGTCGGTATCTGCAAAAACAACAGGCAGTCCTGTGGCACCTTGTAGACTAACAGATTTATTGGACCATAAGCTTTCATGAGCAAAGACTCGCTTTTGTCAGATGTATGAACGTGCCACAGGACTTCCCATTGTTTTCTCTCTGTAAAGATTAGGTACAGCCCCTTCTTCTGTGCATGGACCTGACTCTTCCGAGTCCTAACGCCTTTGCTCTGTCTTTCTCCGCGAAGGGCAGATCTCCAGCAGCAGCTCATGACGATCATAGACGAGATGGGCAAGGCCTCGGCCAAGGTAGGCCAGGGGTTAAAGAGACGTGGGACCCTGTTCTGGGGTGGTGGGAAATAGGGGTCCCAGGATCAGCCAGAGGTGAACTTTCTCCCTCTCGTTTATTGCCCTCCCGTGATTTGAAGATGAGGGCTTTTGTCCTGAGACAGAGACTTTTAGATGACCTGTGCTCCTCCTGGAGTACAAGGTTACATAGTAAGTAGTAGCTCATCAGCGAGCTAGAAGATAAGTGAGCTCAGGGGGGTGAAGACCTGGGCTTTCCCCTTTCGGAAGCCCTAACTCCTCTGGGTCAGGCCAGAAGGCACTTTGCCCTGTACCCCAACTCACCCTAAGCCTCTGTTTCCAGGCGCAGAACCTGCCAGCCCCCATCACTAGTGCCTCGCGGATGCAAACCAACCACCACGTTCTCTACATCCTGAAGGACAATGAAGTGAAGACGTGAGTCCCCCACTGACCGGGGTTTGGTTCCCAAGCCGTGTGTGTGGACAGCCCCTAGCACAAGGGGCCCTCTGACTTCGTATCCCACCTGCATGGATCAGACGCACAGGCAGTTCCCTTAGCCCCTGTATCCTGGTCAGCACAACAAACCCTTTAGTCTCTTCTTCTCCAGCAGCAGCCAGTGCTGGGGAATCCCGAAAAAGTTCTGAACTTCCCCACAATACATCCCCTTGGTCAATACCGGCCCACTCCCCTGCTGCTTTTTCTTCTCTGAAGTCTGAGGTTTGGGTGTGTTCTGTCCGGGGGTTCCTCTGATCTTTTCCATTTGTGGGCAGAATAAATTTTATTCTGTGCACCTGGGCTTGTGGGATGTGTCCCACCAGTAAAACTGCTCGCTGGCCACTGCGGGCGCTCTGCCAATCAGCTGGGCAGCCCCAAATCTCTCCTGGATGGCTGCCCAGCTGCTCAGCTTACAGGGATCAGTGGTCGCATCCACACCCACGTCTGCTCCCCTGTAGGCCTCAGCTGGCTCTTTGACGGGGTAATGTCCTGCAGCAGTGAGTTCCGCTGCTTCTCCTTCCCCATACCACAGAGACTGACGGCATAGATGGGACCCTCCCTCACCTGGCTGTCCCTGGCTCCTCTGTCCCTATGCAGTGGGTGCCATAGAGACTGGAGGAGCTTCATGCACAGACAGGACAGTCTAGGCATCCCAGCAGCGTGTCTTCCCTCTCTCCCATCCTGGCCCCTCTGCTAATGCCTCCGCTCTTCCTCCCCCATTGCAGCGCTGGGAAAGGGGCCATCATCGGCTTCCTCAAGGTCGGCTACAAGAAGCTCTTTCTGCTGGTTAGTTGCTCTGAATTGGGGATCCAGGCGGGGTTGCTCCCCTCTCAGTCAGTGCTGCACTGGGGGCGCTGTGCTGCAGGGAGCAGGGTGGGGGTCCACTACGGGGCGCTGTCTCCTAGCAGTCAGTGCTGGCTGCAGTGCCCAGGCCTGGCACTAGGGGGTGCTGTGCTGCAGGGGGGCAGGACAGGGGTTCTGTGGGGCTGGCCCCAGTGCGGCACTAGGGGGCGCTGTGCTGCAGGGGGGCAGGACAGGGGTTCTGTGGGGCTGGCCCCAGTGCGGCACTAGGGGGCGCTGTGCTGCAGGGGGGCAGGACAGGGGTTCTGTGGGGCTGGCCCCAGTGCGGCACTAGGGGGCGCTGTGCTGCAGGGAGCAGGACAGGGGTTCTGTGGGGCTGGCCCCAGTGCGGCACTAGGGGGCGCTGTGCTGCAGGGAGCAGGACTGGGGAGCTCAGCAGGGGGCGCTGTCCCTGGCAGTCAGTGCTGGCCCCAGGCCCTGAGTGCTGCACTGATTGGCCGTTTGGCTTCCAGTTGCGTGGGGATCCTTGGCACGTGCTTCAGTTTCAGCACCTGGAGAAAAAACCTCTGCAGGGAGAGCTTGGCTCAGGTTTAGCTGGGACTCCTGGGCTCTCTCCTTGGCTCTGGGAGAGCCGTGCGGTCTCAAGGGTTAGAACAGGCGGGGGGAGCCCGAACTCCTGGGTCCTGCCCCTGGCTCTGGGAGCGGAGGGCAATCTCTTGTGGCTTAGAGCAGAGTGGACGGGGAGCCAGGGCTGCTGGATCTCTGACCTGGGGGCATGGGGGGCAGGTCCCCGAATCTGACCCCCCCCCCCGCTTACTCAGCACTTCCTCCGTTCCCCTCCCCCAGGATCGCCAGGGGGCTCACAACGAGGTGGAGCCGCTGTGCGTGTTGGACTTCTACATCCACGAGTCGCTGCAGAGGCACGGCTATGGGAAGGAGCTTTTCCAGTACGTGCTGCAGGTGAGCGCCCTGGCCTGGCCTCCGCCCTCAGCCTCCCGTGCTGCAGTTTAAGCCTGTTGCTCCTTCCCCTGCGCCCAGGGGTTCAGGAGAATAACTTTTCTCCCTCCTCCTCGTAACACCCTGGAGGTACTTGAAAACCACTCCCACGTCCTCTCTGGGTGTTTGCCCCCCGACTTCAGTGGTCCCCCTGAGCAGTGCTTGGTGCCCTTCTCTGCCTGATTACTTTGCCCCAGCCCGGCGGGAGGTGATGCTGTAGTTTTGGCCTTGTTATATTGCTCTGTGTAGAGGCGCATACAGTAATTGCCAGAGCCCATCGTCTGATCTCCTCATGGCCACCAAGTCCGGGACGCTGCAAGCTTTCATAAAAGACCGTCCTGGGCGTATGTTGATACGCAGCAGCATCCACAATTGATTGATTCGTTTGCTTCTTCTTATGGCGTTCAGACCCTCTCTTCCCCCCTTGGGCTGGCTGATCCTGGCCTGGATTCCCCCGGCTGTGGGGAACCCCACTGGTGTGTCTGAGCCTGGATCCCAAACCACTGGCTGGTTTGATGATGTGACCAGGCTCTGGCCTGCTTGAGGCAGCTGGGAAGTGACCAGCGAGAGGTGAGGGTTCCCAAACACAAACGCCTTTCGCAGGTGGGCCCACAGATGGGAAACAACCTTAGGCTGTGGTTGGCCTGGAGCTGGAGAGGAACTGACACCTCCTGGAGAGGAAAAGCTCTGTGTGCCCTCCCCCTCCCGCTTTTCCCTCCGAGTCCGTCAGTCCCGGATTGGAGCCAGCCTCCCTATGTCCCATTTCCCACCCTCCTGAGCCAGCCAGTCCCCCAGCTGAGATGAGCTCAGACCTAGGACGCGCCAGAGGGAAAAGATTCTGCATCTCTCCCGTTCCCAGTCGCCAAGCCAGCCAGTCCCCTGCCTGGGGACCAGATCAGAGCTGGAGATATGGTTTAATTTTCACCCTTTGGCCCTTGACTAACCCCCGGCTGTGTCTCTGCCCTGCCCCCGGCTGTCAGCGTGAACGAGTGCAGCCACACCAGCTGGCTGTGGACCGCCCCTCAGAGAAACTCCTCTGTTTCCTTCGCAAACACTACAACCTTCGGGGGACCATCCCCCAGGTGAGTCCTGCCCACCGGCTCCTCCCGTCATCCCTGGGGGCGTGTCCCGGGTGAGGTATCAGGAGCACCTGCTTCCTTGGTGTGAGCGCAAGGCTCCCGCCCCACTGGGGGGCTCTCAGCTCCCCTGCCCCGGGCTCGAAGCAAGCTTGGGTCTCCTGGAGCCGCCGGGGCCTGAGCGTGCCTGGGCAAGGCAAGGGGAGGCTGGAGGTGGTGGTGGTGGGATCGGAGGGGAGGCTGCTGCGGATGACTGGGGGGAGAGGGGCAGCGGGTGGAGGCTGGCGCTGGGGAGGAGGGCAGACATTCGGGGGATGCGGGCTGGTGCCGGACGTGGGACGCAGAGGCAGGAGGCGTCCGCGGCAGCGATTTCTCACGCTCTGGGGCCTCCGCTTCTCCCAGGTGAACAACTTCGTGATCTTCGAGGGTTTCTTTGCTGACCAGCACGGTAAGTGGCCTGGCTCGGCCGCAGGTGACCTCCCTCCTTGCCGTGCAGCCTGCGCCCTGCTCAGGGGCAGCCGTGCGACCCCGGAGGCCTGGGCTTTGAACAAGCAGCTGAGCCCACAAATCATGCCAGCCAGCAGCAGCCCTAGGGGCAGCCACCTCCCAGCGGCAGTAATGACTGTACCTCTCTGCCCTGCTTTCCACCTGGAGGGGGCGTGGGGGCTGTCTCTCCATTGCCCTGTGGGGTTTTAGGCCCAACGCCCATGGGGGAGCTGGTTTTCACCCCCTGCCTGGCCAGCTAAGCTGGCGATCAGTAAAAGGTAAACAGACAATGGGGTGTGGCCCCTTTAAGGCCAGGTGCATTTTGGGAGTTGTAGTCCCCATGTGGGTTGGGCTTGTCAGGGTGGAACAGGCTTCAGCTATAGCCTGCTTCTCATCGGGACCAAAAGCAGGAGGGGAAACTGAGGCACCGAGTAGCAAAATGATGGTCCCAGCAGGCCAGTGACAGTGAGGGGAATAGGCCCGGGGTGTCCCGGGTCCTCCTGGCCCATTGCTCTAACCATTACGCAACCCTGCCTGCCCTATGATCCGGGCCTCATCGCTGTCCTGCGTCAGTGAGTTCCGCAGGCTCGTACCAGCTTCATTCTTCTCTCCCCCACCCAGAGGCAGAATGCTTTAACCCTTCGTGCAGCCTTCTGCTCTTCCCCCCCGCCACTGACTGGCCAGGAGCTGTGGTGGAGGGTGGAGGCGATGTGTCCCAGAATGCCTCAGGGTCTTAACCTTGCTCCCCACCCCCCCCACACACGCATGCTTCGGCCGATCTCGCCTAGAGATCCTTACCACTCCTTGAGGCTCCTGGCCCCGTGCTGCTGGGGGTAGCATCCTCTCTGAGCAGCCTCGGTGCAGTAAGGAACTCGTACCTCCCCCTAAATGTCGCCTTGTCTGCATCTCCCTTGAGCCCCACAGAGATTCTTCTCCTCTGTCCTGTGGGGAGCTCCAGAGCTTTGGCTGATCTGACCCCGTCCTGCCCACCGCTGTTTTGGCTCCAGCTTGGCGCTTCCTGCATATGCATTCACCTCTGGCCAGGCATTGTTTCAGCCTCGGCTGTAAGGCAGCCTCCTCTGGGGTGGGGCACGGCAGCTCCATAATAACCGGGCAGCAAGATGTCACAGAGATCTTAGTGCTGAAATGCAGCCGCTTCTGGGGTGGGGCGCGGCAGCTCCGTAACAACCGGGCAGCAAGATGTCACAGAGCTCTTCAGTGCTGAAATGCAGCCGCTTCTGGGGTGGGGCGTGGCAGCTCCGTAACAACCGGGCAGCAAGATGTCACAGAGCTCTTCAGTGCTGAAATGCAGCCGCTTCTGGGGTGGGGCAGTGATTAACAGTCGTGCAGCAGTGCCTCCCAGAGATGGCTTAACCAGCACTGAAATGCCGCCACCTTGGGTGAGGGAAGAGGATGGATAACACAAGGCTCAGCTTGGGGCTGGGGCGTGGCAGCTGTTTGCTAGCCAACCAGAACACAGTGCCAGATGCCTGGGGTGGGAGATACTTAAGAAGAGGTTGGATAAATACCTCCCACCTTTTTCTGCGTTGCTGGGGCGGAGGCATAAAGCCCTCAGAGCTGGGCGGCTGGAGAGCGACCACTGCGGGCAGGGAGCCCAGCTCGGAAGAGAAGGACAAAGGATGAGCGAGGGAGAACCACCGTCATTTGTTCACGTTTCAAAGATCTGCCCAGACAAAGCACGAGGGACCCAACACGAGGTGATGTCTGGAAAAACCCCAGCAGAGGAGAATCTTTGTGCTCTCGCAGTCGCACTGCGCTAGCCTAGGCACCGTGTTCCTTCCAGTCTTTTCCATTCCGGTGCGGATTTTTTTCCATTGGTGTGCAGAATAAATTTTCTGTGCACTGAGGCCTGTGCGGACGTGCACCACCACAATAAACACATGTACCCAGCACTCTGCTAATCAGTGGGGTGCCACCTGAATCCCTCTTGGGCGCCTGCCAAGCGCTGAGCCTACAGGAAACGCTGGCCGCGCCCCAAAGTGCTGGCAATCAGAGCTAGGCCAGGAGTGGTTCCAAATGCTCCGAGGCGGCTGGTTGTGAGCCAAGCCCAGCTGGGGTTGGGACGCTCTGGCTCTGGGACCTGGTCGTTACACCCGGGGTTGAATCGCAGCTGGCCTCCTCCTTCCTGGGACTGACCTTTGCCACCTTCTTCCTGCAGCTCCGGTGAGGAAGTTGCCTGCAAAGCGGCCGGAGGAGGAGATAAAGCCCTACTCTCTAACAGACCGAGAGTGTAAGTGACCTGTGGCGCCGGGGCAGAGAAAGGGCACTGGGTATCCCTCAGTCTGTGGATGGGAAATGAAAACATGGCTGTTCTCCCTCGCCAGCTCAGATCCAGCCCCAGGGGCCGGGGAGGCACCTGGCTGGGTGAGGTGTGGTGGTCGGATCCTTTCCCCTGGAGGGGTGCTGGCTCTGCTTCATCCCCTGGATGTGGGACCAGCTGGCTTGGGTGTGTTCACACCTAGGATGGGCCTCTCTGCTCCCAAACGGTCCTGTGCTTGGTGCGGTGCCCTGAGTGGCTGAGAAGAGGCGGCTCTCTTATGGAGGCTGCTGGAGGGGGCCCTAGCTGAATCCAGCCTGCACGGCCTAGTCTCACCACACAGGGGCGCCGGGACTCAGCTGGCTGAAATGAGGCAGCTGGTATGTCTTAGTTCCCCGTTTGCTCTGACTGGAACAGAGGGGCCTGGAACGAGTCCCCTCTCCTTTCTGCCCCTGCACTACCTCCTCCCCTTCTGCACCTCCCTTTCTCCACTCTCACCTACTGCACACGCTCTGAGTGTTCCTTACTGCTCTGCGTAATAATCCCACTTCACCCACCAATCAGCCACCCTGCTCTCTCTGGAAGCTGCTCTCCCACCTGTTGCAGGGGAACCCACCTCACCTGTGTTGGGTGAGAAGGCAGATTTCCCCTCCTCAGCAAAGACAGGACAGACTCCCCCACTGCCAGCTGGAGTGGTTGATCCCACTTTTACCACCAATGGACTGCACTGTCCGTTGATCTCGCCGACACCCCATCGCCAGAGGCTCTGAGCGCCTCCTAATAGCCCGACAGAGGCTTTATCCCCCTTCTGCAAAGGTGGAGAAATGTGACCTTGCCAAGCTCATTCTGGTAGCCTGGGCAGAGCCAGGAACTGAACTGGCCTCTGCCAAACCCCAGACAGGCACCTCCTCCACCAGCCCATCCCTGGACAAGAGGTGCTGATTGCTGGAGACCAGCCCGGGCCTCTTTCCTAACATGGTCCTGGTCCCCTCTAGCAACGGGAGGCCCCAGAACTCTCTGACTCTCACCCCCGGCCCCTCCCCAAATGCAGCACCCAAAGGGAGTGGGTGGGGGGCGGGAGGGAGCAGGGCCAGAAGGTCTGATCCTGGGCCTCTCCCTTCAGTCCTGAAGGAGGAGGTGGAGCCACCCTGGCCCTTCAACCAGTCGCGCTCGCTGACCCGCTCCAGCAGCCTGGGCAACTCGCCAGTGCGCACCTGCCTCAAGCCCTTCCTTAACGAGCAGGAGCTGCTGCGCAACCTGCGCCTCTGCCCGCCTCACTCCACCGCCCACCACCTGCTCAATGGGGAGCCGGCCGGGGCGGCCGCCCAGCGGCGGAGAACCAGGTACCCGCTGGGGGCGGGGATCGCGGCCGCATCCGCGCGTGCGGTCCTTTCTGGGGGATCTCGGCTCCTGAGCAGCGCCCGCTCCTGGCCACGTGGGACCTCAGTTACCAGGCTGGTCCCCCTGGTCGTGCCTGGCCGTTTGGAGGCATTGGGGCAGGGTGGCGTGAACCAGCGGGGGAGGAGGCTAGAGGGGCCGTCCCCCTTCACTCTCCTGGCCCTGTTCCAAGCGGTGCCAGAGTGATACGGGTCCCCCCTGCTCTAGGCCGGACTCTGGGGCGGGTGGCTGAGCGCCGGGCAGGCGGAAGCAGCCGTTGCGTCCCTGGCTGGACTGGATTCCCGCCTGCTTTGCACGTTTATCCTGATCCTTGTGTTGTGCGTGCCCACCCTAGTGTCGCCTGGGGGGGGAGTTGGGCTTCACATTGCACGCTGACATGACAACCAGCCCTTGCTTTGCACGCCTAGGCCAAACATCCCATCCGCTGGTGTTGCATGTTTGCTGTAATACGACGTCCGTACGAACTGCCCTCGGTTTGCACGCTGCCCAGTCGTGCAAGTGAGTCTGATTGCCCTGCTTTCACACATTCGCACTGATGGCTAGATGGGTGCAAGCTGAGCTGGCTTCCCCCTTCCCGGTGAATCCCAGAGCCATGCAAGGAGCACTCGTTTTGCATGGACCTGCTGAGTCCCGAGTGGGTCCCCGTATCACTAGATTCGTGTGCGAATGCCAGATCAGTGCACAAGGACCTTCTTGGGCACGTTCATGCCGACCGCATCAGTGCAAGTCACGCTCGCTTTGCACGGGGCGTGGGGGTGTGTAAGCCACACAGATTTTGCATGCCAGATTGCACAGATCTCGTGCACAGATTTTGCTCAGCTCTGTGCTGTACCCATGCACAGCACCCCCTGTTGCAGCTCAGATATTGTCTGAGCTGCGTGGATTTTACCGCCTTACTCTTTGCACGCTCATCTGTCGGATCGCTGCGTGCCTCACTGATTTTGCGTACGTGCCTCGCACGGGAGATGTGCAAGGTGCATTGATTGTGCACAGTCTGGTTGGATTCTCCTGAGCTGGTTGGATTTGCGCACTCACCCTCTGCATGCTCAGATTTTCGGCACGCCCAGGCCAACAGGTTATGCGCACGCATCCTTTGCACGCCGGCATGTCGGTCTAGTGCGAACGATGCCGTCTTCCCTACTGATGCTTTGCACGCCAGGTTGGATCTGTGTGTTGCTTTTGCACGCTGTGTCGTACCACAGTGTCGGTTCCGTGCCAAATACCCTGGTTTTGCACGTTGTAATTTGCCTGGTCAGTATGTTAGATCCATGAGGGGGTCGCGCTGATTTTACATGCTCAGCCGTTGTATTCGCAGGCTGGCTCCGTGCAACCCCCTCTGGTTTTGTACACCCACAGTTTACACCCATGCCTGGATCCATGCAAGGTCCACTCACGTTTGTATGCCCAGGACTGGATCAGTGCAAGCTGCACGTTTGTTTGGCACCACTGCCAGTGAGTCTCGGCTCTGGACTCGTCATCCCATCTTTGCCTCTGCACCCAGTTACAGGGTCACTCCAGCCCCAGGACCGCACAAGAGCTCAGCTTCCCTGGCGACTCAGCCATCTCCTTTGGGGGGAGGGAGGAGAGACTCTTGCTTAGGGGGAGTCCCCCCAGCCTGCCTGGGATCTAACCTCTCTTCTCTCTGTCTTTCTCTCTGCCCCATCCTCCCCACCCCAGCTCCCTCACCCGCTCGGAAAACACAAGTCGCTGATGTCATCGCTGTGTGCCCTGCCCCAGTCCTCCAGTTGTGTCTTGAGACCTCGGGCGGCGAGTGGGGATGGGGTTCGTCCCTCACCGGCCCTTTTTTATATGCTTGGGTGGGGCTGGCGCAGAGGCGGGGGTGTTTCTGTGGCTCAGCGGGTGGGATTTTTTTCTGGGCTGTTTGGTTTCTATAGCGGGATCCTAAACCACCCTCAGCAGAGGGATCCGGGTGCATTCGTACAATAGCTTCCTTCCTGTTCCCTGTTTTATTTCATATGCAACCTTTAGATCCACAGTGCTCAGAGATTTCCAGTTGGAAATCTGGCTCTGTTCCCCCTCTTGTGCTGGATTTCAAAACACGATCAGTTGCCCAGTGCCGGGTCTCGTCCACCCTCACACCCCCGGGCTGGATTTTTAAAGAAATTGGCAACCACTGACTTGGAAATAGGACACCCCTGGGGTGTCGAACGGAGATCCGCTGTAAAACTACATCCCTCGTGTGTCAGCGTTGCTGGGCCTAAAAGCGTTGACCTGCGGCTGACTCAAGAAGAGAGGCAGGGTGTGTTTCTTAGTGGGGTGGCATAAGAGCGAGCCCTCTTAAGGGATCCCTCTGCTTTTTCTTACAGGCACGATCCAAAAGGGGTCACCCAATCCTTGCATCATAATCAATATTCTCTGTACTATTTTCCATCCATCTGTGGATTTTTTTTTCCCCAGCCATGGGCGGAATAAATTTTGCTATGTGCACCAGGGTATGGGTGGACGTGCACCACCACATAGAAACACAGGCGGGCCGGCTGGGGTCGCTCTACTAATCAGCTGGATGGCTTTGGAATCTCCCGGTGTGGCCGCCCAAGCATGCGGCTTACAGGGAACCCAGTCCCTTTAGGTTTCGAGGTAGATCCAGGGGGCTCCCGTGTGGGATGAGTTTAGAGCTACCTGCCCCGGCAATTCTGGCTTGCTGGAGCTGAAAGAGCCACTGCCAATCTACCACTTCCTGATAATGTTTCTTACTGGGTGGCTCTGAAAGGCAGCAGCCGTGGGCCACCAGTTCCTGGGTTTTAAATAGGATCCCAGGGGAGTTTCACTCAGTGGATTTTAAAATATGTGCACCGGCAGGAGACTCTGAAAGACTGTCCTGTTGCTGGATCTAAAAGGGATCTGGTTCCCTCCTTGACGTGAGTCTGTTGCAATTCCTATATTACAACCTAGAGGCCCAGCTGAGACGAGGGCCCTGTTGGGCCGGGCGCTGCACAGACACGCACCAAGAGATGGTCCCTGCCCCAGCTGAGATCAGGGCCCCATCGGGCCGGGCGCTGCACAGACACACAGCGAGAGACAGTCCCTGCCCCGGCTGAGATCAGGGCCCCGTCGGGCTGGGCGCTGCACAGACACACAGCGAGAGACAGTCCCTGCCCCGGCTGAGATCAGGGCCCCGTCGGGCCGGGCGCTGCACAGACACACAGCGAGAGACAGTCCCTGCCCCGGCTGAGATCAGGGCCCCGTCGGGCCGGGCGCTGCACAGACACACAGCGAGAGACAGTCCCTGCCCCGGCTGAGATCAGGGCCCCGTCGGGCCGGGCGCTGCACAGACACACAGCGAGAGACAGTCCCTGCCCCGGCTGAGATCAGGGCCCCGTCGGGCCGGGCGCTGCACAGACACACAGCGAGAGACAGTCCCTGCCCCGGCTGAGATCAGGGCCCCGTCGGGCCGGGCGCTGCGCAGACACACAGCGAGAGACAGTCCCTGCCCCGGCTGAGATCAGGGCCCCGTCGGGCCGGGCGCTGCGCAGACACACAGCGAGAGACAGTCCCTGTCCCGGCTGAGATCAGGGCCCCGTCGGGCCGGGCGCTGCACAGACACACAGCGAGAGACAGTCCCTGCCCCGGCTGAGATCAGGGCCCCGTCGGGCCGGGCGCTGCACAGACACAGCGAGAGACAGTCCCTGCCCCGGCTGAGATCAGGGCCCCGTCGGGCCGGGTGCTGCACAGACACACAGCGAGAGACAGTCCCTGCCCCGGCTGAGATCAGGGCCCCGTCGGGCCGGGCGCTGCACAGACACACAGCGAGAGACAGTCCCTGCCCCGGCTGAGATCAGGGCCCCGTCGGGCCGGGCGCTGCACACTGCCAACTGCTAGTTGCTGGCTTCCAAATATTACCTCTTCTGCCCTTGTGTCCTTGTCGACGGCTCTAAGAGAGATCAGGAGGTGATTACTGAAACCGACCTTATTTGGGAATCTCTTGCATGGCTTCGAAGGGCATGTGGTTCACACCGCCAAAACCAGAAAGCAAACTACGGCTGAGTTGCACCCCTCGCCGGGTAGCTCTGGAAGAGGAGGCGCTGCCGCTCGGTCGTAATGGTGACGGGTGACTTAGCAACACCCAGCCAAAAGCTGCCTCTCCCTGAAGAGGGATCTGTGACACGTTGCCTGAGTGATGCTTCCCCACTCAGATCTGTTACGTGCTGCCAATTACCAAATCCAACCAAGAGAGCCAGGCCCGGGCTTCCTGTCTGCTTAGGTTCCCATGACAAATGCCTCCAAAAAAGGTTGTCTACAGATTGCCAATGGCTTCAGCTCAAGAGGGAACCTCTGTCGGCTGCCAAATCCCCCTTCGGTCCCTTCCAGCAGCTGACAGAGCCCTGGGCATAATCTACTCTGATCTCCTTGTCAGATGTCCCCAAAGGGATCCCCCGTTAGTGACTTCTCAGTTGTTTTTGCGCGAGTTCCCCCAAAGGCATTGCAGCTGTTCCTGGGCAGAGGCATCTAGTGGTGAGACTGGAGGGGCGGGGGACAGAGCCTGGACTCCTGGGTTCTATCCCCGGCTCTGGGAGGGCAGCGGGGTCGAGTGGGTTAAAGCTGGAGGGCTGCAAGGGCACATCCCCAAGTGTCTGCATGGACTCACTATGGGGAAGTGAGCAAATCTCTTGGCCGTTCTGTGCCTCAGTTTCCCCATCTGTACCAGAGGGTAGAATTAGGGCTGGGTCACAAGGATGTCGTGAGACTTTATGAAACTCCGTCTTAGTTAATCACTGTTAATACTGGAGAACTGTGGTTCTAAAACCTCCCTCATCTCAATCTGTGCAATGACTGTTTAAATTATATTAGAACCTTGAGGTCCGGCTGAGATCCGGGCCCCGTCGGGCCGGGCGCTGCACAGACACACAGCGAGAGACAGTCCCTGTCCCAGCCAAGATCAGGGCCCTTTTGGGCCGGGCGCTGCTCAGACACACAGCGTGAGACTGGCCTTTCCCCACAAATAACTGACAGGCAGATGAGGGAAGGCGTATTCTGCCCCTTTTTACAGATGGGGACACTGAGTCCCAGAGCCAGTTCTGCCTCAGTCGTCAAAGGTAGAAACCTGTGATGAAGAGGGAATATTCTGTAGTCGTTACGCAAGGCCTGTATGGGCTAAAAATTCCCTCTGCTGTATACTGCCCGTCAATACACCGACAGCAGTCGCCTTTTTGAAGCACGGTAAGCTCAGCAATGGCGGTTCTGAGGCCAGCACGGAGGAGAGAAGGTTCTGAGCCCTGGCCCAGCTGAAGTGATCTCCATAGTCAGGTTCTGTGACTTCATCTGACCCCTTCCTTCCTCGTGCAGCCAGCTGTCCTTCCCTGCCTCTCACTGGTCAGCTCTGGGCTTTTTGCTCAGCTTCCCGACAGAGAGGCAGGGAAATACTTACAGCCCCGGCGCTTGATTCTCTCTCACTGGTCAGCCGATCTGGCTCCGTTTCCAGCCACTTCCTTAAGGGGCTTGGTTTAGTCCTCCTGTGGCTTGGTTTGCACCCGGAAAAGTCGCCTCTCCCCAAAGAGGGCTCTGCTACACACCGCCTGAGTGATGGCTTCCCCCCTCAGGGGTCCGTTACGTGTTGCAAGTTACAAAATCCAGCTGAAAGAGCCAGCCCCCGGCTTCCTAACTGTGTCGCTAGAATCGACTTACCCAAAGTCGATTTATCTGACCGTCCTCATTAGTGAAGGTCGACGGGAGAGTTTTTCCCTTGTGACAGTGAGGATGCTGAGATGGGGCAGGGGGTTTGACTGCTGACCCGTGACAGGTCGATTTTGCGCATCCCAACTAACAGCACGAAATCGAACCCAGAATGGATCCATCTTCCAGGTAAAGTAGAGGTGGCCTGTGTCTCTTAACTTGCCCTGAGAGTAAAGGTCGTCAGTGTTCTCCGATGGGGTTAGGGTGCCACGTCCTGGGGAAACTGAGGCACATGGCACACTCGTATTAGTAGCACTGATTGTCCCGGCTCCATCAGCATGCCCATGGAGCTGGCTAGCTGTTCCATCTTCTTTGAGGGGCTGCACAGCTGAGATGTGCCAAAGATCATCAGTGTCCCCCCCACTGGGTAAGAGTGCCACATCCTGGGGAAACTGAGGCACACAGCAGGCTGGTATTAGTAGCACAGCATGTCCCCGCTCCGTCACCACGCCCGTGGAACTCACTAGCTGTTAGCCCTCCTTTGAGCGGCCGCACAGCTGGGACACACCCACGCAGTGGCAGAGCTGAGAGCCTGTATCTTACCAACCAGGCCGCCTTCCAGCCTCCACCTGGCTCACTGAATTGTCAGGGTGTGTCTTTGGTCTCTGCCTCCATTGTCTCCTTACCCAACGCCCCCCAGGGCTCTGAGGGTTCGCGCTGGCGGTGGGAACTGGAGCGTCCGTTTACACTTCAATAAAGTTGGGAGCTTTTTAACGATTCGGAACGTTCCACAGGGGCCTTTGTCATTCACTGCGCCGCAGCAGCCGAGGACAGCTGCTCTGCCCCTCTTAGCTTTGGAACTGCCTTATGGCGTTGAGCTGTCAGGAGGGGAGTGGAGTCGAGCAGCTGGCTGTGTTGGCGGGGGTGTTTGGAGCGAGGGCTCCTAGGTGCTGTCCACAGCTGTGGGAAGAGATTGGTGGCTAGTGGTTAGAGCAGGGGCTGATAGCCAGGACTGCTGGGTTCGGTCCTCAGACTTGGGAGGGGAGTAGGATCTGATGGTTAGCGTGGGAGGGGTGCGAGCCAGGAGCTGGGAGGGGAGTAGGAAGTAGTGGTTAGTGCGGGATTGGGGGGTGCGAGCCAGGACTGCTGGGTTCTATCCCTAGCCCTGGGAGGGAGGGGCGCCTGATAGTTGAACTGCAGGTATACAGCACATTGACAGCAGGGGGGAAAGCTGGGGACACAGAGCCGCCAGCTGGGCGGCCAAGCTAGTCCCTTTCAACAGCTGCTGGGTGCTCTGCTGACTAAGCTAAGTGCAGCTGAAGCCCCCCTGTCCTGCCTGTCCCTGGCATCTGAACCAGGAAGACTCTGCCCATCGCTGCTTCGAGTTAGCTGGGATTCCCTCAGGCCAGTGGACTAATCCCTTACATAGCTATCTTCCAGCTCCAACGTTTCAGGGGTGGTTTCATCTCTGCTGCAGAGCGGCTACCTCTGGGGTGGGGCAGCAGGGAAACAACCTCACAGCAACACCCTCGGGGTGTTACTTACCTAGTGCCGAAATGCAGCCACCGCTGGGGTGGAGCGGCAGGGGAACAACCTCATAGTAACACCGCATGGGGTGTTACTTACCTAGTGCCGAAATGCAGCCACCTCTGGGGTGGGGCGGCAGGGGAACAGCCATTTAGGACAGGAAGTGAAGCGAGCCCCTGAATGCAGTGGCTACTGCAGGGAGGTGAAATGGGGGCAGGGAGTTGGGATTCAGACAGGACCCTGTGCAAAGCAGGTCTTTAAAGATCACAAGGGCCGTCAGGAACTCCCAGCGCACTGGGGCATTGGGGCAGTACCCACTGTGAGGGCGGAGCGCCCCCTACTGATCCCCTGCCTTAACTCCATTCCACCACACTGCCTGTGTTCCCATCCCATGAAAGCCCATGTCTCTCCTCCCCTCACCTTCCACCTCCCTCTCATCACTCCCTGCACCCCTTCTCCTCCCCTCTGTCCTCCAGGGGTAGCGCAGGGAGGCAGGACGGTCTGACGGCCCAGCGGAATTCCTACAGCCGCTACGGGCACCCCGCCCCATCGCCTGATCGTGGGGCCAGCGGCACAGAGCAAAGAGCAGGTGAGTGGGGCAGGCGTCAGCCTGGTGTGGCCTGGGGGTTTCTGCTTCTGGCTGCGGGGGGGACGTGCCAGGATCTGCCCTCAGCATCCTGACAGGTGGGCAAACCGCTGCTCTTGGCCACTGTGAAATAGGAGGTTTCCCCAGGCACAGCTGAGAGAGCCAATCTGTTTAAAACAAACCTACCTACAGCCCCAGACTGCGAGTCCTCCTCTGTACGGCACCAAACCCGTCACCCAGAGCACTTCTGGTTGCACTCTGGCCAGCCAGCATTCACGCGAGGCATTCCCTCGGACGCTCCACCCTCCCTCGGGCCGCAGCCAGTGGGGGAAATTCTCAGAGCAATCAGATTACATACATCAGTCACAAAGTGCTTGAGGCAGGCTGCAGCAGATGGAAGAGGCTGCTTTCTTCCAAGGCTCTGGAGCCCAGCCCTGCTTAGGCGGGGTGAGCGGGCCGTCCGCTCTTGTTCCAGGCGGAGGGAAATCCACTGTTCCTCCCTCACATGAGCGGGGCGCCTGCCCGTGTCCTTTCTGGGGCCTCCTGCTGCTGGCAGTCTGCCAGACTTAACCGTCCACAGCTGAATTCGCCGGGTGTGGCTTGGAGTCGGGTGCTGCTTTTCCCGGTGCCACGCCTCCCATAGCGGTGGGCCAGAGACGCACATTTCAGCGACAGGCCCAGAGCCGATTCGTGTAACGCCCCCTATGACAGCGATACAAACGCCCGAGCAGCAGAAACGGGCCAGCGAAACCCCAGCATTCAGCGGGGACCTCGCTTGGCCCAGCGGGCGCAAGATTCGGTGCAAACCTAGGAGAGGGGTTACCCTAGGGTTTGCACGTTCATCTTAAAAGCCGGTAACGTCACAGCACCCAGTGGCTTCCAGGTGGGCTGAGCCCCAGTTACCTCCTGCACCCCTGAGTGGTACACTGGGGCGGGCACGGCGCCCCCTACTGAGCCCTCATGTCCTGCGACCCCCTGTGGCACATGGGTCAGAAGAGCACCCCCCGGTGAGTCTCTGCCCCCTGCAGCACAGCGCCCCCTCGTGGCACACCGGGCTCAGCACACCCACTCCCTGCAGTCCCAAGGTGGCTGGGGCAGGAGGGGGTGGATCGGGGACATCTCTCAGGGAAGGCACGAGAGCTGCTGTTCACACCTCGTTTTGCTCATTGACCCAGAGGGCAGCCGAGAGCCACTAACGAGACTTCAGGACTCAGAAGGCCGGTAAGATTCCCGCTTCCTCATCCTGCCTGTGGGGCTCCCCCAGCCACGCTCTCCCCAGGCTGCTTCTGGGATCCTCTCTGGGCTTCCCACGCCCCCTGCCTCCCCTCTGCTGGGTCCCTCCCCTTTTCCTTGCTCCACCTTGTGCTGCCTTTGCAGCCAGCATCCCCAGCTTGTGGGTCTCTGCTGGGATCCCCCTGTGCCATTGCTGGGATCCCTTCCTCTCCATTCTAGCCATGCTGGCAGGGCTAACACCCTGACACTGATGGCTGCACCCTGCTCTCTGTGTCAGGTTGGCCAGCACGGTGATCTCCAGCCAGGATCTGTCACTGCCAGCCCTCCTTCCCCAGCCAGGTGGGACGGTCTGTCTCGCCGAGAGCACCTCCCCTCCCACCGAGCCGGCCCTGGAAGACAGGACTAAGAGCCAAAGGCTCCAGGCAGCCCTGAAGTCAAAACTCTCCAGCCGAGCAGATCTTGTGGACTGCCTCTCTCCACGGCTCGGCAGCAGGTGGTACGACCCAGCCGCGGTGTCGTGGGGGAAGCGGCTGTCTCGGACGGTAGCAGGAGTCTCATGGGATGCCCAGTGGATCCGTTACAAACAGGAGTATCGCAGCACCAGGCCCTGGTGAGCAGAGAGGCAACTAGCACTGAGCCAGCCTGGCTGGAGAGACCCAGGCCTGTGGGTCTTCCTAGCTTGGGACCTTGGCTCCTCCCTTTTGCACCAGACGGACCAATGGGCCCATCTAGCCTGGTACCCCGCCTCCTTCCTGCTGGGACCTTTGGGCCCACGTTGGTTGGTATCCCAGGATAAGCTTGAGCTTGCATTGGCTGGAAAGCTTCCTCCTGGTCTTCCCCAGCGCTGGTGGATTTGGTCTGGAATGTCTGAGGGGGCGTCATAAGAGGTTTTCGGGACACCAAAGGACGCCCACACCCAGGCACCAGCATTTGGACTTGTTTCATGGAAGGTGGCTTCTCCTTGTGGGAAATTTCTATTCCCCTCCTCACCTCAGCAAATCAAAATTGTTCCAAATCTGCAATGCCTCTGTGGTGGTTCCTGGCAGGTTAATTTACTTCTGTCCCTACAGCTGGATGTGGGCTAGGCTCCCTGGTTAGACTACCCATAATGCATCTGCCTTTCCAGGCCAAGGATTGTGGGGGATCATGGGATATGTAGTCCCTTGAAGCCTGACATAGGGAAGAATTTGGGGCCATGAGACACGTGAGCTACGATTCCTAGGATGCACCATGACCAAAGACTCCCATAATGCAACTATCTCCCCTCTCCAGGACCTCATGGTACATCACAGGTGATACCTAATGGGTTGGGGGGGACAGTCTATAGCAGAATAACCCTTCTGAATGTCAACTCCCATGATGCATCTGCCTCCCCCCTCCCAGGAGCCTGGTGCATCGTGGACAATGAAGTCCCACCAGGGAGCCTGGTCCAAAGAAGAGCTTGGAACCCCCAAAATACATCCTCTATGAGGCACTGCAAGAGCTTTTCCAATGCAAAATACCTCCTGCTTAGAACTTTTGCTGAAATGTCATGGGGGATCCCCTTCTCTCTCTCCCATCCCCTCTTTTGGAGGCCTGCAAATGCTGCCACAAGTTATACCAAAGCACCCAACTGTCCTGTCCTACATATGCTCCTGTGGGAAAGAGATTCCCCCTAACTTCCTGCTCACTGCCTGGCATCCCTCAGCAGCCAGTCCCTCAGGGTGGGACGTAGTGCCATCCCTGACAGATTGGTTTTTGTCCCTAACCTACCCCACACCCTGGAAAGCCCCCCTGCCGAGGATTGACCTCGCACCCCTCGGATTACAAGGCCAATGCTCTGATGACTGAGTTATCCCCCCACCAGTCTAAAGGTCCTCATTCATTGGAAAAAAGTTGGGTAGAACACTCTGTCATGCCCAGGGGGCTTCACCTCAGCAAGGGAAGTATAGGGGATAGGCAGGGTGCTCTACACAGGCGTGGGCTTCAGCTTCCGCACCGTCCACCAACAGTGCCCAGCCCCTTTATGGGCTAAGCCCCTCCTCTTGTATTTAAGCCCCTCCCTCCAATGTAGCTCCTCCCCTGTGTGGTTTAAGCCCCTCCTCTTGTAGGTTTAAGCCCCTTCCCCCAAAGTAGCTCCGTTGCTGCGAGTAAAGCCCCTCCCCTTGTGTTAAGCCCCGCCCTCCAATGCAGCCCCTCCACGTGTTAAGCCCCGCCCTCTAATGTAGCTCCACCCCTTGTGTGTTAAGCCCCTCCCTCTAACATAGCTCCTCCCCTTGCGTTAAGCCCCCTCCACCTTAGCTCCTCCTGAGTTAAGCCCCTTCCCCTCTGTTTAAGCCCCTCCCTCCAAGCCCCCCCCCCCGCTGTTTAAGCCCCGCCCACTCTGTCCCGTGGCCTATGATGGCTGATCTCCCGCGAGTGGATCCAGCCTCGCCTAGCGCTTTCACGGCGAAGCCTTTCGTGCGCATGCGTAGAGGGCCCCCTCCCGCCAGGCTCCTGGGTGGTGTTAGTGCGCACGCGCACCTCTTTTGGCTTCGTGCGCATGTGCCGCAGGGCTCCCGTGCCTGCGGGAGAGCTCACGCCCCTTTACGCTTTTCAAATGAGGCGGCCCTCCCCCCACCCCGGCGCATGCGCCGCCTGGTGGGCCGCGCGGTCACCTTCCCGGCGCGAGGCAGAGCCCGCTTTTCCGGCCGCGGCGCATGCGCGGAGCCCAGGAGCCGCCGGGTGGGCGGGGCCGGGCGCCGCGGCTTTTCAGTGCGCCTGCGCGCCGCGCCCGTTAGTGCCGGCGGCGCGTGCGCAGCAGGGGGCAAGTCTCGCCGGCTGAGCGGAGCCGCCCCGCGCGTCCGTCATGTACCACCGCAGCCGGGCTGTGGCCGGGCGCCTGGGCCCCGCCGCCCGCTGCTGGGCCCCGCGCTGCTCCTGGGGGGCGGGCGAGCCCCCGCGCTGCTGCTACCGGGCGCGGCTGCAGGTGAGGGGCGTGGCCACAGGCAGAGGGAGGCGGGGCCAAGGCCAGAGGGGCGGGGCCAGAGCCAATGGGGAGAGCCGCACGCCGGAGGGGGTGTGGCCAGAGCTCATGGGGCGGAGCTAAAGCCGTACGGAGAACGGCCGGAGCCAGTGGGGCAGGGCTGATGCCGGGGGGTGGGGCCAGAGCTATTGGGGAGGGGCTGATGTCAGAAGGGGCGGGGGCTAGGGCCACAGGGGTGGGGCTAAAGCCCGAGGGGGCGTGGTCAGAGCAGAGGGGGCGGGTTAATGACAAGGGGTGTGGCCAGAGCCGGATGGGCGGGGCTAGGTGGGACCAGAGCCAAGGGGTGGGGCTGCTGTGCTGCCTCGATGAGGGGTGGGTCTGGGTGGGGCAGAGTGGCTGGGGGCTGCAAAGACAGGAGGGTGGTCGTTGCAGGAGTGCAGGGGCTGGAGGGCAGCCTTCTCTGGCAGCTGAGTGTGGGGGCGGCCGCCCGGGGGAGATTCAAGTGGCGCCCAGCTGATTAGCAGAGCACGGTGGTGGGTGTGTCTGTGGGTGGTACACCCCCCACATGCATCGGTGCGCAGGATAACATTTTTTCTGTACGTGAGCGGGATAAAGCAATTGCAGCAGCGTCGTCGGAGGGCGCAGGGGCTGGGTTCTGGGCGTATGGAAGCCCAGGGGCTGGGAGGCGCAGCAACCGAGTCTACAGAGCACATGGGAGCTGGGTGCTGTGGCTGTGCAGTGTGCGGGGGCTGGAGGGTGCAGGGGCTGGGTGCAGGGGCCGGCAGGGGGGCTGGCGCAGAAGGGTGGCAGAAGACTGCAGGGTGCAGAGGCTGCGGATGGATGAAGGGGAGCGCGGAGCCATGCAGAAACAGGGACCTGGGTGAGGGGGAGGTGGGGAGCACGGCTGTGCCCATCCATGCTCAGCTCCCAAGAGTCAGTCCCAGCTCAGGGTGGTGCAGGGGGTTGAGGGGTGCAGGTGAGACGGGCTCGTACGGCCCTTTTCCCTCCCAAGAGCCCCAGGTGAACCTGACCCCTGCTAATCTCTTCTCTTTTCCAGGACCTGGCCTCCTGCTGGGATAAGGCCTCCCCGGTGCCGAGCCTAGCCCTGCCCCCCAGGTTCCACTCCTCGCTGGTGGAGCCACAGGTGGAACCTGCCAGGAGCCCCCTGTTGCCCCCGCTGGGGGCCGACCTGGCAGGCAGCCCCTTCTACACAAGCACCCTGGAGCAGAGGCTGAGCCTGCACGAGCTGCTGCAGGGTCTGGAGCAGGGGCGCCCCAGCCGGCCAGCAGCCCTTGCCCCTCTGGAGGCCATGGAGACCTCAGTCACCACTGTGGACGGGCAGCGGGAGGACGACATCACTGTGCGGGACGGCACCAGCCTGGACGGTTGCCAGGACACTCTGTACAGCCTGCTCCACAGCAGACCCTGCTGGGTGCCCTGCCAGGCCCTGGCCCCCTTCCAGGCCACCGTCGCCAGCGCCACCTCTGGCTCGCCCAGGAACCATGAGCCTAGCATGGAAGAGCACCTGGCCGTCATGTACGAGAAGCTGCAGCACGAGGTACTGCTGGATCCCACGTCTTCCACTGTCCCTGCCCGTGCCAGGCCCGCGCAACACCTCGGTTCTGTCCAGCCCTCCTGGCCGAGCCCCGTACCCCTCTGGGCTTCCGGAGCGGCAGAGCTGGCTCTGTGTAACCTGCCAGCTGCTGGGAGGGGTCGCACGACTGGAAGGGGTCTCTGATCTCCTCCAGAATGAGGAACTGCTGGTAATCCTATGCTCCAGGCCAGGAAGACCCCTTCCCTCTGCGGGTAAAGGGAATGTATTGCCGGAGTAGAGAGCGTGGGTGGCTGTTTTTCCCCCCCAAGCAGCACTCCCTGGCTGTCAGCATCAGCCCTGTCCTGCAGCAGTGTGCGTTAAGGGACAGGACAGGGCTCACAGCAGTCCCTGCCCCAGCTGAGATCAGGGCCCCATCGCGCCGGGTGCTGCACAGACACACAGCGAGAGACGGTCCCTGCCCCGGCTGAGATCAGGGCCCCGTCGGGCCGGGCGCTGCACAGACACACAGCGAGAGACAGTCCCTGCCCCAGCTGAGACCAGGGCCCCGTCGGGTTGGGCGCTGCACAGACACACAGCGAGAGACGGTCCCTGCCCCGGCTGAGACCAGGGCCCCGTCGGGTTGGGCGCTGCACAGCCGTGTTTTGGGGAACTGCTGGTCAGAGATTCTGTGATGCCCAAGGGCACAGCGAGTCGGTGGCTGAGCAGGGCCAGGGCCCCCCTTGCCTCACAGAGCCCTCCCTCTCCCCCACTTGTCCTGCAGCTGCCGAACTTCTTCCTGAAGGTGCCGGACTATGGGATCTACTCCCAGGACGTGGAATTCGTCAATGAGATCCTGTCCCTGAGAACTCGGTCAGTACCACGGCAGAGGGAGGCAGGGCTGTGGACCACACCACTTCTGGGGGCGGGGGGGGACAGGTGTGACTAGTCCACTGTTCCCTTGGGCTGGGGGTGGAGATATGAGGGATTGTGCCACTATTCAGGGAGGGGTGGGACCAGCCCACTATCCCTGGGTGGGGGGTGTGTGTGTGGACGAGTCCATATCCTGCTCAGAAAAGGGGGAGGGCGTCCTACACTGTGCGCAGCCAGGACAGGTCCATTCTTCCCACTACCGATGGCAGGGTTTGGATCAGCCCATTCTTCCGCTGGCCTGGGGGTGTGCGTGCGGAATTGGGATTCCTCCATCCGGAGCTCCCAGCCCTGCCTGATGTGCCTTCCCCCTGCCCCCCCCCGGCAGGGGCCGAGCCACGTACCAGCTGATGCTGGCCCTGTGCCGCCTGCTGGCCTGGGGTTACTTCGCCAACCTGCGGCTGGAGGTGCTGAAGCTGACGCAGCACCCCGAGAACTGGAGCATCCAGGCCCGCTGGCGGCTCACAGGGCTGCCCTTCCACCTCCTCCTGCTGCGCTTCTACAGGCGGGACAAGCGGGATCTGCTCAGGTGAGAGCCGGGCCGGTGCTGCTCAGGCCCAGCCTCCCTTGGGGGGCGCTGAGCTGGGGCCCGGGTACACACGCTCCCTGCTCGTGTTCCCATTGCGCCGCAGCCGTCCTTTGTCCTTCCCTGCCGGCCCGGCTGGGCTTGGCAGAGCCCCGTGCGTAACCGCTGCTGAGCCCCAGGCTGGGGCCGTTCCCAGGAGGGCCTCCGCCGCAAGGTCCTGGCCTCTTCCTACCCCCAGCTCCTCCCCGAGCTGCCAAATATGTGCTCAGCAGCACCTGCGACCATTCACAGCACGCAGCCGGGCGGGCTCTGCCTCCAAGCTGTTCAGAGCCACAGGATTTTGGTGATCCCCTGGTGTTAAGGGCCTGTGCCCTCTCCCTGGGGGCCGTACAGCCGAGGGCTTCTCAAATCCAGGGCAGCGGGAGAAGTTATTGGGCAGAAAACAATTTGTGGCATGTGTTTTAGAGGGATGCTAATGGTTAACCTGAGCGGTGGCTTACTGGTGCTGGTGAACAGGTCAGGGCTGGCTCAGGGGGCCTCTAGCCCTGCAGGCCACCCCGGGTGAGGGGAGTGCTCCAGGGTGGCCAGAGAAGCCCCAGTCTGCCCCGCCCCAGGTAGCAGCATGGGCGTTTGTGTGGCAGAGATGGGCTGAATCAGCTCGGGAGCAGCTGCCTTAGAGAGACGCTCTATAGCAGAGTGGGGGGAGCGTCCTTCACTGGGCCCTGAACCTCTGCAGGCAGCCTAGCGCCCCTGCTGACTGGTCTCCCCCCTCCACAGGAGCTACGACGCCTATTCCACTTTCTTCTTGGACTCCAAGGGGCTGATCCGCTGTCACCGGGTGGACAAGGTGAGTGTCGGCTCGGGCGGGGCTCCCAGCGGCCCACCCGCCTACTGCAGTGTTTAATACCTCTCCCCTCCCTTCCCCGCAGCTGATGCCGGCCCAGCCGCACGTGCCCAAGGCGAAGAAGCTGCTGGTGGCCGCCCTGGTGGGCCTGGGCCTGTCGGAGCACAGGCCGTCCCTGCAGCTGCTTTTCTCCATCCTGGCGGGCAAACAGCAAGGGCCAGCAGTGGGTTGCAGGGACAGCTGAGCCAGGCCCGGCGCGGGGGCTGGATGGTGGGACTTGAGCCTGGCGGCCCCTCTGCATGATCTGTGCGCTGCCCGGTCTGCGCCCAGCGCTGTGGAGAACCACTGTAACTTAAACTGTACATAATAAAGCGGTGCGGTGCCATGGCTGGGCTGAGGGCTGTGGCTCTGGGACGGCAGGGAGCCGAGGGGCCGTGAGAGAGGGGAGCCCCAGCACCGCCCTGGGGCAGAGGCGGCGCCGGGGCTCCACGGCCTCAGCCCTGGGGTAGTTCTGCCCCCCAGTGAGCCTCCCATCCAACCGCTGAGAGCACCAGCTCAGGCCTGGGCCTCCAAAGATGGCAGCAGCTGCTCCTGGCAATTCCCTGGACACAGCAGCTCCTCTCTGCCTCCCCCCATCCCTGAGAAACCCAAAGCCCTGGACGAGTTAGCAGCCAGCTCCGCCAGGGCCGATCTCCCTTGAAGTCCCCCTGGCCTTGACCCTACACTCCTCCTGCAAAGCTGGCTGGGCGCTGTGGCCACAAAGGGAGGAGACCAGGGCTGGCTTAATTTAAAAAGGGTCTTGTTTCTGCCGCCCCCGGGGGCGACAGCACTATAGAGTCTGTGGGAAAGGGGGCACCTCCCCCGCAACCCAGGCCTGGACGGCGGGGGTCGGCTGCGGGCTCTAGCGCAGCTCCTCCCGGGTCTTGCCCACTTTCTTGGGCAGCTTCTTGGCCGCCGCGTCCTCCAGCTCCTTCGCCTTGTAGTAGTGAGGGGCCACCTCCAGCAGCCACATGCTGTCGATCTCTGTGACCTGCGGGAGGGAGGGAAGGCAGCTGTTCCCGGAACTGCCTGCAGGAGGACTCGAACCTGGGACCTCTCGCGTGCCGCGGGAACCTCCATGGTGTGAACTAACTGGCAGAGCTCAGTACGGACACAGGTGGCCTCTGTTGCGGCACCCCCTGGTGGCTCAGGGCCCAACTGCAGGTTGCTGGGCAGCGGTCCAAAATACCACCCCAGCCCCTTAAATGAGCTAAGCTGCACCTCCTTTATGCTAATGAGGTCTAACTCCACCCCCCAGCAGGAAGCAGAAGGGATAAGGGGCAGAGCAGGGCCTTCCCCTTTTCAGCGTGGCCCCCCACACACGCCCTCTGCTGGGTGGAGGACTCAGTGCCGCAATGAAGGAGCATTCCTTGGCCCCACTGCGTGGGCACCCGACGCCTCGCGTGGTGGGGCAGCTGCATCCCATGAGGCTTTGGCCCCAGAGAGGGGCTGGAGGCCCAGCTCTCGGCGTGGCCCACCTGTCTCATGAACTCCTTGGTGGTGAAGACCAGCTCGTGGTAGATGAGCCAGCGGGGCTGCTCCTCGAAGAGGCAGCTGTTGGGGTGGATGAAGACCGTCTGCTGGTGCTTGACCGTCTTGTAGCCGGTGCGGGTCAGGCGGGCCGTGTGGTAGAAGAAGCCGGCGGTGATGGCCTGGGAGGTAGAGCGGGGAGCGTCAGCCGGGGGCGGTGGAGGCAGAGGGGCGGGGGCTGGGGCGCCGAGGGGAAGGGGTCACCTTGCGGATGGGAGCGTAGTCCCCCTCGCTGGAGGTGAGGTCCACCTCGATGCGCTCCATCAGCCCCTCCAGCTGCTCCCTCACGTCCCGGGCCCGTCTCATGGAGCGGAACTGGATGAAGTTCTCGTAGCACCACTGCATGGAGAAACCGCTCTCCACCCACTGGCGGGGGAACGAGTGTCAGCCTGCTGCAGCCAAGAGCCAGGGCCCCCCACAGGGACAACGGGCCGACCCTTCCCTTGGGTCTCCCACATCGTGTTACCACCCCCCGAGCGCTGGCTTGCAGCCCGAGCACCTGTGGGGGAAGCACAGGTCCCCTTCCTTACCCCTGTGCCAGTCCAGCCCCAGGACCAGGGGCTGGACAGCAGCCAGTGCCCCAGGGGCCAGGACCTTGTGGCCATTCCCTGCCCCCTCACCTGGTTGTAGACGTTGAGCAGCACCAGGTGGTCCCCGCCGGGCAGGAAGAAGTTCATGCGGGCGTTGTCGGCGTGCACCACCTTGTCCTTGGGCCGGTAGAAGATGGAGTTGTTGACGGACAGCATGGCCGCGATGGAGAGGATCTGCTCAGAGCACTTGTACCTGCGGAGGCAGCGTTAGAAGGGGACCTGGCCGGCCGGGGTACGGGAAAGGAGCCAGGGACAGGTGGGCAGGAGAGTTTTGGAAAGGACTCACTGCTCGGAAGCCAGGATCATCTTGGACAACATGGGGTCCACCGGCAGCTCTGCCATCTTCCGGCCCAGCTGTGGGGGAGAGAGATGCTGTTAGAGACAGGTGCCTTTGTCTTCTGCTCGGCCAGCTAGCTCTGTGGTCCCGGCGCCGGAGCATGGAAGGAGAGCGGCACGGGGGAGAAGATTCCTTCCCGACCCCCTGCCCTGGAGTCAGCAGCCGGCTGACTCCCTCTCCCCTAACCTTGGTGAGCTCCCCGAGGTGGTTGAGCGCCCCCAGGGCGTACAGCTGCTCCAGGGCCAGCACCAGGGTCTCGTGCGGGGGCGGGTCCATGAAGTCGAAGTGGATGAGGTCGTTGATGCCTGCGGGGCAGAGGACAGAGCGGGGGTTGATTTTAGACTGGCCAGCAGGAGGTGTGGAGGCAAATCCCTGTTCTCCAGAACAGCTGGAGGTGGTACTTCGGGCCTCCCTGCCTAGGAGCCATTACACCAAGGGCCAGATATCTTGGAGACAGGCGGCCCCAGGGCCGGCGAGATGTTTTTAAAGTCACTAATGGGCCTACTGCCAACAGCTTCGTTCCTAAGTAAATTAAGAGGCAGGGCTTTGCCGGCTAGCGGGAGCCTTTCCTACAGTTCTGGCACCCATCTGCCCCCACCCAAGAGGGCCCTCAGCTGAGGGAGAAGGGTGGCCCTTGTTCTGCTCCTCAGCTGGGTCGGTGGAAGACAGCCCAGCCCCAGCGTGTCCCCCTCCAGGCTCTCCCCCAGCTGTCTGCGGGGGAAAGGGGAGACGTGACATCCCCAACCCCACCTGGGTGGACAGTGGGAGGGGAGGGGATGCGAGAAACCTGCTTCTCAGACTCGGCGGTGGGAAGGGGGCAGGGCAGGGCAGGGGCGGGTGGCGCAGGCAGGCAGCTGCAAGGCCAGCCTCTGCCTTCTTGGCCCAGAGCCCCTCACTCAGCAGAGACTTAAGGGGCTGCAAGTCGCCTGGGTGTGTGTCCCTCTCCCGGCCAGCTCAGGGCTGATGCGCTGCTTCCCCACGGCGCACAGTCAAGAGCCGGCCTGGGATGGAAATTGGACGTGAGGATTTGCACAAAACCAGCACGGTAAAGAAGTTCTGAATGACTGGAGCCATAAGAAATAAACGTTTCTGTAAATGTGTTTTGCACAGAAAACTAACCCATTTGTTAACCAAAGAAAACATTGTCTGTAGCCAGCCAAATGACCTGAATGTTTTCCGGTGTGTAGCAGCTGCAAGAGTTTAGAACTAGTAGAGCTCATCCTAGCCTCCTTGGAGGGGAAGAGGAAAACCTCACCTAGTCTGAGGTCTCTTAGCGGCGAACGACCTCAGCATTAGGCTGAAGCCCGTGAACGAACCGACAAAAACATTCTCGGGGCCCCTGCAGAAGAGGCGACGGCTGGCTTAGCGCCTGGAGGCAGAATTAGCCGCGGCGCTCAGCCAGTCGCGCAGCACCGTGAGCGCTTTTAAAACTTCAGGTGGCTGCTTGGCTACGACCGCCATTGAAACCCAGGCCGGGAGCAGCTGCGCTAAAACAGAGGCCTCGACCCGGCTCTCAGCTTTGCACATTTAATTTTAAAGGGGCTATTTTCTTGGCAGTTACCTGTGGTTAATAAACCAGAGCTGATTTCAACCACACGTATGAGTTTTCTCCCCCTTGGGGGTCAGGCTGGGGGACAAGGTTCTGTCCCTCTGCCCCTTCCCGTCCCGGGCGCTCCACGTGCCCTGCTACCGCGCCTTCTCCTCACCCAAACTTTTCAGCAGCAGCACCACGTTGCCCAGGTTGGTCCTCTGGATCTCAGGCACCGTGGTCTCTTCCATCTCATTCTTGTAGGCCCAGGCTGTGTAGAGGCGGAAGCACTTCCCGGCAGCCACGCGCCCGGCCCGGCCTGCCCGCTGGTTGGCGGAGGCCTGGGGAGGAGGAGGTGGAAAGGGGACTGAGACAAGATCACCCAACCCCCCGGTGAGAGGCGATAAGCTGGCGCTCAGCCAGGCCTTGCCTGCGGGAAGATGGGGGCTGCCCTGTATCTGCTGGGGCTGGGGAGCAGCCCCCGGTGGGGGGGCGGGGGTGGCCGTACCCGGGAGCAGGGCGTGACGATCAGCGACTCCATGCCGGTGCGAGCGTTGTAGCTCTTCTGCTTGCAGAACCCCGGGTCAATGACGTAGATGATCCCGTCGATCGTCAAGGAAGTCTCGGCGATGTTAGTCGCCACGACGACCTGGGCGGGGTGGGACGCCCTCAGTTCAGGGGTGGGGAAGGGGTGGGACAAGCCCACGGGAGAGAGGCTCCTCCCCCCACAGAATCTGTTCAACAGCTATGTTCCTAAGCCCCGCCCCATCTTAGCTCCTCCTCCTAGTCCCACCCTCAAGCCCCCCCTTGCTACCACCATCCTCCACACAAACATCTTTCTGCCCTGCACAGCCCCCAACACCTGAAGCCACGCCCCCAGGGGGCTAAGCCCCACCCACAAACACCCAAGCCCTGAAGCCACGCCCCCAGGGGGCTAAGCCCCACCCACAAACACATCTACCCCCCGAAGCCACGCCCCAAAGGGCTAAGCCCCACCCACAAACACATCTACCCCGGAAGCCACACCCCAAAGGGCTAAGCGCCACCCACAAACATCTAGGCCCCAACAGCAAAGCCCCACCCACAAATGCATCTCAACCTGAAGCCACACCCCCAAGGCCTAAGCCCCTCCCACAAACATCAAGGCCCCAAGGGCTAAGCCACTCCCACAAACGCATCTAGCTCCGAAGCCACACCCCCATGGGCTAAGCCCCTCCCACAAACACACCTAGCCCCAAAGCACCAAGCCCCTCTCCCACCCAGCGGAGCCCCCCCCCCCCAGGCTCCGCCCCCACCTTCCGGGCTCCGGGCGGGGTGGGCTCGAAGATCTTGGCCTGCATGTCGGAGGGCAGGTTGGCGTAGATGGGCAGCACCAGCAGCTCGGGGATCTTGGAGCCCAGGCGGCGGCAGCGTTCCTGCAGCATCTCGCAGCAGGCCTCGATCTCCTCCTGCCGGCAGAGGCGGGGCGGGGTCAGAGGCGGGGCGGGGTCAGAGGCGGCGGGGGCGGGGCCGGGGCCAGGGCCAGGCCCGGCAGGGGGAGGGGCAGCGCTTACCTGGCCGGTGAGGAAGACCAGGACGTCGCCGCGCGGCTGGGTGACGTGGATCTGCAGCACCGACACGACGCAGGCCTCCAGGTAGTCGGCCTCGGGGGCCTGGGGGGGAGGGGGGGTCAGAGGTCAGCCCCGCCCCTCCCTGACCCACGGCGTGGACCGTCCCTCCCCCACCCCTCTGCCTGGCTATGGGGTTCCCCCTTAGCAAGCCCTCGGCGCCCTCCCTTGGGGCACAGCCCATCCCCGGTGCCCTCCTGGCCACAACCCCCTGCGAGGTTCTGCCCCGCCTCCACGCACCGCCTCTGCCAGGCTCCACCCCTTCTTCCTGGCCACGCCTCCCCATGCCAGCCCCTACTGGCCATGCGGCCCCGCTAGGTTATGCCCCGTCCCCTCTTTCTGGCCCCGCCTCCCCGTGGGTCGTGTCTCCCCCCTCCAACAATATCCTCCCCCACCTCCTCCTGCTCACACAACCCCCCCTGCCCCCATCTTCTCCACCCTTCCCCAGCCCCTCACGACGGTCCTGTCCCAACACCCCCACCCTCTTGGGACCTGCGATGCCCCTGCTTCGGCTGCGTGGGTGCCTCAGTTTCCCCAGGCCTGGCCTCCGTGCCTAGCGGCGGGCTGACTTCTCCCACGTAGCCAAGGGCCCCGCGGGCTGCGTGTAACCCGGGCAGCCAGCTGAGCCCTTTCCTCCCCTGGCTGGTTGGGAGCGGGAAGGGGACCGGGGCCGCCCCCCACACCTTGGTGTAGTAGATGTCGACGGGGAAGCGGCGCCCGGGGATGCGGAAGACGGGCGCCTCGTCGAAGAAGGTGGAGAAGCGCTCGGTGTCCAGGGTGGCGCTGGCGATCAGCACCTTGAGCGCCGGCCGGAAGCGGGCGATGTCCTTGATCAGCCCGAAGAGGATGTCGGTGTGCAGGGTGCGCTCGTGGGCCTCGTCGATCATGATCACGCTGCCGGGGGTGGGGGCAGAGGGATCAGGAACAACCCTGCCCCCCTGCAGCACAGCGCCCCCTGGTCCACCCTGGGTGCAACACTGGCCCGGGAGGGCGCCCCCTACTGAGGCTCCTTCCCCTTCAGCGCAGCACCCCCTGGTGCCCTCCTGGGGTTCACACTGCTTGGGGAGGGCGCCCCCTACTGAGGCTCCTTCCCCTGCAGCCCAGCGCCCCCTAGTAGCATCCCCTCATTTTTTCCGCCCCCGGGGAGGAATAAATTTTCCTGGGTGCGCCGAGGCGCGTGCGGCCACACACCACCTTGAGACACACCGCCTGCGGGCGCAGGGGCCAATCAGCTGGGCGGCCCCCGGGGCTCCCCGTGAGGCTGACCTGTAGCTGGCGAGGTCGGGCTCGGTGAGAAACTCTCGCAGCAGCATGCCGTCCGTCATGTACTTCACCCGCGTGCGCTCCGAGGTGCAGTCCTCAAAGCGGATGCTGTAACCCACCTGCCGGGGAGGCGGGATCAGCCCCTGCTACGGCCAATGGCAACCCAGCACGCCCGGCTCCTGGCCGCCAATGAGAGCGGGTCGTGCGCTCTGCTCCGGGGGCGTTTGGGGGAGAAGGGGGCGGTTCGAACCCGCCGCTCTTTGGGTCTTTCATGGGCTGCTCTGCACCCCGGTGCTTAATGGGAGAAGTGTGGGGGGGGTGCCTGGCTCTGGGGCAGGGGTGGGAGATTGGGTTGGAGGGGGGACCCTCTAGGGGCACTGGCTCTGATCTGGCCCAGGGCAAGGGGGCTGCCTGGCTCAGACAGTGGGGAAAGGGGCCCAGGGCCCCTGGTCTCTAGTGGGGCTGGCTCAGGGGAGGGGGCCGGGCCTAACGACCCCGTACCTCGTTACCGAGCTTCACTCCCATTTCCTGGGAGACTCTGGCTGCGACGCTCATGGCCGCCACTCGCCTGGGTTGGGTGCAGCCGATCTTCATCCCCTTGTCCGTGTAGCCCTGGCAAAGGCAACGCGCTGGCGAGGGGCTTGGCCGAAATGCAGCTGTTTCTGGGGTAGAGCAGCTTGAGGACAGGCTCACAGTGAAGCTGCACGGAGATTGTTCCCCCCGCCCTGGTGCTGTGATGCAGCCACCTCTGGCGAGGGGTGCGGCTGGGGTCAGCACTCACTGCCAAGGTAGAGCGCCCCCTACTGAACCTCCCAGCCTATTCCCTGCAGCACAGCGCCCCCTAAGGCCGCCCCGCTGCACTGTGGTCTGAGAAACTGCGCCCCCTACTGCAGCCTCCCAGCCCTCTCCCCTGCCACACAGCGCCCCCTAGCACTGGGTCAGCGCTAACTGGGAGAGAAGGGCCCCCCGCCCCACTTCTCCCAACCTGGCCCCTGGCACCCATTTACCTCCTCGTACAAGTACTGGGGGATCTGCGTGGTCTTCCCGGAACCCGTCTCCCCCTCGATAATGAGGATCTGGTGCTCGCCGATGGCCGCCAGCAGGTCCTGGCGGTAGGGGTAGACGGGCAGGCTGCGCCGCACCTCCTGCATGGACATTCTCCGCCGCGCCGCCTCGGACAGCTCCGGCTTCTCCTCCTGGGCAGCAGGACGGGAGGCCTGTCAGATGCGCACTTCCTGCCCCCGGGGCAGGATCTCCAGGTGGGAGTCAAACCTATAGAGTTTTTGGTCCTCCCAGTGCCAGAGGGGACCAGAAGATGACTGGCAGGGTGTGACAGAGGCTTGGATCTCCAGACGGTGGTCAAACCCACAGAGACTTTGGTCCTCCAGGTGCCAGAGAGGACCAGGAGATGCAGGGCAGGGTGTGAAAGAGGGCTAGATCTTCAGATGGTCATCAAACACATAGAGTTTTTGGTCCTCCAGGTGCCAGAGAGGACCAGGACATGCCTGGCCGGGTGTGAGAGAGGGCTAGATCTTCAGAGGGGAGTCAAACCCATAGAGTTTTTGGTCCTCCCAGTGCCAGAGAAGACCAGAAGGTAAAGGGCAGGGTGTGAGAGAGGACTGGATGTCCAAATGTGAGTCAGACCCACAGAGGGATCCCTGGGCTCTCCCCATGGGGACTGCTCCTTTTGGGTATGTCTACACTACAAAATTATTCTGGAATAAGTCACTCCAGAGTTGTTATTCCCCAAACAGGCTACTCCAGAATAACGTGTCTGCACCACAGGGGAGCCCTGGAACAAATAAAAACTTATTCCGAAGTAGCGTGTCCACACACCAAAGAGCCGGAGCAGAACCCCCGGAATCCGAAACACCACGTTACGTCCCCACAGGAGAACAAACTACTCCGGAATGGCTTATTTCGGAACAGCCCCTATTCCCTGGCTACGCGGCCCCTCTCCCGAAAGAGACGCTCCTCCAATTTGACGCTAGCCGTCGGCTCTTCCGAAATTGGCTCAAAGTGGCGGCTGCGTGGTGCAGACACTCATGGGTCCGGGCGCCCCGTACCCCACCCCCAGAGCTGGCCGGTCCCGCCCCCCGGCTCACCTGGGCCTGGGCCGTGCCCTGCATCTGCACGGCGCTGACGAAGTGAACCATCTCCTCCTCCTCCAGCACATAGTCGTAGTCCTTGCGGGGGTGGCGCTGGGCAGCGTCGCGGGCCCCGAAGCGCAGGGCGGCCGCCCCGATGTGCTCCTCCTCCCAGCGCCGCTGCTCCTCCCGCGGTGTGGCCCGTCCCTCCGCCGCCGCCGGCTCCTCGTAGCGCTCGGGGATCTTCTGCCGGGGGCGGGGAGAGGGGCCGGGGGTGACGGGCGCCCGGGGGGCAGGCTGCCCCCCTCCCCCGCCCCGGCCCTTCCGCAGCACCCAGGGGAGACGCTCCCCTCACCCCCCCGGGCGACGCTGGCTCAGTAACGCCCGCACGGGGCCAACCCCGGGGGACCCCTCGCCTGCCAGGCCGACCGCCTCTGCGCCCACCCCCCGCAGCGCCCGCCTGTGGGGGGGGCTGGTCCCTCCTGCCGTCCATGGGAAGGACGCCTGCCCCTCCCCTCCCGCACCTACCTCGCCCCTCCCCCATGGGAAAGACACCCGACTCGCCCCTCCCCCCCGTGGGAAACACACCCTCCCCTCCCCCACCCGCCTCTCCCCTCCCCCCACCTCTCCCCTCCCCCCACAGGAAGGACACCTGCCTCTCCCCTCCCCCACCCACTGCCCCTCTCCCCCACAGGAAGGATACCCGCTTTGCCCCTCCCCCTGCCTTCAGTGGGGTTTCCCCTGCAGATCACATGACTTGCACCCCCGGCTGCCCCCCGGGAGTACCTTGCCCCGGCTCTCCTCGGGCATGTAGTAGCGGTTGCTCTTCTCCAGCCTCTCCTGCTCGCCCGCCTGCTTGTAGTCCTTGGCCAGGTCGCGCACCCGCTGCTTGTACTCCAGCTCCCGCCGCTCGGACCGCCGTCAGCTCCAGCCCCGAGAACAGAAGCTCCTCGTCCAGGATCTCTGCCTCCAGGTCCTCCAGCTTGTCCTGCTCCCGCTTGGCCAGGTACTCCCGGCGCGACTTCTTCCGCAGCTCCGGGACCTGGGCGGGAGGGACAGGGGCTGAGCCCACCAGCAACCCCTGGGGCCTAGCCCCAGCTGGGGCGGGGCGCGAGGTCTAGCGGTTAGAGCAGGGGCGGGGGCTGGGAGCCAGGACTCCTGGGTTCTCTCCCCGGCTCCGGGAAAGGGTGTGGGGTCCAGTGGTTAGAACGGGGGAGGGAGCTGGGAGCCAGGACTCCTGGGTTCCACCTCCAACTCTCGGCTCCATTCCCCTGCCAATAGGTTAGAGTGGCGGCTGGGAACCAGGACGCCTGGGTTCTATTCAGTGTTCCCCGTAAGCTGACTACATGGGCAACCGCCCAGGAGAGAGTCAGATGCTGCCCAGCAGAGTGCCGGCAGCTTCTGCTTCGGGGGGCAGCACACATCCACTTGGGGACAAAATTTATTCCGCACCCGGATGGACAACATTAGTGGGACTACGGGTTCACTCCCTGGCGGGACGTGAGGGCCTGGGGATGCATGGCCCCCTCTGGTCTGCTCGGGGATGGCACGGAGTGAAGGATACCGCGCTGGTTAGCTTCAGTCAGCTGCGGGGCCAGCCAGAAACAGCACAGAAACCCCACGGCTCTCACCATGGTTTTCTGGTCCTCTTCCGCCATCTTCAGTCGCTTCTGCGCCTCTTCGTAGGCCTGCACCCAGCGACGGGCGAGGGGGAGAGACGCCCATCAGGCGGCGGAAACGGCCTTTCCCCTTGCGCAAAGCAAACCCAAATCCCCGTTCCTCTTGGGTCAGGTGGGGCTGCGGACAGACCCCCTCCACCAGCGCTTCTCCACCTGGCCCATCACACAACACGCTGCTGCGAGAGAAACAAGCCCGGGGCCACGGCCAGCGGTACTGATGGCTTGTCGACATCCCGTTTACCGAGGCTGACTAGGGGTTGTGGTCTTACTAGACGGGCTGCACCACAGCAGCGCGTACGACCAGCAAAACCAGGACCCAGCGCAGAACGCACCGTCTCAGGCAGCGAACACAGGAACGTGTTCATAACCGGCCCCAACCGCTGAAAGCAGCTCCCCTCCCCGCCGGCCTGGTGGAGCCCGGATGGGGCATTTAAACCACGTCCCTCCCCCTGGGGGCAGCTCCCTGCCAGCCCATTCGGGCCGGAAATCAGCATCTGGTCCTGCGGGGTCGCTGTTCCCCCTCAGGGCGGCTCTGCGAAGAGCCACCCCCGGGGGCAAGTGACGAACCCCGAGCCAGCTGGGACTCGGGCAACCTTGCTGCTTGCACCTCAGCGGGTGCAGGGTGGTCAGTTTCCGCCTGCTTCTGCAAAGAGCCAAAAGGAGGAGAAACTGACCAAATTTCAGGGCACTCCTGGGCAGTTCTTGCGGCACACCGGTGTGCCACGGCACGTTGGTCGAAAACCACCAGGGTCCGGGACTCAGGAGAGGATCCCCTCTGCAGGCATCATCCCAGCAGCAGGTGGGGGGGGGGTCTGAGGAGGATCTGCACCCGCTGGGGGTGGGACCCACGAAGCCCAGCAGCGGGCAGGACAGAGGGGTCCCAGACGCAGCGGCAGAGCTGGGAAGGCTGCCGGCTGCGGGACGGGCTCTGACCTTCTTATCCGACCGCTCCAGGATGTTCCTGGTCCGCTCCCTGTCCTTGCGCTTGACCCGTTCAGCGAAGGCGTCGCGCTCCTCCAGGTCCTGCAGCCGCTCCCGCTCGCTGCGGTCCCATTCGTCCTCCGAGTCCGGCCCCTCCCGGGACGGGGCTGGCTCCCTGCCCCCGGGGAGAGGGGAAGACCCCGCAGTCAGGGCAAGACCCACTTCTGGGGATCCGCAATGCAGGGGACTCCCCCCCACCCACACCCCGCCTCCAGCCCCCCAGCCGAGGTGAACTCACAGCTGCCTCTCCGCCTCGTTCTCCTCCTCCTCCTCGGACGCCGTCTCCTGCTTCCGGCGCAGGTGTTTGCGCCGTTTCTTGTACTTCCTCCCCTCGGGGCGGCGCTTGGAGCCTGGGGCAGCACCCCCATCCCCTCCCTCCTCCTCCTCCTCGCTGTCCTCCAGCAGCTGGTAGGAGCGGTTCTTCTGCTGCAGGGCCAGGGCCTCGCGCTCGGCCACCCGGGCCGGACGCTCCTGCGGGGCCGGACGTGGGATCTGAGATGGGGGCAGGGGAGAGAAAGGGAAGGGGGTTAATAACGCTGCACAGCCAGCCCCGAGGCCTCCCCCATAAGCTCCTCCCCCTTAGTGCACAGGCCCCACCCCCTCCCCACACGATCCTCCCCCTCTCACCCCATCCCTGCTAGCGGCCTCGCTCCAATGGCTAGCCCCGCCCACCCTCCCACAAGCCACACCCCCACTCCGCATAGGCCACGCCCACTCACTTCTAAGGATGCTCCCCACTTGGCTTAACCTCCCTCTCCTCTGCCCCTGCTCCCCCCGGGGTCTCCTCCTCTCCCCAGCCCCACCCCCATCTCCTCCAGATCGGCCCCGCCCCTCAGCCCCACTGGCCCTGCCCCTTTTGGGGTTCCCCTCCCCTTCAGCCCTCCCCCACTGGGGCTCCTTCCCCAAAGCCCCGCCCCCTTCCCCCCCCAGTGCTGCTGCCCCCCCGACCTGCCCCTCCCCCCAGCCCCACTGGCCCCGCCCTCAGCTCGCTAGCCCCTCCCACTCCAACGTGGCCCCTCCCCGTCAGCTCCACTAGCCCCACCCCCTCCGTCCCTCTGGCCCCGCCCACTCCAACGTGGCCCCTCCTCCCCGCCCCTCAGGCCCCGCCCACCTGCTCCCAGAGGCGCCGCGCGAAGGCGCGCACGGCCGGCTCGCTCACGCGCAGCGTCTCCGTCTCCTCCAGGCGGCTGAGCAGCTCGTCGGGACTGCGGCTGCGCCGGGCCAGGCCGACCAGGAAGCCGACCACGTGCCGCTCGCTCAGCCCCAGCAGCGCGTGCAGCTCCCCGGACACCCAGCGCTCCAGCGCCGCCATCGCGCGCGCCTCCCGCTCTCCGGGCCACCGTACCCCGCTTCCGGGCCACGTGACGGGCCGCTTCCGGGCCCGCCGCCGCCGGGCCGGAAGGAGGTGACAGCCCCGCCCTCTACCGTAATGACCTGGCTATGAACGGCGGCTCTCAGAGGCACGTGGGTCCGCCCCACCCGCTATCGTAATGAACGGTATAGTCACCGCAAATAAAAAAAAAAAGTTTTTGGTCGTAATTACAGGAATATGAACCTCCCCTTTTAAGGCCGGCGCTTTATTGTCAAGGGGGGGGGGGGAGGTGCGTTGCCGCAGCCGCACTTCCTACCGTAATTACAGGAATACGAATTCCATTTGCAGCTGAGGAGCGTAAATATACTTCAGCGCGTTACGCCTTCCCCAGCCTGACCTTCTACCGTAATTACCAGCATAGGAGTACTGTCTGCAGCTGGTTCCGCACCGTATTTATGGGAAAAAAAAAACGAGTCGCTTTCGCCAGCCTTCGTACCGTAATTACAATAATATTAGCCCTCATCTCCAGCTGCCTCTGCACCTTATAATTATGGGATAATGCGTGCGACATCCTGCCGTAAATACAGGAAAACGAGCGCCATATCCAGCTGACGGTTTACGCAATGTTTAGGAAAATGAGTTGTAACCTTTCCAGACGTCCTACCATAATTGCAGGAATATGAGAACAATCTTCAGCTGACTCTTTACCGTAATTACAGGAAAACGAGTTGTGCCTTTTCTTGCAAGACATGGCTCTGTAATTATAGCAACACAGCCCTCTCCTTCTCAGGCCAGGCCCCTTTGACCGTAATTACAGGGCTACCATTTGCTCATCCTCCACTCACTAATGAGAGGAACATGAGGCACCACAACGGGGCTCCCTACCGTAATGACACAGGTCTGAGACACACCCTCCTGCCTTCTGCTGTAATTACAGGTGCTTGTTGGGACTTTTACCGTAATTCCCATCACACTAGCTGCAGTCCAGAACGCAGCCCGGCTTGGATCCTCCCACTCGCTTGATGGGGAGGCACCACATGGAGAACTCAGGTCTTGACTGTAACTGCAGGCCTATGAGCCACACACGTGCCGTTAGGCATGTGCCATTATTAACCCTCTACGACCAGTTTGTGTGGGTGCCGTAATTACTGTAATGGAAGCAGCAGCCTCCATTCAGGTCTGTACCGTAATTAACAATGCATGAGCTCTGGCCTGGTCCTGTGCTGTTATTAGCAGGGGACAGGAGCATCCCAAGTGGGCTCTGCACCTGTGTTCGGCCACAGAGCCAACCAAAAAGGTCAGTACAATCAAGGTCACTGTGTGGGACCCTGCTTTGAGTCGGTCCTCTACCATAATTACTAGCTCATTAGCCCCAGATAGTACTGGGGTCTTACCATAATGACCCATGTGCAAGCTGCCCCCTTATGGCCAGCAGCTCCCATCTAGGCACCATATAAGCAAGAGCAGCAGCTCCCCCATGCTGTGCATCTTAGTTGTGCTAGGAGCTGCCGCTGTCACGCTCATCAAGCTCTCGCTGTAATGGTACCTATCAACGTGGCCCTGCTTTCACCCACCCCCCGCCCTTGCACAAGCCGATGTTCGGCTGTTAGCAGCTGCTGCCCTGATTTGGGCCCTGGCAGTAACCAGCTGCAGGCCTGCCCCTCCGTAACTTGGCTTTTTACCCCAGGTAACTGGATGAGTCAGGTTCCGGCTCCCCCTCACCCAGTTCCAAACCAATGCGCTGCCTCCTTCCTCGAGACAGGTTTGAATTTAGCAGCCTATGAGTCAGCTTCCTGACTAGGCTTTTTACCGTATTTACAGACCAATCAGTTCCCCCGCATCTAATTGCCTTATTTCCTGGCATGAGTCAACCTGGTTTCTAGGCCCCTTGGTTACATTATTAGGAGGCAACTGACCACTGAGGGCAGGTCCTGGCAGCACCCACCCCTCACCCCCCGGGGGCACATGGGAGCCAGGTCCTCACAGCTCCCACCCATCACCCCCCAGGGGCACATGGGAGCCAGGTCCTGGCAACTTCCACACATCCCAGACCCCACGGGCCACAGACGACAGAAGGGCAGCTTCACGTGCCACATCTTTCTGGTTTATTACTATTATAAGACATGTTAAAAACCACTATTGGACCTGGCCGGCTGCAGTGTCCTGCCCCCAGCTAGGCTCAGACCCAGTGCTGGGGCCTCCTGCCAAGAGCAGGGCGGAGGGGGGTGACTCCCCCTTGAAGCCTCCGCCCCGGGACTCCCTGCATTTGTTCGCTCACTCGCTCCCTGGTTCCCAGCGAGGGTGCTGCTGCCCCCACAGTGCAAAGAAAAAATAATTAATAACAATAACTAATTAAACTCATGGAGAAGGGGCTGGTTCATCTTCCTCGCCCACGCCACACTCATCCGATCCCCAAGCACAACCGCCTCCCTCCCCTGCTAAAAGGAGGTGAAATGGATCGACCTAGACAGGAAGTGGGAAGGCTAAAAAGGAAGTCCCACCTTGGGACCGTCCGCTGCCTGAGTCACCTCCTCCAATCATAGCTAGTCCTTTCCCAAATCCTGGCTGGCTCTGCTTCCCCCCTGCCCGCCCCCCCCAGGCAAACCGCCCCACTCCATCCACAAACACAACTAGCCCTGCCTCAAGTACATAAAAATGCCCCCCCCTGAACTCGTTCCCATCTACTTGCAAAATAGCAACGAGCCCCCCCCCCCCCCCCCGCCCCCGTCCAAATACTGACTGGCTTGATCTCAATTTCAAGTGGCTCTGCCCCAATCAGAGATTGCTCCGCCTCCAGTAGTGAGCCACTCCTGTGAGCTGGCCCCATCAAGTAACACTGAGCTCCCGCTCTTCCTCAGTAGACCCCACCCCCACCCGCCGAAGCTAAATCCCCTTAACTCTGCCCACCCAGGCAGCATTATTAGGAAGTAAAAACTGCGTAGCAAAAATTTCCCATCTGGGCAATGTCCCCTAGAAAAAGGATTCGAGAGTTACAAAAAAATGCATGTGTGTATGGAGGGGGGGTTTCTTTGCCCCCCCCAATTAATAATTAGTCCACCCACACCCATTTTGGGGAGGGGATGTGACCTTTAACCTTTGGCTGAAGGTAGGCCGGGTGACCTGTTGGTGGCGATAAAGTCCAGGGGGTTTACAGCACCCTCGCTGACTGCAATGGTCTCTCCCAGCACAGTCCCTGTGGGGCAGAGCGCCCCCTGCTGGCAGTAAGGGGAATGGTCTCTCCCAGCACAGTCCCTGTGGGGCAGAGCGCCCCCTGCTGGCAGTAAGGGGAATGGTCTCTCCCAGCACAGTCCATGTGGTGCAGAGCGCCCCCTGCTGGCAGTAAGGGGAATGGTCTCTCCCAGCACAGTCCATGTGGTGCAGAGCGCCCCCTGCTGGCAGTAAGGGGAATGGTTTCTCCCAGCACAGTCCATGTGGTGCAGAGCGCCCCCTGCTGGCAGAAAGGGGAATGGTCTCTCCCAGCACAGTCCATGTGGTGCAGAGCGCCCCCTGCTGGCAGAAAGGGGAATGGTCTCTCCCAGCACAGTCCATGTGGTGCAGAGCGCCCCCTGCTGGCAGTAAGGGGAATGGTCTCTCCCAGCACAGTCCATGTGGTGCAGAGCGCCCCCTGCTGGCAGAAAGGGGAATGGTCTCTCCCAGCACAGTCCATGTGGTGCAGAGCGCCCCCTGCTGGCAGTAAGGGGAATGGTCTCTCCCAGCACAGTCCATGTGGTGCAGAGCGCCCCCTGCTGGCAGTAAGGGGAATGGTTTCTCCCAGCACAGTCCATGTGGTGCAGAGCGCCCCCTGCTGGCAGTAAGGGGAATGGTCTCTCCCAGCACAGTCCATGTGGTGCAGAGCGCCCCCTGCTGGCAGTAAGGGGAATGGTTTCTCCCAGCACAGTCCATGTGGTGCAGAGCGCCCCCTGCTGGCAGTAAGGGGAATGGTCTCTCCCAGCACAGTCCATGTGGTGCAGAGCGCCCCCTGCTGGCAGTAAGGGGAATGGTCTCTCCCAGCACAGTCCATGTGGTGCAGAGCGCCCCCTGCTGGCAGTAAGGGGAATGGTTTCTCCCAGCACAGTCCATGTGGTGCAGAGCGCCCCCTGCTGGCAGTAAGGGGAATGGTCTCTCCCAGCACAGTCCCTGTGGGGCAGAGCGCCCCCTGCTGGCAGTAAGGGGAATGGTTTCTCCCAGCACAGTCCATGTGGTGCAGAGCGCCCCCTGCTGGCAGTAAGGGGAATGGTCTCTCCCAACGCAGTCCCTATGGCGTGGAGCGCCCCCTGCTGGCTGCAGAGGGTTTGTTCATCGCGGCTGTCGATTCATCCCCCGCCCCCCTGGGTCTTGGGGGAGCAGTCAGAGGGGAAGGGGGCGTCTCTAGCCTAGCCACAGCCTGCGGGGGCTGAGTCTGCCCTCCCTCTAGGCCATGTTCTTGCTGGGATTGTACTGGAAGATGAAAGAGAAGGGGCCGGTTGAGCCCCGTCATGGCAGGGCACCTTCAGGACCTGCCCCATCCTTCCGTGATGGGGAGGTGGCTGCTTCTGTTGAGGTTACCGCCGGCAGGATTCATCTGCCGGAAGAGAGAGAGGGGGAAATCAGGAGGGAACGGGAGGAGGAACAGAACCCAGGTGTCCCCTGACCCACTGATCACCGCCCCCCATCTTGGAGCAGAACCCAGGAGTCCTGCCTCCCAGCCCCCCCCTACTTTAACTCACTCCATCTCCTGCGCCCCCCCAGAGCTGGGGGCAGAACCCAGGAGTCCTGGCTCCCAACTCCCCACTTCCCTCCAGCTGTCACCCCACACCTGTCCCAGAGTGGGGTACCGTCAGTGGAAGAACAGTAAAGGATGGGATGCTGGAAGAGAGGGGGGCAGGGCTGTAGCCTTTCTGTGGGGGGCAGCCAGAGCCGGGGTAGGGAGCAGGTGACATCTGAATTGCCAAGGGCAGGATGCAGCTGTTACACAGGGCCCACACCCTGCTGTTCCCCCCAAGTTGGCCACTAGCTGGAGCCCTGCCCGGGGTCAGCAAAGCAAAAGATCCCCCCCTGCAGCGGATGTCTCATAAGCAATTTCCCAGCCTGTTTCATCACCTGCCCCATTCCCTGCAGCACAGCGCCCCCTAGGGAGCCTGCCCCACTCCCTGCCCCCTTCGTGCACCACCAGGGCGAGCGCTGGCTGCTAGGGGAGGGTACCCCCTACTGTTCCCACCCCCCACGAGAGAGCGCCCCTAGAGTTCTCTGAGACTCACCCACGAGGAGGGCTTTGGTCCTGAGGATGCCCGGCAGGCCGCGATGGAGAAGCAGCAGCTCCTCCTCTTCCTCATCCTCCTCCCCGTGGGGGTTGGCACAGGCCGGCACGTCCAACTCCTCGGGGGGCCCGAACTCCTCCAGCAGGGACCCCTCGGACGGGTACTGGAAGGTGCACTCCAGCTGGCTCTCGCTGAACGAGATCTTCAGCTGCAGGGCAAGGGGGAGAAGGATCAAATCAACGGGCCCATCTACCCTGGTATCCCACCTCCCGGCTGGCTGTGCCAGATCAGACCAACAGGCCCATCTACCCCGGTATCCCACCTCCCGGCTGGCTGTGCCAGATCAGACCAACGGGCCCATCTACCCCGGTATCCCACCTCCCGGCTGGTTGTGCCAGATCAGACCAACGGGCCCATCTACCTGGTATCTCGCCTCCCGGCTGGCTGTGCCAGATCAGACCAATGGGCCCATCTACCCCGGTATCCCGCCTCCCAGCTGGCTGTGCCAGATCAGACCAATGGGCCCATCTACCCCGGTATCCCGCCTCCCGGCTGGCTGTGCCAGATCAGACCAACGGGCATATCTACCTGGTATCTCGCCTCCCGGCTGGCTGTGCCAGATCAGACCAACGGGCCCATCTACCCCGGTATCCCGCCTCCTGGCTGGCTGTCCCATATCAGACCAACGGGCCCATCTACCCCAGTATCCCACCTCCCAGCTGGCTGTCTCATATCAGACCAACAGGCCCATCTACCCTGGTATCCCGCCTCCCGGCTGGCTGTGCCAGATCAGACCAATGGGCCCATCTACCCGGTATCTCGCCCCCGGCTGGCTGTCCCATATCAGACCATTAGCCTATGTAGCTGAGTACCCTCCCCTCCACAGCTTGTCACAGTGGGCCTGCTCCATGCCCACCTTCTTTGCATGTGACTCTCCACCAACTTCTGAGCACCCTGCGTCTCAGACCCTGCCATAAGCCACACACTGGGGGTGAGTCCCCAGCTCTAAAAGACCCAACGATAACAAACCAGTGGCTGGATCCCCAGCCCAGCAGAGAGACCCTATGAAAACAAACCCCTCTGCTGGCTCCCAGCGCCATTCAAAGACTCTCCAATAATCCCTGTGCCTATTCCGACGGCGGAAAGACCCTACCATAACAAACCCCCAGCACACAGCCCAGGCAGTGGCAGGAGACCCTACAATAACAGACCTCCCACTCAGCGACTCTCTGGGGGCCCTGTAAGGACAGCAGCAGGCCCCGTTCTGGCTAAGCCCCTGGTGGAGGGCAGCCAGGGAGCTGCCCCGAAGCCCTGGCAGGAGATTAACCCTGCCGGAAATAAGATTAAACACCCCTCCTGCAGAGCAAGACGATTCTCCCAAGGGCGAGAGCATCCACCTTGACCCGGTGCGGCTCGGGTGGGCCACAAATAGCGCAGGGGCCAGGCAGAGATGGGAGGGGGAGCCCTGGAGGCAACTGCGATGCAGCCACCTCTGGGGTGGGGCAGCTGGGGAATGGCACGACGGCGGCGCCGCAGGGCAGGAGCTGAAGGGGGCCTAGCCTCTAGATGTGCCCAGGGGTAGGGGGTGGAGGGAGGCAGGCTGAGTCGTACCCCAGCTTGGCAGGAAAGTGCCCTGGGGAAGTTTTAATGACTGGGCCTGGCTAGGGCTTTGGTTTTCTATAGCAGCCCCCAACTGCTGCCCTGGGGCGTGGGGTGAGGGCCAGGGAGATGCCCCCTCTGGGGAGATTTAGCTGTGGCACAGCCCTGCCCCCAGCACTGGACTGGGGTAGCAGGGGCAGAACCCACTGTGGTGGGACAGTGCCCCCTGGTGAGCCCCCACCCTGCAGCACAGCGCCCCCTACAGCTGTAGTGGGGCCAGGCCTGATGGCCAGGGAAGAGCGCCCCCTAGTGCTGCAGTGGGGCCAGGCCTGACGGCCAGGCCACACCGCCCCCTAGTGCAGTGGGGCCAGGCCTGACCGCCAGGGCACAGCGCCCCCTAGTGCTGCAGTGGAGCCAGGCCTGACCGCCAGGGCACAGCGCCCCCTGGAGAACCCCCGCCCTGCAGCACAGCGCCCCCTAGTGCCCCACTGGGGCATTCCCGGCAGCACGCCCTGTCCTACCCCAACTTCCAGTGGCTTCCCATCTGACCCACACCGGGCCCCCTCCCCCTCCCTCCCCGCGCCATTTGGTGACACGGCCATGCGTGCGCGGCTCGGCTTCTACCGGCACCCGACTCGGTTCCCATGGGAATTAATCCCTTGCTAATCACAATTAACTGGCGGCTCTTAACGAGCGGGGGGAGGGGGGCGAGGGGAGGAAGAAGGGTCATGAGGCCAGCCCCTGACCTCACAGCAGGACCAAGCCCCACAGACCATCTCCGAGCGTTGTCCCTCTCACCTGCTCTGAAATATCTCCAGGGATGGAGGTTCCCCAACGCCCCCCCGGGCAATTTATTCCAGTGTTGAACCACCCGGCCAGTTCGGAAGTTTCTCCGAATGTCCCACCTCCACCTCCCTTGCTCCAGTTGAAGCTGGTTGCTCCTTGCCCTGTCCTCAGAGGCCCAGGAGAACCATTTTTCTCCGTCCGCCTTGAAACCCCCTTTTAGGTGCTTGAAAAACCGCCGTCCCCTTCCCCCAGCCCCATCTCTTGGAAACCGCTCTCAGCTGCTGGCTGCTGGCTGCTTGAGCGCGTGGCCGCAGGTTCACCGTCCCTTCCCCACACCCTCGCGTGTCTGAATTCGGCCTCCATCGCGGCGCACGGCTCTTATGACCTGGGGCCGTGTCTAGAGGGCCGGGGGGGGCGGTGGTCACAGCAGGAGATTCCTGGCTATTTCTGGAGGTCGGGTTACCCTATAAAAAAGAGACACGCCCCCCCGCGAGGGAGCGAATGTGCGACAGCATCCACCGACTTGTACTGTATTAATGTGTTGCTGGAGATTAGGCCAGGGCTTGGCAACCAAAATAGCCAGAAGAGCCGTTTTTTCCCCCTTTGTTAAAAAAAAAACTCAATCATTCAAGAGCCGCAATGCCCCCTCAGTGCGGAACCTCCTGCCCTGCTTTTCGGAGCCCCTGTTTTAAGACGCACGCACACACACTGGTTTATAATGTGATGCTCCGTGGCAGGAGGCTCACAAACTTTTTTCGTCGTCTATTTCCTCGCACTTTCCGCGTGCGTTTGCACCAGCGCCCTCCTGACTTCCGCTCCTGAACCGGCTCCCTCGGGAGGACGCTGGGGGAGTTAGCCAACGTTTCGAGATCGCGGACCGTTGGCCGTTTAGATCCGAGGTCTTCGTTGCTTGGCTTTTAGGCGGTCACCGTTTATGAAAAATAACCAGGAGGTATTGGGGCGGGGGGTTAATTTTACAATTGTAGTGGGAGGAGCCACAAAGAAGTCCTTCAAAAGCTGCAGGTCGCAGAGTCCTGGTCTAGTGGGAAACAACACGAGCTGGAGAAGTGGGTCTGTCCCATGAAAGGTCGTCACCGAATCAATCGTTTTGTTAAAGTGCTACGGTTCTGCTGTTTTCTTTTGTTGGGGTACAGACTAACCCGGCCACCTCTCTGTTACTATAAGACAACGTGAGATGGTCAATACCGATACAGACACAGTTCCTCTCAGGGGTGTCCTCTTTTTGAAAGGTCAAGCACGGTGGTCCTACTGGAAGGCCATGGGTCAAACCCAGAAGGTCATGGGCCCGGTTGGGAGACTTCAACCCATTTCATGCTCAGTCTGGGCGGTCCTGGCCTGGTGATCCTTGCAAGAAGGGTTCTGGTGTCTGCTCCCCAGCAAAACAGTGCGGCGTGAAGACCCATGAGAAGGAGGAAGTGGAGGTGAGAAGCCGGGAGGGTGGAAAGAACCCACCGGCCGGAGAGGAAAGGGGTGAAACACACAGCAGAAAGGGCCTCTCCCACTTTCCTCTTCCCCGGCCGCTCTCTGGCTCCATCTCTCCTCCTCCGCCAGCTGCCGGGGCCCCACCCCTCTGTCCTCCCCCAGCCCCAGCTCTGGAATGTGCCTGAATCATTCCCTCCGCTGCCTGGCTCCTAAATAAGGCCTGGTTGGCCCAGGCGGGAGGCGGGGGGGGACGGGGGCGAAATCCAGCTGCCGTCCAGCTCAGCATGGGTGAGCCCAGAGACTCCCGACCCCGCTCCGGCTGCTGGCTCCAGCTGCAGCAGGGCACCTGCCCTTCTCGCCTGCCCTGGAAACTAGACCCCGTCTCTGTAGGACCTCACCCCGAGGCCGTTCCGAGGCACAGCCCTCCGGAAACGGCCTGAAATCTCCCAGCCAGGCCCGTGACCTTCTGGATTTGGCCCCTTGGAGCTTCCAGAAAGGGCCGTGAATCTCCAGATGTAACCCAAGAGCCTCTAGACGTGGCCCAGGGGCCTCCAGAAATGACCACGACGCTCGAGACTGGCCCCACAGCCTTCCAGAAAGGGCCGTGAATCTCCACATGCAACCCAAGAGCCTCTAGACATGGCCTACAGCCCCCCAGACTGGGCCCCTACAGCCCTCCAGAAATCACCCTCTATCTCCAGACTGGGCCCGTGGCCCTCCGGACATGGGCCACAACAGAAATGGCCCTGACTATCCAGATAGGGCCCACCCACCCTCCAGGACACCAACTGCTGTTCCAGAGCAGGGGTGTCTCCAGCGTTTTCTCTGGAACGCTTTTCTGGAGGCACCTTCGCTCTGGGTTGCCTGAGCCCCTCTGTCCAAACCTGCCCCCGTGGCTTTCCTCATAGGCCTTTCTCTCTGCCTGAGCGTGGAGGGAGGAAGGTATCTATCTACCCACCTTATCTATCCCCATCCACCCCATCTGTCTGTCCCTATCCATCCATCCAGTCTATCTATCCATCCCCACCACCGCTTCTGTCTAGCTATCTATCCATCCCCGTCCACCCCATCTGTCTATTCCCATCCATCCATTCTATCTATCGTCACCTGCCTGTCTGTCCCCACCACCCCCTCTATATCTATCTATCCCTGGTTCCACGCGCCCAGCATGAGCTCTCTCTCTCTCTCTCGCTCTCTCCCCCACTCCGCCATCCTCAGCTGTCTCCGAGAGGCAGAAAAGCAAAGCTCTACCCAAGCCTCTCCCAACAGGCCAGTGGCCAAGGCAAGGAGAGAAACGTAGGGTCCTGAGCCCCACTCCAGGCCCACATCCCCCGGGAACAAACTGGCCCCCTCCCCGGCAAAGCGCTCGAGGGGTTCCTGTTATTCCCACGTGGGGGAGCAGCGTCCCCCCGTTTCAGTCCAGATGGGCAGCAGGGGAGGCCTTGAGGGTAGTCCCCTCCTTCCAGGATCCCCCCTCCTTTTCCCATGACCCCCACACCGGGGTAAGGGGGCCTTCCCCCTCTCAGGGGCACCGGCTCCCGGCCAGGTGGGAATTAGCTGCAGGAAGAGAGGGGCTATTTGGGGAACAGCCGGTGAAGCTCTTATACCGAAGGGCATTAACGCCGGCCGGGCTCACCCAGTTCTTGGCTTATCCCATAATAGCCCCTGCGGTGCCGTTATCTGGGTCTGGCCTGGTTCAGGGGCGCCCGAGCAGCTGGGTGGGCGATGGCTCAGCCGGGGGTCGGCACGAGGAAGGGACAGATGGCAAACCTGGGGATGGGACCCAGGAGTCCTGCCTCCCCCTCCCCACCACTGTTCTAACCACTACACTCCGCTACCCTCTCCCAGAGCAGGGGCTGGGACGCAGGAGTCCTGCCTCCCCACCCTGCCCCCCACCAGCTGCTCCGCACGAGCATAACCACTTCCTGAATGGGTGCCGGCTGCCCGGGCCTTCGGCTGACACAGACCCAGCTCCGTCCGCCCTGCACGCTCCCCGCTTCCTGTTTTCGACAGGGCCGCAGCACGGCGGGAGGGCGGGAAGGGCTGCCGGCTGCTCCCCTGCACATGCCTTTTGCCCGGGAGGGCTGCAGCCCTGCTCCGGGGGGCCGGGGCCGGGGGCCCGCTGGTGTGGGGGGCGCTGGCGCTGCTGGGGGCTGAGCCGAGACCGGACAAACTCGTGACGCCTGCGCAGGAAGGATCGAGGCCAGAACCAGTGCCCTGGGGGGGGGGCAGGAAGCCCTGGCCCAGCCCCCACCCCAGGGGGACAGAAGGGCCCTGTAGCCTTCCCCCTGAGGCCCCCGGGAGGTGATGCAGGGACCCTGGCTCACGGCCGGGGGGTGGGGGGGGAGAGGAAGTGTTGAAGTGCCCCCCCATGGTAACCGTGGCAACCTCGTCAAGGTTGACCTCAGCGTTTTTTAACAACTTCCCCTGGAAAAAACCCGCCGGTGGCTTCCGCCAGTGAACGGCCCCCTCCCCCATCACTCCCCTGCCTCCCCGTCACACCCCTCCTTCCACATCCCCTCCCCCATCACTCCCCTGCCTCCCCGTCACACCCCTCCTTCCACATCCCCTCCCCCGTCACACCCCTGCCTCCCCGTCACACCCCTCCTTCCACATCCCCTCCCCCGTCACCCCCCCCCAGCAGTCTGGGCTCCCAGCCCCCTGCTCTAACCACCAGCCCCCACTGCCCTCCCAGTGCCGGGGAGAGAACCCAGGAGTCCTGGCTCCCAGCCCCCTGCTCTAACCACCAGCCCCCACTGCCCTCCCAGTGCCGGGGAGAGAACCCAGGAGTCCTGGCTCCCACGCCCACGCCTACCTCCCATCTAACTCGCTAGACCCCAGCCCTTCCCAGAGTGGGGAACAGACCCCAGGAGTCCTGCCTGCTGGCCCCCCTGCTCTGACCACTTGGGAATGCTGCCCCTGGCCAAAGGCAGTTGTACTCAGCAGGCAGGAGGGACTGTGGGCCAGCAGCAAGCAGATGCCCCTAAGGCCGTGTGCCCCAGATCCTCCTCTGAGTGACTGACCTCAGTGGGGAGGGAGCCCAGCCTGGCACTCCCCCAGCGCATTCACCCTCCTGGCCCCCGGCCACTGGCAGGAGCGTGCCAGGAAAGGACAAAGTGACATGGAGAAGCAGCCAAGGTCTGGGCGACTAGACAAGAGCTGCATGGGGGCGAGTGAGGGGCAGGGGTTATGGGGCGCGGTGGCGGTACAGGCCAGGCCCAACGGAAAGACGCCCAGGTGGGCAGCAGGAGAGACGGATGGGACAGAAGGGAAGACAAACAGAGCCGCAGACAGATTTATACACAGGGAACTGAAATTTCTCACCGGCCTCCCACTCAGCTCTACCCACTGGGCCCCACTTCCCTCCAGCTGCATAGAATCATAGAAGAGTAGGGCTGGAAGGGACCTCAAGAGGCCATCGAGTCCAGCCCCCTGCCCTCATGGCAGGACCAAGCACTTTCTAGACCGTCCCTGAAAGCCACCTATCTAACCTCTTCTTAAATATCTCCAGTGATGGAGATTCCACCACCTCCCTTGGCAATTCGTTCCAGTGTTTGATCACCCTGACAGTTAGGAACTTTTTCCTAATGTCCAACCTGAACCTCCCCTGCTGCAATTTCAGTCCATTGCCTCTTGTTCTACCCTCAGAGGCCAAAAAGAACAAGTTCCCTCCCTCTGCCTTATGACACCCTTTTAGATACCTGAAAACCGCCATCATGTCCCCCCTCAATCTTCTCTTTTCCAAACTAAACAAGCCCAATTCTTTCAGCCCTTCTTCACAGGTCGTGTTCTCTAGACCTTTGATCATTCTCGTCGCTCTCCTCTGGACCCTCTCCAATTTCTCCACATCCTTCCTGAACTGCGGTGCCCAGAACTGGACACAATACTCCAGCTGAGGCCTCACCAGCGCAGAGGAGAGCGGGAGAATGACTTCTCGTGTCTTGTTCACAACACACCTGTTAATGCATCCCAGAGTCATGTTTGCCTTTTTCGCAACAGCATCTACACCTCAGCGCTTTGGAAATCAGGTCGAAAGAGCGGGGGGATTCTTTCGAAAGCGGGCAGCCTCCCCCTCGCAGGAGGCAGCAGCCCATGATTCGAAATCGATATTAAGGCAGGGAAGAGCGTTGTTTCGAAAGAAGCCGTAACAGCACCCCAGGGCGCTATTTGGAACCAGCACTCGGGGTCCGGCAATGCTAGCTGGAAAGCGCCAGGTGCGACCTCGAAATGCACTTCGGTGGCCGTGGTACTTCGAAAGAGGGTATTTCCAAATGGGCGTTTCAAAATACCGCTGTCGTGTAACCGTAGCCTCCCAGAGCCAGAAGTAGAACCCAGGAGTCCTGGCTCCCAGCCTGGCTGCTCTAACCATTACACCCCACTCCCCTCCCAGAGCTGGGCACGGAACCCAGGAGTCCTGGCTCCCAGCCTGGCTGCTCTAACCATTACACCCCACTCCCCTCCCAGAGCTGGGCACGGAACCCAGGAGTCCTGGCTCCCAGCCTGGCTGTTTTAACCATTACACCCTACTCCCCTCCCAGAGCTGGGCACGGAACCCAGGAGTCCTGGCTCCCAGCCTGGTTGCTCTAACCATTACACCCCACTCCCCTCCCAGAGCTGGGCACGGAACCCAGGAGTCCTGGCTCCCAGCCTGGCTGCTCTAACCCACTGGAGACCCCCACTTCCCCTCTCTCCTCCTCTCAGAGCTGGGGATAACCCTCCAAGCTCCCATTCGCACCCCTCTAAGCCTGTCCTGTCCCCCCTCAGACACGCCTTGGGGTGCACCCTCTCGGCCCAGCGGCGCGGCTGTAACTCAGGCTGAGCCTCCAGGCTGCTGGCGCCGGTTCAGCTCCCGCCCCCACAGCTCAGCAGGTCCAGGAGAGGACAGGAAGGAGCTTCTTGCATGGGCCTGAGCAGAACTTCCTCTGTGGCCTGAGGGCTCAGCCCCAGGGCAGTGAGCGAAGGAGGCAGCGACCAGGCCGGCCAGCCAGCAGGGCCCATCTCTCTGGGCCAAAGGGGCCCTGCCTGCGTGGGCGTGATAAGCCGGGCAGAAACCACACCGCCCCCCCCGGCAGATAACGAGCTGTTTCTGGTGAAACTCCGCCAGAGCTGGATGAAAAACCCAAGCGGGACTCCGCCCTCCAGGGGGGGTCACAAAAGGACCATGCAAGGAGGACGGTGCCGGGCGCTGGGCCTGGGGAAGGGGGCTTGATTCCCTTCCGGCCTCCCTCCAGCTGGGTTCTAGAGCAGCCCCATCACCTCGCCGGGTTCTAGAGCCGCACCCGGCTTCCCTGTAACCCTGTGTTCTAGAGTGCCGGCCTGAGCCCCGGCGCCGTGCTCTAGAACGGCAGACCCCCGCTTCGACTCCCTCCGTACCTCTCTAGAGTGCCAGGCCCTCTGTACTCTGCCTAGAGCAACAGCCTCACCCTCCTGGTCTAGAGCTTCGAGAGAGGAAAGGCTCCCTCTTCCCACCCAACAACGGGAGGAAGGGTGCTTTCGAAGACGGGGCTTGCTCTCGAAAGGGCAGCGTCTCCGCCGCCTTGCTCCTTCCGAAAGAAGCTCTTTCGGAAATGAGAATACGCAAACGAGGTGCCGACCATGCAAATTTACACTGCGCTTGCGTTTCCATTTCCCTCGTTTGCACACCTCTTCTCGAACGAGGAATGCAAGCGTAGACGCAGCCTTGCAGTCCTAGTGTGCAGTGATTCGAGAGACGGCGAGACAGATGCATACGGCGGTGAGCTGGAGGGATAGATGCATGCGCCGACAAGAGAGAAAGAGACAGAAGGAAGTCAAATACCATCCTACTTTTTAAAAGTTCATTGCCTACTTTCGAGCCACGCAATATTTACCTTGCAATTCCGGCCCATTATCATGGAGTACTTCAGTAATTTAATACTCCTGCGATCCGAAACTGTAGACGACAGTTTAATTGTTCTCTGGCTTTCAGAGCCCCTTCCTGTATAACACAGCAGCATTGCAACGGAACAGGGATCTATCACTTTCTCACACCTCCTCTACCTCAAATCCGTGTTTCTCAACCTTTTTTTAACCAGTACCCCTTTTTAAAAGTATTACCAGCCCCCTCCGACTTCTCCCGGGCAACCCCAGTTAGAAGGTCATCTCCGGTCGGGCAACAAGTGCCACTGAACCTGTCCAAATCATCGTCCCCTTTGCAGGAGTCAGCTCTGTTTTGCATCCCGTCCAGTTACACCTCACTGAAAAATGACTGACGAAAACCCGCAAAAACGTGACAGTAACTGACTGCGGTGCTGTAATATTTTCCCTGCACCCTCCTTGGAGTAAGCTTGAGCACCACTTCAGCAATTCATAACGAGCGCTTACTCTAGCACTCGGTAGTAATTTGAGCGACACTGCAGAGGTCACGCTTTCTGACAGCGTCGGACTGCAGGCGTGTGACCTCTCTGACAGTCACTCGAGAACGCGGTAATTTGCCAAGGTTGTTCCTCTGGAGCACTCCAGGCATTTGGAGCAAGGCTGTGCGCCTTCACAACCGTTCGGATGGTGTTAATTCTCGAGTGCTCTGGCACTTCGCAGTACCTACGAGCAGTGTTTCGTTTTCTAGAAAAAACGGTGCTGGGACTCAGCTGCGAGATCTGCGGTGGGGGAACCCTGCAGCTGGGGGCAGCTGGGGGCTGCAGAGCCCTGCCAGCAGCCTTAGCCGTGGGAACCCTGACCAGGGAGGAAAATGTTGCCAGAGCCCTGTTCTGGTGTGTTCCTCCAGAAAAAGAGCCCTGCCTATGAGCAATAGTACAGGCAATGTTCTTCTAGCCCTTGCATGGAATGGTGGTACTAGAATAGTAACAGAGAAGTTGCTGTGTTGTAAGTTAAACAGGGAGATGCACATCTCAGAGAGCTGGAAAGGACCTTGGCTGGACTAAGCACTATCCTTTTTTTTTTGGCAAATCAATTTGCCCCAGATCCCTAAATGCCCCCCTTGAGGGCTGAACTAACCACGCGGAGTTCAGCAGACCACTGAGCTATCCCTCCCCCTGACTGAACAGCCCAGTAACACTTGCAAGACCAACAGCATCCTTTATGAAGTGATCACCCACTGCTTCAGATCAGTAGCCTTTCCAGTCCAGACTGCTATCCATCTGAAGAAGTGGGTCTGCCCCACACAAACTCATCACCTAATGAATTATTTTGTTACTCTTTAAAGTACTACAGGACTGCTGGTTTGTATTGGTAGTTGCTAGAGTACGCCAGAGTAATTGTATTAATACCAGAGTAAAGTTAAGTGTATCACAAACTGTTACACTCAATACTCTGCAGTATGCTTGAGCCGTGCCACAAGAAACCAACAGTCTGGTAGCCCCTTCTTCTAAAATGTTATCCTATTTACTCTTCAATACTAGAGCAATTTACAAGTCGCAAGGTCTGTTACTCTCAAGTACTCCAGTAACTTTCCGCGGCCAAACAGTACGGGCGAGTATTTTGTAGTATTTTTACTGTCCGAACCCCGCATTCTAGACTCCTACGTTACTCACAAACGATACTCGTCTACGAGATACTTGCCGAAGTTTCTCTGCTCAAGAATGCCTCCTAAGCAGCAAGAGCTAGGACCACCGAATCGGGTACACAGCTTCCTCTGAGCGTAACGGAAAGCAAGGCCAGGGTTTGGCTGTGCCAGGAAAATGGGATGTGCCTGGGATGGGATGGTTGTTCACAAACCGTACAGAAAAGAGACAGCTACGCCAGGCGGCTGAAAGAGGCTGCCGGGGGAGTGGGGGGTGTCCCTATTTCTCAGGGCTGCCCCATCTCTGAGCCTCCCCCTCCAGGTGCCCTTTATGGAGGTTGGTGGCGGGGTGCTGAGGCCTTCAGATCTACCCCAGCCAGGGGACACGCACCCCTTTCTCAGCTGTGCCCTCTGGAACGGCAGCAGCCATGGGGAGCTGCGTCTCCTCTGACCCCAAGCTGTTGCAGCAAGAGAAGCCTGGGTCTGTCCTCTCTCTCTTTCCAGGGCAGCGGAATCCCGAACCCTCCAGCCCCAGCCCCACCTTCCAGCAATGACTGCAAGAAAGAAAACCAGCAATTAATTGCGATACGGAGCCAAGCAACCCCAGAGAATCTAGAACAGTGGTTCCCAACTTTTCCTATAGTGCAGAACCTTGATCACCCCCCAAATCATTCACAGACCCTCAGTCACCCCCAGACCATTCACAGACCCCCATCAAAGTGAATTCCCGCCGCCACGGACTCTTCATTCAGTGAAAAAGCCAGCCCCGCATAGATTTTCGGGCAGCCTTTCCTAACACAATGGGAAGAGACTGAATTTAAAAGCAACCATTTATTGGAACGTTGCATTTTAGAAAACTGATTTTCTAGGATAATTTTTATTTCTCTTTTCTTTTTCCTACGGACCCCCTGCAATTCCCTCGCAGATCTCCAGGAGTCCCCGGACCCCAGGTCAGGAATCGCTGGTCTAGTTTACTAGATAGTACTACAGGTTGAACCTCTCTAATCCGGCATACTCTCTTGTCCGGCAACCTCCGTAATCCGGCATGGTTTTAGTTAGCCCGTGCGTCCTAGAAAGTCTGTTTCCAGCCACCAGGCCTGGCTCTCAGCACTCTGGGCCGTTCTGGAGCTGAAATTTACCCCAAATGTCTTCTGAGAGCCCAGTGAGCCGTGGAAGTGTTGGTAATGCACTAGGCCATATGGAACTCCCGTGGTCTGGCAAATCCTCGGTGAGGTCCCAAGGGTGCCGGAGAAGAGAGATTCAACCTGCAGTGTTGGGATCTGTTCCTCTCAGATCCTCCAGAACGTCAAAGCTGTTACTCTAGGTTTTTCCTTGAATGGGAAGGACATATTTTCCCAGCCACCTCCAGGCCAGCAGGGCTGTCCCTGGGGCACGGCTTCATAGCACCAACGTCATCAAAGAGCCATTTCTGGGGCCAGGAAGCTGGGCAGAGTCTACTCTGGCCGCAAAAATGCCACTGACACACTGCCACAAAGTTGAGCCAGGGATGCCTTTCGCCTAGCGACTGCCTCTGCTAAATGATCCCCTTATGTGACAAAGAACAGACCAGCCAGTGTGTTCGCCAGGGCATCTGGCCGGAGGGCATTCCCCAGACCCCGAGATGGGTCACTCGAGTAAAAAGACTTTTGTGGATCCTTTCTGGTGCCCCCTCCCCGCCTGCTGCTGGGTGCCTGGCCTGGCCCTGGCACGGATCCTCGGTGAGAGGGCTCCCGGGCTCACCCCATCTCTCAGCCTCTCCACTGAGCCTGCCTGCGATTTCACGAGCAGCTGAGGCCAGACCAACTCATTGCATCCCAGGGCTGGGGAACTGGAGCCAGCTGTAAACCCAAGCCGGGTGACACCCAAAGCAGCTGGGAGGTGAGGAATGGGCCATGGGCCCTGTCTCACCTAGGGGGCACCAGCACTGACCCAACCCCAGTCTGGGGGGCTGGGACATGGGGGTTTTCCCTCCCGGAGGAGCCAGCTGACCCCAACAGAAGACGCAAACTCAACCGCCCTCGTTCCGCTGTCAACGACCATCTGCCCCTCCTCTAGCGCCGCGAGAACCATATGGGAATGCTCCTCGCGGACCCCACGACAAGCCCCGCCCCCCCACGTGCGCGATATCCCTGGCCCACGAGGGCCAGACACCACCCCACGGATGCTGGGCTCAGGCGGGCGGGTGGAGGTGCCTGCCAGGTTGGCGTGCCCGGGTTGGGCACAGCGGTAGACACTTGGACAGGGAGGGGAAGGAGTAAGGGGGGGTGGAGGTGTGGGGGGAATAAAACGAGGGCGGGGGATAGGAGGGAGGGGTGAGAGAAAGGGGGAACAAAGCAGGAGAAAGAAAGAAAGAAAGATCTAAGGCTACATTTACACTAGCAAGTTCCTTTGAAAAAAGCCAGGCCTTTTCCCAAAGCACCTGGGGAGCATTTACACACAAAACACGCCCTTCTAGTCTGAAAGCAAAACACTGCGGGACTTTTTTCAGCGGCCCTCGTCCACTGCCAGAGGCGGAACAGTGCTTGTTTCCAAAAGATCCTTTCAGGAAAAAAAAATCGCAGACGCCCCGGGGGCCCTTTTTTCGAAAGATCGGTCCTCACGGCGCCGGAGTTTTTGATCCCTGCCCCGTTCTTCCGAAAGAGAGGAGGCTGCTTGGCCGCTCTCTATCGGAAGAGCGGTGCGGTTTTTTCCCCACCCGCTTTTTTGCGTGTGGACGCGATCTTTCAGACGAAGGGGGTTTTTGGAGAGCTCTTCTGAAAGAACTTCTTCGAAAGAATGCTGTAGTGTAGATGTAGCCCAAAAAGAAAGAAAATTAAAAATCTAGGAAAGAAAGAAGAAGAAAGAAAGAAAATTAAAAATTAAGAAAGACAAAAAGATCTAAAGTTTGAAAGAAAAAAGAAAATTAAAAACCTAAGAAAGAAAGAAATTTAAAATCTAAGAAAGAAAAAGGAAATTAAAAATCTAAGAAAGAAAGAAAGAGTAAAAAAGAAAGAAAAAGAAAATTAAAAATCTAAGAAAGAAAAAGAAAATTAAAAATTTAAGAAGACAAAAAGATCTGAAGTTTGAAAGAAAGAAAGAAAATTAAAATCTAAGAAAGAAAGAAAGAAAAAAATTAAAATTCGAAGACAGAAAGAAAAGGAAGCAGAGCAAAAAATGGAAGAAAGGCAAGACAGGTGCTAAGGCAGGGGAAGAATGAAGCGGCTGAGAAAGGGCGGAAGGACAGAGAGGGAGGGAAAGAAGAAGGCGGCAGGGCGAAAGCCAGGCTAAGAAAGCCAGGAGGTGGGAGACAGGAGCGCGAAGCAGAGAGCGCAGGAGGAAGCTGGGCGGCTGAGGAGGGACGGGCGAGGAAGGCTCCGGTACCTTTTTCCGGTGGGGGGTCGTTCTTGGCCAGGCAGGATCTGGCCAGGGACAGGTAGCCTCCGATCACCTCGATCTCCTCTGCCGTCGGGTAGCGCTTCTTTACTGGGGCTCCGGGTGCCTTCTCGGGGGCCGCAGGGCCTTCCATGCCGTTCTCCACGGCCGGCGCCGGAGCCTTGCGGGGGTTGATGGTGATGGTGTTCCCGCTGCGGCGTTGCACGGCCGGGTGAGGCAGGGCGGTGGGGCCCCCCAGCTCCCGGGGCCCCCGGCCCCCGCGCCTCATGGCCTCCCCCTGGGCCGGCTCCTCGGGGCTGGCCGGGAGGGGAAGTGGCTGGCGGCTCGGGGAGCAGGAGAGGAAATGGAGGCCGGAGAAGTGCTGGTTTCCTGACGAGCCTCGGTGAGGTCGGGGGGAGGGGAAGCGGCCGCCCGGCGCGGCACCACCACGAAGGAGTTGCGGGAGTGGAGGCGCAGGCTGGCCAGGGCTTTGGCCTGGGCTTCGGTGTCCAATATGGCATCGATGGGTGGGCCTGAGGCGGCCTCGAATTCTCCCCTGCTCCCCCGGTCCCGGGAGGCGGCCTCTCTGCCCGGCAGGCCCGGTAGCACCACGCCTGAGCCACCGCCTCCGTTGCGCCTCTCCGGTGAGGCGGCTTCTCCAGCCAGCGGGCCCGGGCCCCACGGCCAACGTGGCACCGCCAAGCCGGGCTCCCGGCTCTGGGGCGGTGGCTGGGAGGCCCAGCCCAACCGGCACCGGGTTACCGCCAGGCCTAGCTCCCCACTCCGGTGTGGCGGCGGCTGGGAGGCCCGGCCCGACCGGCACCGGGCTACCGCCAGGCCGGGCTCCCCACTCCGGTGCGGCGGCGGCTGTGGCTGGTAGATTTGGCGTCACCGCGTCACCGCCAGGCCGGGCTCCTGGCTCCGGTGAAGCGGCTTCTCGGCCTCTCAGTCCTGGCCCCACGGCACAGCCATCACGTTTCGACCCCTTTTCCGGCGAGGCGGCCTCTGTGCCGGGATGCCCTGGCACCGCCGCCAATGTGCCGGCACCACGCCCGGCTCTCCTGTCCGGTGAATTGGCATCCCTGCTCTGAGGGCCACCGGGGCTGCTGCTTTCCCTCCTGGCTCCCCTCTCCGGTGAGGCAGCCTCCTTGCCCCACACTCTGCCGGTGGGTGAGCGCCGCGGCGGGCTCTCTGGCCGGGCCTCGGACCTGGCTTCGAACTGGCTGCGGTAGGAAGCCACGGTGAACGGCAACGGCGAGGGGGGCCAGGCCCGGCAGGTCGCGGGGTGGGCTGGGGGTGGCGTCGCGACACCGGGCCGAGCCGGCGGCTTTCCTCGACCCTGGGGGGCGCTCGTAGGAGCCGTCGGCGAGGTTCTCGGTGCTGAGGGACCGGACTGGCCGCGGGGGCGGCTCCTCCTGGCTGAAGCGGCTCAGCAGCCGGCTGACGCGGCCGCGGTGCTGCAGGGGGTGGCCCGGCCGGCCGTCGGCCTCGCCGTGGCCCTGGCCAAAGGAGTTGAGGTCTTCCACGCTGCGGCTGAGGGCCGACTTGACAATGAAGACTTCCCCGGCACGGATCTCGGTCACGCTGCCGCCACGCCGGGCCAGCAGCTCGTTGAGGGACTCCACGCTGCCGGATTTGGCCTCGGCCGCCACCGCCGCTCCCGGCACCGACTCAATGATGATGACATTGTCGGCCTGGAGAGTTCTCACCCCGGGCCGTTGGCTGTACAGCTCTGCCAAGGGCTTGGCCCTGGGGCCGGCTGGCTCGGCCTCAGGCATCACCATCTCCTTGAGCCGCTTTTCCAGCTGGATGAAGGGGTTCTGGTGCACTGGCCCGATCTTCTCCTGAAGGACGGCGCTCTCCTGCGGGCTGGGCAGCCCTGGCCCGGCTGAGGCAGCTCCGGCACCGCCACCCTCCGGCTCCGAAAAGGAGGCCCCGGAGCCCTGCTTGGCCCGGCGGCGTTCAATGATTTCTCGCTTCCAAGCCGGCATCTTGGCCATGCGGTCCTGCTGCTCCTGCTCCCGGCGACGTGCCTCCTCCTCGTCCTTCCGCTTCCGCTCCAGCAGCTGCAGCTTCCACTCGGGCAGGGCCGGGGCCGATGCCATCCTCAGGCCAGGCAGCTGGGGAAAGGTGTGAGAAGGAGAAAGAGGAGGGACGGTTGGATATATAGGTAAGAGGGCGAAGGCCAGGGATGGAGTTTGAAGGACAGGCCGGTGGACGTAGAGAGGAACGGAGGGATGTGTAAGAGGATGAAGACCAGGGATGGAGCTTGAAGGACAGGCCGGTGGATGTAGAGAGGGGATGGAGGGATGTGTAAGAGGATGAAGACCAGGGATGGAGTTTGAAGGACAGGCCGGTGGATGTAGAGAGGGGATGGAGGGATACGTAAGAGGGCAAAGGCCAGGAATGGAGTTTGAAGGACAGGCCGGTGGATGTAGAGAGGGGATGGAGGGATGTGTAAGAGGATGAAGACCAGGGATGGAGTTTGAAGGACAGGCCGGTGGACGTAGAGAGGAACGGAGGGATGTGTAAGAGGATGAAGACCAGGGATGGAGCTTGAAGGACAGGCCGGTGGATGTAGAGAGGGGATGGAGGGATGTGTAAGAGGATGAAGACCAGGGATGGAGTTTGAAGGACAGGCCGGTGGATGTAGAGAGGGGATGGAGGGATACGTAAGAGGGCAAAGGCCAGGAATGGAGTTTGAAGGACAGGCCGGTGGATGTAGAGAGGGGATGGAGGGATGTGTAAGAGGATGAAGACCAGGGATGGAGCTTGAAGGACAGGCCGGTGGACGTAGAGAGGAATGGAGGGATGTGTAAGAGGATGAAGACCAGGGATGGAGCTTGAAGGACAGGCTGGTGGACGTAGAGAGGGGATGGAGGGATGTGTAAGAGGATGAAGACCAGGGATGGAGTTTGAAGGACAGGCCGGTGGATGTAGAGAGGGGACGGGGGGATACGTAAGAGGGCAAAGGCCAGGGATGGAGTTTGAAGGACAGGCCGGTGGACGCAGGGAGGGGACGGGGGATAGTTTAAGAGGACGCAGAGGAGGGGTATCGAGAGCGTGGAGCAGGGCACAGGGTGTCAAAGGAGGAGGGGAGCCAGCCAGGGCCTGGGAGGAAGAGCTGGCAAGGGGGAAGGTGAGGCCAGAGGGAGGGAGAGGAGGGCGGAGAAGGCGCGGGAGAAGGGAGAGAGAGGGGCTGAGGGGAGAGAGGAGGAAGGAGGGTGGGCAGAGCCGGCAGAGAGACCCAGGGGCTCCCAGCTCCCCGCCGGCCCCGGCTCTGCAGGAAGAGAAAGGGGGGAAAAAAATAGAAAAGATGAAAAAATAAATCCCCAACGTTCGGCCTGGGCCATTTCCGGAGGGGGTGGGCCCTGCTCGCCCCAGCCGCCCGCTTGCCAGCCCCGCACGCACGCGGCTGGGGATGCCAGAGCCCCCTGGGACCCAGGAGTCCAGGAGGAAGGGAGCAGGGGCAGATCAGGTGGCTGAGCAATGGAACCCAGGAGTCCGGGGTGTGCGTGGGGTGGGGTGGGAGGGCAAAGAGCTGCACTTCAGACAGGATGCTGGGCTGGGGAACCCAGACGCCCAGGGATGGTAGGGGGGGGATAGCTCAGACTTGGTGGGAATGGAACCCAGGCGTCCGGGGTGTGTGTGTGTGTGTGTGTGTGTGTGTGTGTGTGTGTGTGTGTGTGTGTGTGTGTGTGTGTGTGTGTGTGTGTGTGTGTGTGTGTGTGTGTGTGTGTGTGTGTGTGGCAGGGTGTGGGGGGAGCCGAGAGCTGTACCTCGGACAGGATGCTGAGCCAGGGAACCCAGGAGTCCGGGCGGGGGCGGGGGGGGGCAGTAAATCTAGATCCCCTGGTGAGGTGGGGCAGGGGGGAGAAAGCTCAGGCCTTGGGGGCTCAGAGGAACCCAGGCGTCCGGGCCCAGCCTGGTGGCCCTTTTGGGTGGGGCTGGGCGGAAATTACCCGGGACCCCGCCCGGCTCAGGCTGGCTGGGCGAGGGGACCCAGGCGTCCGAGGGGGAGGGGGCCGGGACGGAGCCTGTCAATCAGCCCGGGGAGGGGGGAAAAGGGAGAGGGCAGAATTACCGCGGGAAGTAACGGAACCCAGGCGTCCGGGCGGCTCCTCTTCAGCGCGGGCGGCTCCGCCGAACCCAGGCGTCCGGGGGTGGGGGGAGGGGAAGGTTCCCAGCCGCCTTTTGTCAGCGGCGAGCCAGCGCCGTGGGACCCAGGCGTCCGGGCAGGGAGCTCGCGGGCTGCTATTGTCAGCGGCGGGGGAGAAGGGGCGGGTAAATCTCGGAGGGACCCAGGCGTCCGGGCAGGCGGCTGTGGGGTGGGGGGCCTCGGAGGGACCCAGGCGTCCGGGGGATCTCGGAGGGACCCAGGCGTCCGGGCAGGCGGCTGTGGGGTGGGGGGCCTCGGAGGGACCCAGGCGTCCGGGCAAAGCGAGCGCGAGCTTCTATTGTCTGCGTGTATGCGGGGGGGGGGGGGGGAGGGGGGGCTCGGCGGGACCCAGGCGTCCGGGGGAATTTCCCGGCTCTCAGCGGCTGGCCTGCCCCATCCCCCGGCCAGGCGGCCTTTGGGGGGTCCGAGGCGCTGCCCCAGCGCCGGCCGAGCTGTGCGATCCCCCCCTCCCCACGGCCGGGGAGGGGAGGGGAGGGGCGGGGGTGGGGCTCTGGCGGCGGGGGGGCAGATCTCGGACAAAGGCGGGAGGGGGGAATTATGGGGCAGGGCTCTCGGGAGAGGGGCGGGTCTGGGCTGGGGCAGATGTGTGGGGTGGGGGGATCAGTGGGGCGGGTCTGGGCTGGGGCAGATGTGTGGGGTGGAGGGATCAGTGGGGCGGGTTTGGGCTGGGGCAGATGTGTGGGGTGGGGGGATCAGTGGGGCAGGTCTGGGCTGGGGCAGATGTATGGGGTGGAGGGATCAGTGGGGCGGGTCTGGGCTGGGGCAGATGTGTGGGGTGGGGGGATCAGTGGGGCGGGTCTGGGCTGGGGCAGATGTGTGGGGTGGGGGGATCAGTGGGGCGGGTCTGGGCTGGGGCAGATGTGTGGGGTGAAGGGATCAGTGGGGCGGGTCTGCGCTGGGGCAAATGTGTGGGGTGGAGGGATCAGTGGGGCGGGTTTGGGCTGGGGCAGATGTGTGGGGTGGGGGGATCAGTGGGGCGGGTCTGGGCTGGGGCAGATGTGTGGGGTGGGGGGATCAGTGGGGCGGGTCTGGGCTGGGGCAGATGTGTGGGGTGGGGGAATCGTGGTAACTATATGAAGTGTAGGGATCAGAGTGTGGGTCTGAGATGGGGGTAGAAAGGGGGAGAGGGGAAGGGGCGGATCTGGGATGGGGCAGGATGGGTGGGATCAGTGGGTCATCCAGGCAGGTTGCTGTGGGGTGGGGGCCTTGGAGGGACCCAGGTGTCCGGGCAGGCTGCTATGGGGGTGTGGGGTCTGGGGCCGAGCAGAGTGTGTGGGGTGAATCTGAGGAATGAGGGGGCAGGCCTAGGTTAAGGGATGGGGAGGGGGTGTGGGGGGGGATCGGGGTTCCGGGACGGAGCGGGCTGTGTGGGGTGAGGCTGTGGGGTCAGGAGGTGGGTTGGGGTGTTCCCGGCCTCCCTAGGGGTGTCGATGGTTTAGGGACAGAGGACCTGGAACTCGGAGTGTGGGGGAGGGGCTGCCGCACCCCTGGCTTTCAGGAGGTTCTTCTCCAGCCCCCAAATGGTACACACTGGCCTGGCTGTGGGGGGGCCCAGCTGTTGGCACTGGGGTGGGGGGGGTCAGGGGACAGTGACCGGACAAGCTCTGCTTCTTCACCGGGGATCCAGGGGAATCAAGCTGCCAGTGGGGAGTTTGGGGGTGGGGGGCAGCCTTTACACTGGCAGCGCATAGGGGGATGGACTGGGGCACGTCCTTATTGGGGGACTGCTGGCCCCTGTTTGGGCTGCCCTGCGAGCCCCTCTCTGGTCCCACCTAGCAGTCCTGTCTCCAAGCCCCTCTGCCAGCTTGAAGCCCCAGGGGTTTGTTATTGTAGGGTCTCCTGAGGGGGAGGTGCTTGCTGAGTTCAAACACCCATGCCGGGGTGCAGGCCGGTTTGTTATTGTAGGGTCTCCTGCGGCAGAAGAGGGGTGGGCTGCTGAGTTCAAACACCCACGCTGGAGTGCGGGCCGGTTTGTTATTGTAGGGTCTCTCAGACAAGTCAGGGGTTGCTCAGTTTAGGCTCAGGGGGTAGCCCGGGGAAGGGCTCTGTTTCATTTTGGTAGGGTTGCTCATCAGCAGGAGTCATTTTTTTTAATACACTACCGCCCCTGGTGGTCAGTTTGAAGTACTGCACCACCTGGTTCCCACCCCACGTTGCCCTCAAGTTTCAGGGGGACTTAAGGGGTACAGTGAAAGACACACTGAAAGAGCACCTCTCCCAGGAGACCGCCACCCAGAGCACAGTCAAACAACACCCACCCAAACCCTTCCATGGGGACGCAGCCACCTCTGGGGAGGGACAGCTGGGAGACACTCACACTGCGTGGGGTTCACTCTTTCCAGCACTCAGATGCGGCCACCTCTGGGGAGGGACATCTGGGAAACAGTCACACTGCACGGGGCTCTCCCCAGCACTGAGATGCAGCCAGCTCTGGGGTGAGGCAGACAAGTAACAGCTCCACTCTTTAGCAGGGAGCTCCTTGGCCCTGTTAAAATCGCAAAGCACGGTGGGATTCCAGGCTAGACACTATAATAAGCCATGCGGGAATTAGGCCAGGACAGCAAGGTCACCACCCGCCATGGACTGGGGGCGCTTTTAGTAATTTCCTCCAGTGCTGTAGCAGGGGGTGGGGCTCAGCCCTGCGTGCTGGGGACAGCACCCCCTACCAGGTCCCACCCCGCTCCATCTGGCTCCCCCACTCACCCCGCCTGACCCTTCAAGATCAGACAAGCCCTTTAGCTAAGGCCGCTCCCGCCCCTCCAGCTGCCTGCTGCCTTTAATCCCACAGGAATGTGTGACGCATACATGCCAGAGGGGCCTGTCATGGGCCCAGCCTCCTGTGCCAGCCCGGGGAGCTGCCAGCCCCCTGCCAGTCTGGCTTCCAGCAACCTTGGGGTGCGGATGTTGAATGCCATTGCTCATGGGAGGGCCTGGAAACTGCCCTAGAGCTGTGCATTGCAACCCCCCATTTGCAGCCCCCCCCAAAATTAAAATGCCCGGGTGGACCACCTTGGAAATTGTAGCCGTTGGCTGCAGACCCACCATGCGTCCATTGCCTACAGGTTGAGAACCGCTGCTGGAGAGCAACCCGCTGTCAGCAACACTGCCAGGCTGGGGCTTGTTCGCCTGTAGCAACCCTGCCCCCTACCAGTGAGACGGTGAAGGGTGTGGCCGGTTTGCCTGTAGCAACACCCCCTGGTGGCGGGCCAGTGAAAGGCTCGGACGATTGTGCGTCTTACCAAAACTGCCCCATAGCGGTGAGACAGTGGGATTCCAGAGGGACCCCACTCTTTAAATACCCCTCTGTAACCGCCCACCCCCACTCATGCATCTGACGCAGCGGGTCTTTGCCCATGAAAGCTGCTGCTCCGAAACATCCGTTAGTCTACAAGGTACCCCAGGACTTCTGGTTGTTTGCAAAGGTACACCCTAACACGGCGACCCCTCGGATACCTGTAGCAACACTGCCTCCTAGCAAGAGAGAGAGAGCTGTGCTAGTCTATTTACTAGCAAAACAAAAAAGCTGTCCAGTAGCACTAATTCATTAGGTGATGAACTTTCGTGGGACAGACCCACTTCTTCAGCCCGTAGCCAGACCAGAACAGACTCCATATTTAAGGCACAGAGAAGCAAAAACAGTCATCAAGGTTGACAAATCAGAAAAATATTATCAAGGTGAGCAGAGCAGAGAGCAGAGGGGCAAAAGGGGAGGGGGGGTCAAGAATTAGATTAAGCCAAGTAGGCAAACGAGCCCCTGTAATGACCCAGAAAATTCCCACCCCGGTTCAAACGGCGTGTTAATATGTCAAATTTGAATATGAGAGAGAGTTCAGCAGCTTCTCCTTCCAAAGTGTTGTGAAAATTCCTCTTCACTAAGAGACAGACTTTCAGGTCATTAACAGAAGGGCCCACTCCATTAAAGTGCCGGCTAACGGGTTTGTGGATCAGGAGTGTTTTGATGTCTGTTTTGTGCCCATTAACTCTTTGTCTGAGAGAGTTTGAAGTCTGTCCAATGTACAAAACATCTGGGCATGGTTGGCACATGATGGCATCTATGAGGTTCGCTGAGGAACATGAGAATGTGCCTGTGATTTTGTGAGTAACCTGGTTAGGTCCAGTGATGGATCTCCAGAATAGATATGTGGACAAAGCTGCCCCTTTACTCTCTGATTTGCTCACGTTGATCAGTTTTTTTCTGATTTGGCCTCCTTGATTACTGATTTTGGTTCTCTGTGCCTTAAATATGGAGTCTGGTCTGGTCTGGCTGTGGGCTGAAGAAGTGGGTCTGTCCCACGAAAGCTCATCACCTAATGAATTATTTTGTTAGTCTTTAAAGTGCTACTGGACTGCTCTTTTGCCTTCTCGTGGCGAGACGATGTGGCTTGTACGCCTGTACCTACACTGCTCCCTAGTGATGAGACAGAGGGATGTTGTGGCTTGTGCGCCTGTACCTACACTGCTCCCGAGTGATGAGACAGAGGGATGTTGTGGCTTGTACGCCTGTACCTACACTGCTCCCTAGTGATGAGACAGAGGGATGTTGTGGCTTGTGTGCCTGTACCTACACTGCTCCCGAGTGATGAGACAGAGGGATGTTGTGGCTTGTGCGCCTGTACCTACACTGCTCCCGAGTGATGAGACAGAGGGATGTTGTGGCTTGTGCGCCTGTACCTACACTGCTCCCTAGTGATGAGACAGAGGGATGTTGTGGCTTGTGCGCCTGTACCTACACTGCTCCCTAGTGATGAGACAGAGGGATGTTGTGGCTTGTGCGCCTGTACCTACACTGCTCCCTAGTGATGAGACAGAGGGATGATGTGGCTTGTGCGCCTGTACCTACACTGCTCCCGAGTGATGAGACAGAGGGATGTTGTGGCTTGTGCGCCTGTACCTACACTGCTCCCGAGTGATGAGACAGAGGGATGTTGTGGCTTGTGCGCCTGTACCTACACTGCTCCCTAGTGATGAGACAGAGGGATGTTGTGGCTTGTGCGCCTGTACCTACACTGCTCCCTAGTGATGAGACAGAGGGATGTTGTGGCTTGTGCGCCTGTACCTACACTGCTCCCGAGTGATGAGACAGAGGGATGATGTGGCTTGTGCGCCTGTACCTACACTGCTCCCTAGTGATGAGACAGAGGGATGTTGTGGCTTGTGCGCCTGTACCTACACTGCTCCCGAGTGATGAGACAGAGGAATGTTGTGGCTTGTACGCCTGTACCTACACTGCTCCCGAGTGATGAGACAGAGGGATGTTGTGGCTTGTGCGCCTGTACCTACACTGCTCCCTAGTGATGAGACAGAGGGATGTTGTGGCTTGTGCGCCTGTACCTACACTGCCCCTGCGTGGCAAGATGGTGAAATGGGATGGTTCCTACAGCTGTACCAACACTGCCCCTTAGCTGCGGAAGGTGATACAACTCAAGGAGTTGTGTGCCTGTAGCAAAAGTGCCCCCTAGTGGGAAGATGCAGTACAATGCCAGGAGTCGTTTGCTTGTACCAACACCGTCTCCTGGCAGGGAGTCTGCTTGTCTGCCAAGGGCTCGTGCCTGTTGGCAGAGCGGTGTGTTTCTGGAGTAGCAGGAGCGGGTCTCTCCCCTTCGCCGCCGAGCTCTCGGCAGCTGGATTTTACAGTTAGGGACACGGACAGGACAAGTGACTTGCCAGGTGGAAAGGAACCCAGGAATCCGGATCCTGCCCACACCCCCACCTGCGCTAACCACTACACGTCATTCCCCTCTTAGAAGAGTCAAGCCAGGAGTCCTGCCTGCCATCCGCCCCCCTGCATTAACCACTAGACCCCCTCCCCCTCCCAGAGCTGGGGCTCAAATGCAGGAGGCAGACAAGTGTAAAAGCAGCAGCGACTTTTTTATTTTTTTCCAAATTTCTGTTTTCTCAGATTGCACAAAAATCCAAGATACCAAAATACTTTGCCAGCTTCAGGTTCAAAATAGCACATTTTAAAAAAACCTCAAGGCTTAAAAGTAACAGTTCCTGGGTAAGGCATTGGCACATGGCTGGGGTCCCCTCCTAGAGCCAGGAATAGAACCCAGGAGTCTTGACACCCAGCCCCACTGGCCTAGGACTCTAGACCCCACTTCGCTCCCAGAACTGGGGAGAGAACCCAGGTGTCCTGGCTCCCAGCACTCCCCTGCTCTAACCACTAGGCACCACTCCCCTCCCAGACCTGGGGAGAACCCAGGTGGTCCTGGCTCCTACTGCCCCCCCGCTCTAACCACTAGACTCCTCTCCCTTCCTAGAGCTGACTTGATTTGCTACCGCTTTCTCTGAATCCCTCCCCGTCCAGGGCTAGGGACCGAACCCAGGCGTCCTGAGTCCCAACTCTCCCACTTGTGGCCTTGTAGACACCCCTCCCCGAGGACAGAACCCAGGCGTCCTGGCTCCCAGTTCCAAGTTGACCACAGAAAGGTCCACGCCACCCACGTCAGCTCAAAATAGACAAGAGGTGGGGAACTGAGCGCTGCAGGCGTGACCCAAAGCACAGCAGGATCTACCCGCTGACTTCCACAGGTTCTGGATCACACGCCAACTCCAACTGACATCTCCCCTGCATCCTGCTGGGACCCCAAAGACTGGCTCCCAGCTCGCCTCCTGCTTTAAGCAACTACACCCCACTCCCCTCTCACAGCAGGGGATAGAACCCAGGAGTCCTGGCTCCCAGCCTCCCCTGCTCTAACCACTAGCTTCCACTCCCCTAAAAGCTGGGCAGGAAACCCAAGAGTCCTGATGCCCAGCCCACACCCTGGTTTAACCACTATCCCCCACTCCCTGCACCCCGAGTTGGGGACAGAACATAAAACTCCGTGAGGAAGCTGGCATCCAGCGGTTAGAGCGGAGGCGGCTAGGAGTCAGGACTCCTGGGTTCCACCCCGTCTCCGGCAGAGAGCGGTGCCTAGTGGTCGGAGCCAGGCCCGGCTGGGTTTTGCGGACACAAGGCACTCGGAGGAGGCAACCCGCCTCCAGGAACCAGTGCAGGACTATTGATCTAAAGGCATCAGTGCACGACCGAGAACCGGGGCCCAGCCCCTCAGCTCTGCTTGCCCTGCGTGGGGCCGTTGCGAGCCAGCAGGTCCCCGTAGGCCGCCTCCTCGCGGGAGAAGACCAGGAACTTTTTCTCGAGCTGGGCACGCAGGTAGAGGTAGTCCTGCTGGTCCAGGGCATGCCCGCAGCTCAGGTAGGCGGTGAAAAGGCTGGCCAGCAGGAGGCGGTCCAGGGACAGGCAGGGCACCACCCACAGGACCAGTAAGAACTCCAGGTAGACGGGGTGCCGCAGGTGGGAGTAGAGGCGCACCGCCCGCACGGATTTCAGGGCCAAGGGGTCGCCCATGCCCAGGCAGTGGTAATAAACCTGGGAGAGGGGGGCCGGGGGAGAGGTTAAGGGCAGACCCGGGAAGCCCCCCAAGATCTGCAGGTGGAAAGGAGCTGGCACCCCCTAGAGGTCCCACGTCTTCTTCCAGCCTCTCCCAGCCAACCACATCCCCAGCCTGCGGCCAGGTCGGAATACGCCCCCACGTATTCTTCCAACCTCTCCCAGCCCCAGCCAGATTGAAGCTGGGCCCCCCGCCGCTACTTCCCCGCCCTGGTGGCCAGGGGCCAAGCTACCTGCTTGACTCCCATGAGCTCGGCATAGTCGAAGATGAGGATGACGCTGAAGATGACCATCCAGGCGATGAAGTGCAGGATGAAGCAGGCGAGCGAGACCCAGGTGTCCCAGGGCTCCGTGCAGGCGTTCCAGAGCAGGGGGCCGTCCCGGACAGGCTGCCAGTACCGCATCAGCAGCTGCGGGGGAGTCCCAGGAGTCACCGGGTGCCCAGCCCTGACCTGCAGCCCCCTGGGAGCCCGGCTCTGCCTTCCCCCACCCCACAACCCCCTGGGAGCCCGGCTCTGTCCTCCCCCACCCTGCAGCTCCCCCCGGGAGCCCGGCTCTTCCCTCCCCCACCCTGCAACATGGACCCACAGCCTCCTGTTGTCCTCATCCTGCCCCCCAACTAATCGCCTGCTCTCCCAGCCCCGGGCACCCCCCAACCCTCGCCCCCGGCCTTGCTCTGTCTCCCCCACCCCACAACCTTGACCCCCAGCCCCCTGGGAGCCCAGGCCTGGGCTGCCCGCCCCCTGCAGGTACCTGCAGGGCCAGGGAGGAGCAGAAGACGTAGAAGGACCTCTGGAGCACCCCGAAGCAGGCGGCCGTCCAGCGCTTGGCCAGCGCGGTGGCCATCAGGCTGTGCTGCAGCACGAAGAGGGTCACTAGGCCCAGGTCCACGGCCAGGGGCCACAGCACCCGGGGGTCCCGCAGGGCAGCTCCCCACTCCGGGCTGGGGGCAGCCTCTGCAAAGGGGGGAGAAGGGGATGAAGAAGGTCGAGAAGGTACCCAGCAATGAGCCACCCACTGGCTCCCCCCAGTGCTCTCTGCCCCCCCCCCCGGTCTCCCCCAGCTCTCCCCTCCCCGCTCCTTGTCTACCTCCAGCTCTCCCCTCCCCCCCAGGTCCCCCCAGCTCTCCCCTCCCCCCAGGTCCCCCCAGCTTTCCTCTCCCCACACCCCTAGGTCCCCCCAGCTCTCCCCTCCCCGCTCCTTGTCTACCTCCAGCTCTCCCCTCCCCCCAGGTCCCCCCAGCTTTCCCCTCCCCACACCCCCAGGTCCCCCAGCTCTCCCCTCCCCGCTCCTTGTATACCTCCAGCTCTCCCCTCCCCACCCAGGTCCCCCCAGCTTTCCCCTCCCCACACCCCCAGGTCCCCCCAGCTCTCCCCTCCCCGCTCCTTGTATACCTCCAGCTCTCCGCTCCCCCCAGGTCCCCCCAGCTTTCCCCTCCCCACACCCCCAGGTCCCCCCAGCTCTCCCCTCCCCGCTCCTTGTATACCTCCAGCTCTCCCCTCCCCACCCAGGTCCCCCCAGCTCTCCCCTCCCCTCTCTCCCCTCCCCCCCAGTCTCCCCCAGCTCTCCCCTCCCCCCTCCTTGTCGACCTCCAGCTCTCCCCTCCCCACCCAGGTCCCCCCAGCTCTCCCCTCCCCCCTCCTTGTCTACCTCCAGCTCTCCCCTCCCCCCAGGTCCCCCCAGCTTTCCCCTCCCCACACCCCCAGGTCCCCCCAGCTCTCCCCTCCCCGCTCCTTGTATACCTCCAGCTCTCCGCTCCCCCCAGGTCCCCCCAGCTTTCCCCTCCCCACACCCCCAGGTCCCCCCAGCTCTCCCCTCCCCGCTCCTTGTATACCTCCAGCTCTCCCCTCCCCACCCAGGTCCCCCCAGCTCTCCCCTCCCCTCTCTCCCCTCCCCCCCAGTCTCCCCCAGCTCTCCCCTCCCCCCTCCTTGTCGACCTCCAGCTCTCCCCTCCCCACCCAGGTCCCCCCAGCTCTCCCCTCCCCTCTCTCCCCTGCCCCCCCAGTCTCCCCCAGCTCTCCCCTCCCCCCTCCTTGTCTACCTCCAGCTCTCCCCTCCCCCCAGGTCCCCCCAGCTTTCCCCTCCCCACTCCCCCAGTCCCCCCAGCTCTCCCCTGCCCCCCCAGTCTCCCCCAGCTCTCCCCTCCCTGTCTACCTCCAGCTCTCCGCTCCCCCCCAGCTCTCCCCTCCCACAGGTCCCCCTAGCTCTCCCCTCCCACCTCCTTGTCGACCTCCAGCTCTCCCCTCCCAACCCAGGTCCCCCCAGCTTTCCCCTCCCCACACCCCCAGGTCCCCCCAGCTCTCCCCTCCCCCCTCCTCGTTTACCTCCAGCTCTCCCCTCCCCACCCAGGTCCCCCCAGCTTTCCCCTCCCCACTCCCCCAGCTAGCCCCTCCCCCGGCCCCACACACCCGGCCGCGCCCCCCCGGGCAGCACGGCGCGCAGCGAGGCGAAGCGGATCAGCTCCACGACGGTGCCGAAGGTGAACAGGAAGCTCCCCAGGGCCGGGACCAGCAGCAGCAGCTGGGCCGCCATGGCGGGCAGGGAGCCGGGGCGGGACTCCGCTCTCCCGCCGCCTGGCCGGGCCCGCCCCGGGGAGGGGCTTCCCCCGGGATCCCCCTCCCCGTGACGCACCGCTAGGGGAGGGGCTTCCCCCGGGATCCCCTTCCCCTGTGACGTACCGCTAGGGGAGGGGCTTCCCCAGGGATCCCCTTCCCCTGTGAGGCGCTGCTAGGGGAGGGGCTTCCCCCGGATCCCCCTCCCCTGTGACCAAGTTTAGGGGAGGGGTTTCCCCGGGGTCCCCTTCCCTTGTGACCTGTGCTAGGGGAAGGGCTTCCCCCGGGATCCCCCTCCCATGGGATCGGCTTCCAGGGGAGGGGCTTAGGACCCTACTCAGGACCCCGCTCAGGATTCCCCCTCCAGACAGCTGGAGATACGTCAGAGATACCCCGGGACCGCCCCCCTCCCCTATAAACCCCTCAGCCCCATCCAAGGCAGGAGGGACTGCCTTCTAACCACCCCATGCCCCCCCAAGACTCCCTGGGCTCCCCTCCCATTGCCCCAGGCTCCTCTGCATCCCTCCCCTTGGGCCCCAGCTCCCTTCTTCTGTCTCTCACTCCAGCCCTGCCCCCCCTTGCCTCTTGACCATGGGGCCCTGGGTGGCCAACCACCCCGAAGGCCAGCCCCACGTTAACCCTCTCCATGGCCTCCCAGGCTTGTGGCTCTGGTGCCCTTTCTCCAGCCACCTGCCGGTGGGTGCTCTCGGCACACCATCTCTGCAGGGTGGCCGTCCGCAGGGCTCCGCCCAACCCTTCCCATCATGGTCTTTCCACCTTCCACCTGGCACCACGTGTGTCTGGGAAGCTCCTGGCCTGACGAGCCCTGATCTCAGCCGGGGCAGGGACTGTCTCTCGCTGTGTGTCTGTGCAGCGCCCGGCGCGACGGGGCCCTGATCTCAGCCGGGGCAGGGACTGTCTCTCGCTGTGTGTCTGTGCAGCGCCCGGCGCGACGGGGCCCTGATCTCAGCCGGGGCAGGGACTGTCTCTCGCTGTGTGTCTGTGCAGCGCCCGGCCCGACGGGGCCCTGATCTCAGCCGGGGCAGGGACTGTCTCTCGCTGTGTGTCTGTGCAGCACCCGGCCCGATGGGGCCCTGATCTCAGCCGGGGCAGGGACTGTCTCTCGCTGTGTGTCTGTGCAGCGCCCGGCACAACGAGGCCCTGAGCTCAGCCGGGGCAGGGACTGTCTCTCACTGTGTGTCTGTGCAGCACCCGGCCCGACGGGGCCCTGATCTCAGCCGGGGCAGGGACTGTCTCTCGCTGTGTGTCTGTGCAGCGCCCGGCACAACGAGGCCCTGATCTCAGCTGGGGCAGGGACTGTCTCTCACTGTGTGTCTGTGCAGCACCCGGCCCGACGGGGCCCTGATCTCAGCCGGGGCAGGGACGGTCTCTCGCTGTGTGTCTGTGCAGCGCCCGGCGCGACGGGGCCCTGATCTCAGCCGGGGCAGGGACCGTCTCTCGCTGTGTGTCTGTGCAGCGCCCGGCCCGACGGGGCCCTGATCTCAGCCGGGGCAGGGACTGTCTCTCGCTGTGTGTCTGTGCAGCGCCCTGCCCGATGGGGCCCTGATCTCAGCCGGGGCAGGGACTGTCTCTCGCTGTGTCTGTGCAGCGCCCAGCCCGACGGGGCCCTGATCTCAGCCGGGGCAGGGACTGTCTCTCGCTGTGTATCTGTGCAGCGCCCGGCACCAGGAAGCCCTGGTCTAACACCACTGATATCATTTTGCCTTTGTTACATTTTAAGGAGCAGCACCCGTATTAAACAATGATGCTGAAAGGAATTTACTATTTAAATAATAATACCTGGCAATACTAATAATTATTCAGTATAATTAATAACACTCTAGCTTCCTTCTTCTGATGGTTCAAAACAGCTGTTAATTAAATCCTGTGTTAGTACATAAGTGACTGTTCTGATTTTATAGACAGAGAAATGGAGGAGGAGTGGCCAAGCCAGGGGTGTGAGAGGTGACTCACAGCCAGGGGCACCCATTGGTGGTGATGGGGGAAGCTTTAGCCATGATTCTCTGGGTAGTAGGCCCTTGAAAGCTCTAGCTTTCCAACAGATAATGTCACAGTTGGCTGAGAGGAGTCCTCCTCGGATCCTTCTCTAGAAGGGTGACTTGTTGGTCTAGGGACGTAATTGCCCCTTAGGGTGGGAGAGGTCCTTGATTCAAATCCCACACCAGCTCTTCTCCTAGTGGGAGGATAGCTCAGTGGTTTGAACGTTGGCCTGCTAAACTGTGGTTGTGAGCCGCCTCCTTGAGGGATTAGGATGAATAGATGTCAGGGATGGTGCTTGGCCTTGCCAAGAGGGCAGGGGACTGGACCAGATGACCTTCCAAGGTCCCTGCCAGCTCTAGGAGCTGTGTATCTCCAATTCTATAAAAAGAAAGAGGGGAGTGGGGCCTTCTGGGTTACCTCAACGCAACTCCATCTGGGTTCTATGTAGGAACGTCAGGAGGACCAGACTGGGTCGGGTCAAAGGCCCATCTAGCTTAGTGTCCTGTCTTCCCACCATGACCAATGCCAGATGGCCCTCTGGGAGTGAACATACCAGGCAATCAGGGAGGGATTTGTCTTGTCACCTTCTCCTAGCTCCTGGTCAACAGAGGTGAGGGACATGCCGACCGGGGTGTGGGGTTTCTGCTCATGCTGAGGGACCCTGTTCTCCATGAACTTATCTAGCTCTGCTGTAGCCTTGGCCTTCACAACATCCTCTGGCAGCCTGAGAAGAAATGCTTGCTGTTGTTATTTTCCTTTTCAATCTGCCGCCTAATTAATTTAATGGAGTGACTCCTTGTTCTTGTGCAAAGTCGCAGAGGGGTAGCCATGTTAGGCCAGGTCTACACTACCGGGGAAGGTCAGATAAAGGCGGGAGGTCAGCAACCCCCGGCGTGGGTGCCAACAGCGGCACTCGAGCCCATTTGCGTTGGCACATGAGCCAATTTTCATCGGCAGGGGAGCCGGTTTTCATTGGCAAGCCAGGCAGGAGCTCAGCCCCGTCCCTGCTCCCCCGTGCAGCCAGGAGCTTGCTCAAAGTTTGTAGCTTAACGAGAGACCAGCTCATGCTACCAAACGCCACCTACGCGGAAAAGACCTACGTCTTCGTTTACTTGTGAATGAAGCAGTTGTCAGTAGGACTATTAGTACCACATTTTCCCACCACCGTCCGGTCAGCAAGGCATCCAGGGCAGCCAGCCGCTGTGAGGTCTTGGACCGCAGCTGGGAGATTTGCTCTTCCAGAGCATTGTCGTCACCAGCGTCATCATTACGATGCTGAAGCATCACCGAGCTTTGCAACCGAAGGCAAAATTGCGCAACAGCCGAAACGAGGCGGGTTACGAGTTGACGGGAGTTTCCAGGCTTGTACTGGAAGGTCGCAGCGGGATCTCCAGTTCGCTTTCACCTGGTTACTCATGCTCCTCCGAATTCTGGGACAGTGCTTTGCAATCTGGGATTCGAACATGAAAGGCCCGCAAGCCACCGGGGCCAAGGCACTGTGGGGTAGGTACCCACAAGGTGATGCTCACGCTGTCGAACTTGAACGAGGCGATGGGGAGACGGAAACTCGAGGCGGAAAAATGGTGGGTCAAATTTCAAGAAGCTTTGTGGATACTTCATCCGAATTCATAAGAATATTTGGCACTGGTGAGGCCACATCTGGAATATTGTGTCCAGTTTTAGGCCCCCCCGCCAGCATAGAAAGGATGTGGAAGTTCTGGAGCAGGTTCAGCAAAAGGGAACAAAAATGATTCAGGGGCTGGAGCACAAGACCTATGAGGAGAGGCTGAGGGATTTGGGCTTGTTTAGTTTGCAGAAGAGAAGACTGAGGGGTGATTTCACAGCAGCCTTCAACTTCCTGAAGGGGAGCTCTAAAGAGGAGGGTGAGAAACTGTTCTCAGTGGTGTCAGACGGCAGAACAAGGAGCAATGGTCTGAAGTTACAGTGGGAGAGGAGTCGGTTGGATATTAGGAAAAAGCTGTTTAACCAGGAGTGTGGTGAAGCACTGGAATGTGTTACCCAGAGAGGTGGTGGGATCTCCATCCCTGGAGGTGTTTAAGTCCCGGCTTGCCCAACCCCTGGCTGGGATGACTTAGTCGGGGTTGATCCTGCTTGAAGCAGGGGGCTGGACTCGATGACCTCCTGAGCTCCCTTCCAGCCCCAGGGTTCTGTGATTCTATGAAATTTTGCTTCCGTTCATACTGATAAATCCCCTTTCAGCAGGTGTAAGAAAATAAGCGTCGACTGTAAAACTTTTATGAATCGGTCTAGAAATGCAACACCACAGACATAAAACCGGTCACCGATTCCAGCATTTGTACGAGCCTGAGACCCAGCAGCCGATGGCGCTGGCCCCCTCTTACGAAATGTCAGGCCTCTGCTTTAGAGGCTAATGGATTTGTTAAGGCATAAGCTTTTGTGGGTAAAATCAGAAGACGTGGGTTTTACCCATGAAAGCTTATGCCCTAATAAATTAACTAGTTTCTAAAGTCTCACAGGTTTTCCTAGTTCTGGTGTGATTCGAAGGTGTAAATAACACATCCTTCTTCGACTTTTCCACACTGTTCATTATTTAATCGACCTCGGTCATGTCTCCCCTTCAATCATCTCTTTTCCAAGCTGAAAAGTTGCAGTCCCTTTAATCTCTCCTCCGACGGACTTTTTTCTATTGCCTGATCCGTTCTGTTGCTGTTCTCTGATCTTTTTCCAAGCCAGTGCTGAAAAGATGGGAGACACCTGGTCCGAACCGGAAAAGATCGCCCAGGACAGGGTGATGGTCAATGGCCTTGGCTCCAAGATGTAGGAGCAGAAGAAACTAGTACTGCCACGTCCCCAAATTCTGTTCATCCTTTTGATTGTCACTAAGCCTGGAACAGATATTTTCAGACAACTTTCCCCCACGATGCCGAGATCTCCTTCTGGATGGGCTCAGCTAATGGAGACCCCATCATTTGTCCGTAGAGCAGGGTCTGTGTTTACCACTCTGCCTTCCTCTGCACTGATCAGCGCTGAATTTCCCCGCTTTTGCGTCAGCCCGTCATTGGGAAACCTCTTTGCCGCCTTCTTGGGACTTCACTGGCCTGGATCAACTTTGGATCGGCTGCTGGTTTTGCCACCTTTCTCTCCAGATCGGGCACGAATGGGCTGAACCGCTGCGGTCCCAGGACAGACCCTTGGAGGACACCATCAATGACTTCTCTCCACCTGGGTTCCCTGGCTTTCCACCGGCTCACCTGACAATGTTTTGGGGATCACCTAATGAGCCGTCGTTTATTTGAATGACGAGCTTTTTATGATCTTAATCACCTGGCTTCTTTATAAACAAACACCCTGCCCCAAAGGCTCTCTGCTTTGGAATTCATCCTGGATCACGCTCAGATTGTGTTCCGGCTAAAACTTTTGTCTGGGGCTATGGGGAATAAAACTCTGGCACAAAACTGGGGGGCTGCAGGCCCACCCAGTCCCCCTGCATAATGCCCCCTGCTCCCAGCCACTCCCATGTTAACTCATTAGACCTCACTCCCCTTCCAGAACTATGGACGGGACCCAGGAGTCTTAGAATCACAGAATCCCAGGGCTGGAAGGGACCTCAGGAGGTCATTGAGTCCAGCCCCCTGCCCAAAGCAGGACCAACCCCAACTAAATCATCCCAGCCAGGGCTTGGTCAAGCCGGGACTTCAACACCTTCAGGGATGGGGATCCCACCACCTCTCTAGGTAACACATTCCAGTGCTTCACCTCCCTCCTGGGGAAAGAGTTTTTTCTCATATCCGACCTACACCTCTCCCCTCTGTAACTTCAGCCCATTGCTCCTTGTTCTGCCATCCACCACCACTGAGAACAGCCTCTCTCCAGCCTTGTTAGAGCCCCTCTGCAGGAAGCTGAAGGCTGCTATCCAATCCCCCCTCACTCTTCTCTTCTGCAAACTGAATAACCCCAAACCCCTCAGCCTCTCCTCACAGGGCTTGTGCTCCAGCCCCTCAATCATTTTGGTTGCCCTTGGCTGGACCCTTTCCAATGCATCCATGTCCTGTGTATACTGGAGGACCCAGAACTGGACACAATACTCCAGATGTGGCCTCACCGGTGCCGAGCAGAGGGGACCAACCACTTCTCTAGCTCTACTGGAAATGCTCCTCCTCATGCACCCCAACGTGCCGTCAGCCTTCTTGGCTACAGGGGCCCACAGCTGGCTGATATCCAGCCTCTTCCACACTGTAATCCCCAGGTCTTGAGTCAGGGCCTCTGCTGCTCTGACCACTAGTCCACACGTCCCTCTGCTAAACTGGGGCTAAGGAAACCATAAAGACCAGATTTACGAGACGATTCCATTGCTCAGCTAACCTCTGCCCCACGTGCAGCCAGACTGGGCCTTCCCAGCGGCCGTTGGGTATATGTTCCCGTCCCTCAGCCCCGTCTGCCCTGGAGCTTCTGTCGCATTCTCCACTCACAATGCGGCTCAGCAGCGTTTAAGGGGTTGACTCCACAGGGGGTCCCCTACCAGCTCACTCCTCCCCTATACAAACCTCAGATCCACCTCGCCCCCGGCTGAATGTCATCTCCATGGCCAAGAGCCTTCTCGGAGACTACCCCCTCCTCCAACCTAAACAGCAGAATCCCACCCGCTTCCTCTCCACATCTGCCCTGCCAGACCCCCTCCCTGAACTCTTCTGTGTCCTTGCCCTGTTGCAGCCAGGCCCCTTCTTCCCTGTAATTCTTTCTATCCACGGGCAGAATAAATTTTCTTGCATACACCCAGATGTGCACCAGCCTTAGACACGCAGGCTGCCAGCAGTGGCATTCTGCATCACAGTGGGGGGGTATTTGAATCTCCAGGGCGGCCTCCCCCGTGGTCGGCTTAGTGGGAACACTGACAGAGTCCCCTCCCAGCCGGGACCTGGTTCCCAAGCCCCTGCGCCTGGTCCCTGTCTGCGTCCCAAGGGTTAACAGCATTGGAATGACAGGGTGCTGGGTGATTATCCGCCTGGGCTGATCCCAGGCCTGGGTGAGAGGCGGGAGTAGGCAGCCGGCGGTATAAATTACAGAGCTGGGAGCCGGGACGTGACAGCTGCCTTCTTTCCAGCCCGCCGAGACAGAATCAGCCACCGTCGCCCATAGAGGCCTCCAGGATGGTTGGTGGCGTCCCTGTGCGGCCGCCCCGTGGCGCATCGGCCATGAGCCTCCTGGTTCTGTGTCTCCTAGGTAGGTCCTTGCGGCCGCCACTTATGATGTCAGTGCCGGCTGTGATGTCATCAGCCCCCGTGGCTGTGAAGTCACAAACAGGAGGGGATCAGGCGGCAGTGGCGTGCGCAGGCTGGGAAAAGACACCCCACCCCCGGAAGTTACTTGAGTAAAACTGCCACCGCTTTCATGCCAGGATATTCAAGTACTTTTACTCAAGTAAAAGAGGGACACCGGTGAGTTGTACTTAAGTACACCCCCCAACAGCTGTTACTTTTACTTAAGTAACTTGGGGGGGCCTTTTCCCACCTCTGAGGCATGTGGATTGGGGACGGAGCTGAGCAGCGAGGGAGGTGGCTGGTGCAGAGGGGATCCCAGCAGAAGGACAGGTGGGTGGTGGAGGGGACGCAGGGTGGGGAGGGGTGAATTTGGGATGGGATCCCAGCACAGGGGCGTCAGGCGGGGTGGGAGCACATGCAGGACTCCTGGAAGAATCCTAGCAGCCAAATCAGCCCTTGATGCCAGCGGATGTCCCGGGAGGAGCCAGTGTGTCCCCATTCTCTTGTTTACAGCGGGCGGGCGTGGAAGTTATTCATCCCGGCCTGTCCAGTTTTTACGCCTGGCTTGAGCTTCGGCTTCAGCTGGGGTAAAACTCCGGAGCGCTCGGTGACTTCAAAAGCTTGTGGCCACACCCAGGGTGTGCTTGGTAATTTGGCTCACCACCAGCCGAGCCAGGAACTGGGAATGGAGCCCAGGAATCCTGACTCCCAGCTTCCCCCGCTCTAACCACTAGACTCCAACCTCCTCCCAGAGCTGGGAGGAGAACCCGGGGGTCTGGAATCGCACCCAGCCACCTGCTCTAACCACTAGACCCTACTCCTCTTCCATAAGAGGTGCAAAGCTGGCACAAGGTGCGCGGGCAGGGGCACACAGCAGGGCGATCACCATTGCAGTGACTTAGCCAGGTCAGTGGAAAGATACCCCCCCCCTTCCGCAGGCCCCCCCAGCAGCAGGGGTTGGAGGAAGGTAGCAAGTGACCGGGGGGGGGCCTGGCATCTACCAGAGCCTGGCGATGCCCAGTCGCAGCTGCCGGAGCTCTGCCGAAAAGCATCGCTGAGTTGAGAGACGTTTTCCATAGGCCCCGGCAGGTTCCGGGGACGGGCGAGTGGAATAAATTTTATTCCGTGCCGGGGTGCGGGGGAAGCGTACCACCCAGAGAAACTCACGCTGCCGGCTGTGGGCGCTTGGCTCGTCAGCTGGGACCTCGGCAGGCCGGTGAGTCCAGTTCTCTGCCCTCCTGGCAGGACCCAGCATCCTCCCTGACCGATTTCTTTTCCTTTTAAGTTTTAATCTCCCCTACCCCCGGCCTGTGAAAGACGCGCCCCCCACCCTCCCCGGGCTGAGCTCCCAAGCTTCGGTTTAGAAGGCCTCTGCTCTAACCACTGCACAGTCCTGCCTTGAAGGAAGTGCTGTAGTGGATGTCAGCTGGCTTTGGCGAGCTGCTATGCATTTGTAGCTCAAGACAGTGGACAAAAAGAGCATTCCCTGCCCCCTAGGCCGGGCAAAGCCACCTCCTTTGGGTTACGTTTTTATAGCAAGTTACGGATCCCTCCTCTGGTGACTCCCCCTGAAGTTACCCAGTTACCACCTTGGGCCAGGAGCTTGGGGACCACTATCCATCGGGATCTCAGTTTAGGCCCGGGGTGGGCAAAATCAGCCGGCCCGGCTAGCTGATGAGCAGAGCGTGCTTGCTTGCAGCCGACAGCGTGAGCTCGGCTGCCCCATCCTCCCACCATGGTCTGTCTGTAGCCCAGCTGCCCCTGTGATTCTCCTGCTAGCTGTCTGAGGGGTGATAGAACCCAGGAGTCCTGGCTCCCAGCCTCTCCCCGCTCTAAGGCCAGACTTCCACTCCTCTGGGCAGGGTCGGGGGGGGAACCCAGAAGTCCAGGCACGCAGCTACTTGCTGTAACCACTAGGCCAAACTCCCACACCCCTCCTGGAGGGTGTGAGAGAGCCCAGGATTTCCAGCTCCCAGCCCCCCTGCTCTAACCACTAGACTGGACTGCCTCCCGGGGGGGGTGATAAAACCCAAGAGTCCTGGCTCCCACTGCTCTAAGGCTAGACTCCCCTTCCCCTAGGGGCAGAGGAGAACAGAACCCATGATTCCCAACTCCCCCACGCTAACCACTAGGCTACACCCTCACCCTTCTCCCTGTGGGCTGAAAGAACTCACGAGTCCTGGCTCCCAGCCTCTCTCCACTAGGCTCCCCCGTCCCCAGCAGGGGAAGGTAACCCTGGACTTGATCCCGTAGCAAATTTCTGTCCATGCGACACCCCACATGCAGTGAATGCAGCTGCGATGCGTGCAGTTTGACCTGGGTGGCTCTCGCTAGCTGGTGGACCAAAGTCTGGGCACCGTGTATGAAGTAAGCAGGAGAGTTTATTACCCACAGCGCTGGTGAAGGGCTACTTCCCCCCATCAGGACTCAGGGAAGCACTGCCAGACAATGTTACAATTGATTATCTAGATTATTGATGCGTGGGAGAAAACTACCATGTGAGTATCACCCACGCCTGGATAGCTTCTAGCAGCAAGATGAAACGAGCACAATAAGCCAATCATCTAAAAAGGTTACAGAATATCCCTGCCCCCCACTTACAGAACATTTTATCTCCAGTACAAGTGGTTTTCCTTAACAAGTTACCTAAACAAAGCAAAACAAAGTAGCAGAACCGGAGCACTTTGAAGACTAATGAAATTATTTATTCGGTGATGAGCTTTTGTGGGATAGACCCACTTCTTCAGATCAATCTCATCTCCAATCCAGACTGACATTTCTCAGTACAGAGGACCAAAAAGACAAAAAAGTTGCAATTAAAACAGACAAATCACATAGCATAGAAGAAACGGGGAGAGAACTGGGGGCATGGTAATTGTCCTGTCTGAGATAATTACAAGCATCAAAGGAAGGGAAGCAGTCCTTGTAATGGCTGAGGTAGTTGATCTCTCTGTTCATACCATGGGTTAATGTGTTGAATCTGAATACATACTCTAACTCACAAATCTCTCCCTCTATTCTGTTTTTAAATTCTTTTCGCTCTAGGGCACATATTCTCAGGTCTTTAACAGAATGGCCCTCTCCATTGAAGTGTTCACTGACCCATTTATGCGTATTGACTTTCTTGATGTCTGCTCCAGGTCCATTTATTCTTTGGCAAAGGTTTTGCCCTGTCTGTCCAACGCACACAGTGTCGGGGCATTGTTGGCATGTAAGGACGTATATAATGCTGCTGGAAGTGCAGGAGAATATGCCCTTGATCTTGTAACTAGCATGGTTAGGTCCAGGCATGGTATCCTCAGAATAAATATGTGGACAAAGTTGGCAGTGGGGTTTGTTGCAAGGAAAAGTTCCAGGACTCGTATTACTGTGGTGCAGCCTGTGATTGCTGGTGAGAATCTTTTTGAGGTCAGGAGGTTGTCTGTATGAAAGGACAGGCCTGTCACCTACAGCCTTCCTGGGGCGTAGCATCCTGATCAAGGAGAGGTTGTAGATTTTTAATGATGCATCGCAGGGATTTGAGCTGGGGGCTAAAGGTGATGACAAGTGGTTGTCTCTTGTTGATCATGGGCCTATCTTGAAGTACTGGTTTCTGGGACGTTTAAAGCAGACATTTAATGACATCTATGTGTCTAATCGGATTAACGACGCGTCTGCAGGAGTAATGATGGCGCCTTCCCACAGGCTTATCCAGGGGTGTGTTAGCTAGAAGATTAAAGCAGAAGAGACAGTAACAGCACAGGGCAATAACACGTTTGTTTTGAGTACCAGCCTGGGACAGCGAATGGGACGGAGCTGCATCCTGGTTCTCACTTGCAGGGCCTCTTCTTGGAATGCGGTTCTTGGGGCAACTATCCCTCCCTCCAAACTCCAAGGCCCTGGCCGAGATGGGACGGCCTTCCCTGGGTCTCGTGAGTGAGATGGGGTGGAGGAGGCTCGTGCTAACGGGGCTTCTGAACTATAGGGCTCTCGGCCTACTCCAGACTTTGGGATTCGAACGGGGGGGTCTTTAGCAGAATACCATAACCTGCCTCAGACATTTCCAACCTACACTAGCTCTGGGGGCAGAGTTAAGGGTATTTATTTGACCTCTCTATTTCCTGCTACTAAGACATCATGGGAGCGGCTGGAGGTGGAAGGCCACACGGTACCCACGGGCAGGCTGAACACCGCCATACTCAGACTGATGTGCAAGCAAATAATCTTTCTGTTTCCCTCCTAGGCTCATTGTCCAACGGCATCCCATTGGAAAAAGAGCCAGAGCTGGACCCACTGCCGGCTGGCGTTGACCCCAACATGCAGCCGGCAGGGATCTTGCAGCCCCAGGTCCATCCACCAGGGAACGAGGTCGGTAGTGGGCTGGGGGCATTGGGAAAAACCTGGACCGGATCGAATGAACAACCTGGGCCGGGATCATATGGGATAGATGGACCTGGAACCTACGGAGGAGCTGGGAGCGGATCCTCTGGAGGAACTGGGACTGGGATGAATGGACAGCCTGGGCCTGGATCGTATGGGATAGACGGACCTGGAACCTACGGAGGAGCTGGGAGCGGATCCTCTGGAGGAACTGGGACTGGGATGAATGGACAGCCTGGGCCGGGATCGTATGGGATAGACGGACCTGGAACCTACGGAGGAGCTGGGAGCGGATCCTCTGGAGGAACTGGGACTGGATGGTCTGGAGAAACCGGAGGTGGATCCTCTGGAGGAACCTGGACCGGATCAGATGGACAACCTGGCCCTGGATCATATGGGATAGGTGGGATTGGATCACCTGGAGGACCCAGGAGCGGATCCTCTGGAGGAACTGGGACTGGGATGAATGGACAGCCTGGGCCTGGATCGTATGGGATAGACGGGCCCAGGGCCTATGGAGGTCCTGGGAGTGGCTCCTCTGGAGGAACTGGGGGAAGTACCATGACTGGATCCATCCTTGGAACTGGATGTGACCCCTACCTAGGAGCTAGACCAGGCTCATGTGAAAATCCTGGGCCCGGATCACCAGGCCCCGGCGTGCCCGGGGGAGCCAGGCCGGTTATAGCCGGGTGGTGCTGCCAGCCGCCGGCCAGGAGGCCAGGCCTGAGCTACGTCATCGTCATGAACCGGCCCCGCGCGCACCCCCGGCCGGTCTATAGGAAGCCCGGCCTGCCCTTCGCCCCAGGTCTCCAAGACAGGAGCAAAACGGCCGGCAACGACCCGGTCCAGTCCGGGGACTCGGAGAGCAACTCCGGGAACGTCCAGCCGGGGCAGGGGGCGGACGGACACCAGCGCCCACACTACAAAAACCCCGGCATCCCCTATGTGCCGAGCATCTCCGAGCTGCCCGGCTACGCTGGACGGACAGTCTACGTCAACAAGGGGATTGAAGGGGGAGTGGGAGTGGGAGCGGGAGGGGTGGGCAAGCCAGTTACTTCCAAACCCCTGCTGCCCAGCAAGCCGTAGGCCGCGGGGTGTCAGGGGAAGGCGGGGTGGGACAGCCGGGAACCGAGAGGCAGGACACCTGGGTTCTGTCCCCAGCCATGGGAGGGCAGCGGGGGCTAGTGGTTAGAGCAAGAAGGGCTGGGAGGCAGGGTTCCTGGGTGTTCTTCCCAGCCCCGGAAGGGAGCTGGGCGCTAGTGGTTAGAGTAGGGAGGGGCGGGAGCCAGGACTCCTGGGTTCTGTCCCCTGCTGTAGGATAAGCGTGAGGTCTAGTGGTTAGAGCAGGGGCCAGGGTTGAGACCCTGCACTCATGCACCCCCCCGCTCTGCTGTTGCTTTACCACGTGCTCCTGCCCAGCAAGGTTCGTGCCTCAGTTCCCCCCTGTTGTGTCCCCAGGCCTTTTGCTCAGCACTGAGCTGCAGCCAGGGGGTAAACCTTTGTTCCCACTGTGTAAATGTCCCATCCCGACCCCTGCATGATCTCTCCCTGCCCCTCCGTGATCTCAGGGCCCCTGGCGGGGGGTGGGCCACCTATAAATGCTTCCAATAAAATCCATGCACCATCAGGTCATTTCACTGATCTCCAGCCTTCGGCCACAGCTCTGGGCAGGGCAGCTCTGTCCCTCCGTCCCCACCTGGGTTCCAGGCACTGCCAGCAGCAGCAGAGGGGAGGGGGGACACTGGGGTCCACCCACGACGCTCAATGGAGGCTGCCGGCTGGTCCTTTCCAACGCCGGAGTCAGGGGGGTTTGGGGTGAGAACTCACACACTTGTTTCACGCATGAGTGGGACTGTCAGATTGGAACCGGTTCCCTCTAGAGGGGCCAGGCCCTGCCCCATTCCCTGTCCCTGAGCCAGCCAGGCCCTGCCCTGGGCTGGGGGGAGCCGGTGAACCTAGAGGGGCCAGGTCCTGCCCCATTCCCTGCCCCCTGAGCCAGCCAGGCCCTGCCCTGGAGCTGTCTCAGACACGGAGGACCAGCCGCTCCCCTGCCCTGGGTCCAGGCAGGAGGCTCTACCCCCCGTCCCGGCAGGGCTCAGAGGCACGCCCCGCTCCGGGCAGGACAACTGGGTAGCGTTGACCCCCAGACTCAGGACAGAGGTAAAGAACAGCCCGCGTGACGCTGGGCGACGTTCCCAGGTGCGCGGGGAGCTCAGCCCTGAGTACAGCTTCAGCTGGGGGCTCGCGTCCAGCTCTGGGCCCCACATTTTGGGAGCGAAGTGAAGACCTGGGAGACAATCCGGAGGGGACAACCCCGAGGGAAGTTCTGGAGAACCTCGGCGATGAAGGATGCTCGTGTTAAGCCGAGAGCTGCTTTCCCCAAGGATCCAGCCACAGCGGTTGCATTGACGGTTCTAGGAACGATGCACCGGGGGAGGGTGATTAGCATACGTTTGCATATCATTATCAGGCAAGGTTCAGCACTTATTGGACCAGGGGCGTCTTGGCCCACAAAAACTTCGGCCCCCAAAAAAAACCTGTCGGTCTGTGAGGTGCCTCGGGACTTCTCGTTGTTTTTGTGGCTACATCTCATTAGAATATGTCCCGCATACTATTAGCATATGCTTATGAGCCCCCTTAAAGCTGGACTGGTGCATCAGCTCTTTGGGTAAGAAGGGCCGGGCTTGGGAAAGGGAGCCGGAGCCAGGGAGAGGGAAAAACCTGTGGGGAGGGGTCACTAAAGCCCCCCTGGTGGTGGGGCAAGCAGCTTTGGGGGGGCCCCAGGAGCACACGGAGGTTCTGTCCCTGCCCTCACCTGCAGGCTGCACCCCGTTATTCCCATTGGCCACAATTCTGGCCAATGGGAGCAGCCGAGGCGGGGCCGAGCACTGGAGACATCTGTGCCCCCGCCCAACAAAGAGGAGCTGTGCCAGGGAAAGGCCCCAAAGCGCTGGCCCCTCCCACATGGTAATACCGCCCAGACCCCGCCCACACCCTGCTCCTCCCCCCCCACCAGACCCCGCCCCCCACTTTGCTCCTCCCCCTTCCTCCCAGACCCCACCCCCTACTCCTCATAGCTAGAGCAGCAGGCAGGGAGTCAGGAGGTCCAGGGTTCGAGCCCCCCTCTTTGGGATCGCTCCCTCCCATAGGATCTCCCCCCCCCAGGAGAGGCGTGGGAACGTAACCTAGTCTCAGGTTCGAGCTCCCCCCCCCACGGGCTCTGCCCCCCCAGGGAGGAGGGTGCGAGCATAGCCAAGTGGTTAGAGCAGCAGGCTGGCTGCCCCCCTCCCTTGGGTGCTGTCCCCTCCCCAGGGAGGGGGTGGCAGTATATCCTAGTGGTTGGAGGTCTTGGGTTTGAGTCCCTGCCTCCCCCTGGGGTTCTGTCCTCACCAGAGTGGGAAGTTTAGGTTGGACATTAGGAAAAACTTCCTAACTGTCCCAGCAGCGAAACACAGGTGGGATCTCCATCCCTGGAGACCTTGAAGAGCAGGTTAGACCAACACCTGCCAGGGATGGGCTCAATGGCGCTCGGCCTTTGCCCACGAAAGCTGATGCTCCAACGCATCTGTTAGCCTCTAAGGCGCCCCAGGACTTCGCGTTGTGTTTGGTGCTGCACAGCAAAGGCGAGTGCGGTTTTATCTGCCTGGCTCTGCGCACCAGCCGCCACTAGAGGGGGAGGAAATCCCACGCTGAGTGAAGTCAGTTATCGCTCAACGCTTCTGCAGGAGGTTTTAGGCTTTCAGCCACTCCCAGCCCCGCCCCCCGTAACTATCCCTGCCAGGCCGAGGAAGCGGGGTGGGTGAGCGGGGGGCACCCTGGGAACAGGCCAGGCGTGGGGAGGACTAAGCCACAAACAGGGCTCATTTTTCTGAAGCTTAGATCAGGGGTGGCGACTCCCGGCACTGGTGCCGGACGCGGCACTGGTGCCAGGAGCTCAGCCCTGCCCCCGATCCCCCGCTGCAGGCAGGGGTTTGCTCAAAGCCATGCTGCCGGCGGATTGCCACCCACCTCTGGATGGATAGAGTCCTGGACTCCTGGCTCCCAGCCCTGTGCGCTAATCGCTAGGCCAGACTCCCTGGTGTCCTCCCCAGCCACCGAAGGGAGTCCGGCCATTCGCTTCTTTTGTAGACATCCATGAGCCCCAGGGCTCCTTGAGAGCTCGTTTGTGTTACAAACGGTTCTGGTTCCCTTCTGGCAGATGGGGAAACCGAGGCACAGAGCGAGCAAGGCCGCGGTTTGCCCAAGGTCACGCAGCAACTCTGAAACTGACCTGGAAATCACGCCCGGATCTCCTGAATCCCAGCCCAGTGCCCGAACTAGAAGGGCAGCAGTCCCACACAAAAACACCATCCACTTGGGACACCTGCTCCGGGAATGGCCTTGCCGACTTCCCTTCCCCAGGGCAAATCCAAGGGTCTTGACTGTAATCACGACCCTGGCTGTGGAATGGGGAAACTGAGTCACTGTCCGAAGCAGTGCCATATCTGGGGGAATAAGATGAGAACTCAGGTCTTTGATGAAGTAACAGAGCCAGGGCTACACAGGTGCGTAAGGCCCTGCTGGGGCTCTTTTCAGGTAACTGTTCCAGTCTTTCTTCCGAATTGAAGATACACATCTCCTAGAGCTAGAAGGGAGGTCATCTAGGCCAGCCTCCTGTCAGGACCAAACCCCCTTCTTGGCATCTATTTGCCTCCATCCCTAAATGGCCTCCTTAAGGATCAAGCTCACAACCCTGGGTTTAGCAGGCTAACGCTCAAACCTCTGAGCTAACTCCCTGCTTCCTAGTAACATCTTCAAGGACTGAACACGCAACCCTGGGCTTAGCAGATCATTGCTCAAAGCCCTAAGCTACCCTCCTTCTCTCCCAGCATTCAGCATTGCATTTATTTCTCAGCCATCTAGCGGGGCCTTACAGGGCTCAGACCTGGCTCTGGCCCTATTCTTCACAACCAAGGCACTGCCCTGCAGTTCGTTTCATCACAGAAGCTTCCCGGCTGGGAGATTTCACAAGCTTTCCTCCTGCCTCCAGCTCTGTATCCAACCGCATACAGGTGACACAACCTGGATATAGACCCCACCAGCCAGGGAACTGGGTATCTGTAACTTCCTGCCTGGAAGGAACATGACCAAGGGCTGTCACTTCCTGGTGGAGTTAGTGAGCCTCACGATTGTATGGACGGCAACTTTAATCAACACACTCAAGTCCTTGGCTTTGGTCCGTAGTGACGGCTCTTCTGAGGGCACCGGTTCTCAGGAGACACCACGTGTGCCAGCTGTCGGGGAAGCGGCAGGCCTCTGTACAACTGAAGGTGCGCCTTGTGTCACCCATAAATCGAGAGCCCTGGCCGGCGAGTTCCTGGAGCCTGCAAATCACCTTTCCCCAAAGGAAACATCAACAGGTCTCTCCTCCACAGGACTCACATCCACAACCCACGTTAGCAGCCACCCGCAGTCCACAAATCCAGACCGGCACCTCGCGTGGATGGAGCTTAGCTCCATGGGGTCAGTGAATCCAGACCCACAGCTGGTGTGGATGGAGCTTAGCCCCATGGGGTCAGTGAATCCAGACCCACAGCTGGTGTGGATGGAGCTTAGCTGCACAAGAGCAAGGAGGGACCGGCCTGGGAAAGGGAGATGGAGCTGGGGGTGGAGGGGTGGGAGTAGACGAATCCAGATCCCAGCTGGTATGAATGGAACTTGGTTCCATAGGTATCAATGGAAGGGAGTGAGGACTGGTGGTTAGAGCAGGTGGGGCCGGGAGCCCGGACTCCTGAGTTCCACCCCTCTCTGGGTGGGGAGCGGGCTGGAGTAATAAGAGTGGGGGGGGGGCTGTTTTCTGTCGTGGTTTCATCACCCCCTATCCCCCTGTGACACGCCGCCTGGAGGAGGGGGCGGTGGCTTCCCGAACAACCTGTCCCTCTCTGCTGAAACAGGACGGGAATGTGCCAGCCCCTGCAGCCGACACGCCCCAATCCGGGATGCCGGGGAACTGCCTGTGCGGCGGGGGATAAAAGCAGGCCCGCAGCTGTCTCTGGCTGCACTGCTATCGCAACAGCCCCCCAGCCTGGCCCCCCAGTCCGGCACAATGATGTTCAGGCAGGGGTGGGTCCCACTGGGGCTGAGAATGAGCATCCTTCTGATTGCGTGTCTTCAGCTGCCAGGTAGGCACCGCCCCCGGGAAGGGCAAAGCCGGGGGGGATCCCTGGGCAAATCCCTGCATGCTCACTGGGGTGCTGCCAATCAGCGAGGTGGGGGGTGCTGAGTAGAGGGGGATCTTATGGTATTTCACTGGCGAGAGTGGGGGTGGCTGGGAGCCAGGACTCCTGGGTTCGTCCTCCAGCTCTGGGAGGGGAGTGGGAGCTAGTGGTCAGACTGGGAGGGGCTGGGAGCCAGGACTCCTGGGTTCTTCCTCCAGCTCTGGGAGGGGAGTGGGAGCTAGTGGTCAGACTGGGCGGGGCTGGGAGCCAGGACTCCTGGGTTCTTCCTCCAGCTCTGGGAAGGGAGTGGGAGCTAGTGGTCAGACTGGGAGGGGCTGGGAGCCAGGACTCCTGGGTTCTTCCTCCAGCTCTGGGAGGGGAGTGGGAGCTAGTGGTCAGACTGGGAGGGGCTGGGAGCCTGGACTCCTGGGTTCTTCCTCCAGCTCTGGGAGGGGAGTGGGAGCTAGTGGTCAGACTGGGAGGGGCTGGGAGCCAGGACTCCTGGGTTCTTCCTCCAGCTCTGGGAGGGGAGTGGGAGCTAGTGGTCAGACTGGGAGGGGCTGGGAGCCAGGACTCCTGGGTTCTTCCTCCAGCTCTGGGAGGAGAGTGGGAGCTAGTGGTCAGACTGGGAGGGGCTGGCAGCCAGGACTCCTGGGTTCTTCCTCCAGCTCTGGGAGGGGAGTGGGAGCTAGTGGTTAGAGCAGGAGGGGCTGGGAGCCAGGACTCCTGAGTTCCGTCCAGAGGTCCCTGAAAGCTGAGAGCTTGGGTGGCTGCCCAGGGGAGATTCAAGTGCTGCTCAGCTGATTGGCAGGGTGCCCCCAGCCGGCAGCCTGCGCCCCTGCTCAGAGGGAACATTGGCTGCGTCCCCTGCTGTGGGTGGGCAGCAGAGTCTGGTGGTTACAGACTGAAAATTCAGATTCCTTTCCTCTAACAGGTCAGGGCAGTCGGGTGCGCCAGACCCGGCTCAGATCAGGCAGCTGGTTCACACCCGTCTGGGCCACCAGCGAGACGCAGAAACTGGTTCCTCAGCTCTGGGCGGGTGGGTGGTGGGAGGGAGCTTGCGCAGAACTCAGGCTCTGAACTCCACTGAAGTGGGACGACCAGCGACGGTCAATCCCAGCAAGACAGCAGAGCTGATTCTGGGAGGCGTTCGCAGGAGCGTGGGGAAGCAAGACATGAGAAGTTGCTCTTCCGTTCTGCCCGGCGCTGAATGGCCCCTCACTGGAGTTTGGTGTTCAGTTCTGAGCACCGCGTTTGGGCAAAGATGGGGAGGAACTGGAGAAGGTCCAGAGAAGAGCACCAAGAATGATGGAAGTTCTCGAGAACATGAGCGACGCGGGGAGGCTGAAAGAACTGGGCTTGTTTAGTTTAGAAAAGAGAAGGCTGAGAGAGGACATGATAGAGGTTTTCAAGTTCCTCAAAGAGGGTTACAAGGAGGAGGGAGAAAACTTGTTCTTGGCCTCTGAGGACAGGACAAAGAGCAACGGGCTTCAACTGCAGCCAGGGAGGTTTAGGTTGGACGTCAGGAAAAAGTTCCTGACTGTCCGGGTGATTAAACACTGGAATAAATTGCCTGGGGAGGTGGTGGAAGTTCCATCCCTGGAGATATTTCAGAGCAGGTTAGAGGGACATCTAGCAGGGATGGTCTAGGTGGCGTTTGGCCCTGCTGTGAGGGCAGCGGACAGGATTCGACGACCTCTAGCCCAGCGGTCCCCAAACTTTTTGGCATCATGCCCCTCTCTTGAATTCTGAGAAACCCTCCTGCCCGCCCGCCTCCCCTTTACCGTCTTCCGACCCCCCTTTAACCAAACCTTCAACTCCTCGTCTCAAACCCTCGACGTAAGACCGTCATCGGGAACGAAAGATGAGCGCAAATTGCTTCTCTCGGCTCAGAAACGCACTAGAAACGGGTCTGAGCAGCAGAAACAAACGTGAGCTTCGTGTGAAAGATGCTGCTGCATTTTCTCCGTCAGCTGGGAAATGCGAGGAGACCGACTTTGGACCACCAGGCTAATGGTGCGGGCCCCAGCTTGCGCCTGAACCCTGCACTGCTGGGGCCGCCCGCCGGAACCCCTCCCCTCCCCCAAAGCCAGGCACCCCCAGTCCCCATCTAACCCCACCTTCACTCCCCTTTTCAGCAGGCAGCCAGCTCCACCTGGGCCTCCGCCGGCTCCCTGCTTTTTCTTTCATGCATTTTTTTAAATCTGACTTGCTTCAGACCATGCAAGGGCCCCTCCAGGCCTGAGCGCACAAGCTGGGGTTTGCAAGGCGAACGCTCCCACCCCTGAGCAATTCCCTCCCCGCCTCAGCACCTCTTGGAGAGTCTCCTGTTCACAGAATCACAGAACCCCAGGGCTGGAAGGGAGCTTGGGAGGTCGTCTAGTCCAGCCCCCTGCTTCAAGCAGGATCAACCCCAATTAAGTCATCCCAGCCAGGACCTTGTCCAGCCGGGACTTAAAAACCTCAAGGGATGGAGAATCCACCACCTCTCTAGGCAACACATCCCAGTGCTTCACCACCCGCCTGGGGACGTAGTTTTTCCTAATATCTAACCTGCACCTCCCCCTCTTCAACTTCAGACCATTGCTCCTTGTTCTGCCATCTGACACCACCGAGAACAGTTTCTCACGCTCCTCTTTAGAGCTCCCCTTCAGGAAGTTGAAGGCTGCTATTAAATCACCCCTCAGTCTTCTCTTCTGTAAACTAAACAAGCCCAAATCCCTCAGCCTCTCCTCATCGGTCTTGTGCTCCAGCCCCTGAATCATTTTTGTTGCCCTTCGCTGAACCTGCTCCAGCAAATCCACCTCCTTTTTATACTGGGGGGTCCAAAACTGGACACAATATTCCAGATGTGGCCTCACCAGTGCCGAATAAAGAGCAATAACCACTTCTCTAGATCTGCTCGAAATGCTCCTCCTAACGCACCCCAGTATATGCCGTCAGCTTACTTGGCTACAAGGGCCCACTGTTTACTCATATCCAGCCTCTCATCCACCAGAACCCCTAAGGTCCCTTTCCATCGTACTGCTGCTGAGCCAGTCGGTCCCCAGCCTGTAACAATGTTTGGGATTCTTACGCCCCAGGTGCAGGACTCTGCACTTCTCCTTATTGAACCGCATCAGATTTCTTTTGGCCCCGTCCTTCAATTTATCCAGGTCCCTCTGGATTCTCTCTCTACCCTCCAACGTATCTACCTCTCCCCCTAGTTTTGTGTTCATTCCTCCCTGGATCGTATTTGCTGCTTGGGTCACAGCGTCCCACGGGGAGCTCCTCTTTCCATTGCGCCGGGAGCTGTACAAACACAGACCCCGGCCCCAGTGGGACGTCACTGGGTACCGTCTCACCGGGCAACTCTGTCTCCCCTTTGTGGTCCCTCTAGGTGTAAAGCCCAGGGGCGTCCCGCGTTCGGAGCTGGTGGCTGGGTCCTGGGGGCAGCTGATGCACCTGGAACCGTATTCCTCAGAGGAAAAGGTGGTGGAATTCTTCAAGCCGCTGGTGCAGGTCCTGCGAGGGATCCCAGCCCCGACGCTGAACTCCTCGGTTGGTGCCTGGTTCTGTTTGCGGAATCTGCTCAAGGCAGTGAAGCAGAAGTTCGCTCCAGGGCCGGAGGAGCCCTCGGCTGGCTCTGCACCAGAGCCGAAGCCCCATTCTCCTACGGTGGTGGGACGGGAGCCGCCTGTCTCTGGTCTGCTCGGGAGACCTGAACTCCCCTCCTCTGTCCAAGCACCTCACACTGAGCCCCACGTCTCCATCCAGCCCCGGAGGGCAGAGCCGGGGAGCTCCTCCCAGCCCGACCCCGAGGAGCTGGATTTTGTTTCCGCGGAAGAGGCCTGATAGCGGGGCGGGGGGGGGTCAGGACTCCTGGGTTCTAACCCCAGCTCTGGGAGAGGACTGCGGGGGTGGAAGTCAGGCCTTCTGGGCTGTTTTCTTGCCTCTCATGGGGGATGACTGAGGTCTGGTGATTCGCCGTGGGGCTTTTCCAGCAATCCTACTGTCCCATCCCCCTTCCCCACGCAATCCATCTTCTGCTTCTACGTGCCGTGCCTCAGTTTCCCCGCTCTGATGCCTGACTCCCAGCTGCCTGTGTGTGCCCAGCCAGGACACGGTGCCGGTGCTGGTGGCTGTGGGGTTCCCTGGATAACCACGTGTGAAATGTCAGCTCAGTAAAAGCCCTGAACCCTAGACATGGCTCCTGCTGGTGCTGTGAGCTGGGGACAGACCGGGCTCTACCAGAACCTAGCAGCCTCTGGGGGTGGGTGGGTGCCCCCCCAGGCAGCTCTGATGGGAGCTCCATCCCCCAGTTACCCATGGGGTCCCTGCCAGCTGTGGTGGGCCGGCTCCTCTCTCTAGAAAGGGGAATTCACCCGGCCCTTTAAGCCACGGCACGAGGCTGGCTAACGGCTGAGCTGGGCTGAGACTCGAGCCAAGCCCCCTCTCTTCCACTCCGCAGCCCCCTACCCCAAGGCGCACCCCGGATTTCCCCCTGAAGACACCCCAGGAGCCAATCCGATAGTCAGCTAAGAGAGGCTCAATCGTCTCGGGAAAGAACTGAGTGCACGGTCAAAGCGAGCCAGCGTCTGTACGCCACCCAGTTAGGCCAGGGGTGAGCAAACGTTTAAGCCAGGCCCCACTTTCCATCCCTGCACCTATCAGGGTCCCTCAACCTGTTTAACACAGCCTCAAACGAGGGAAATCTCAGTTACGTTCAGATGCAAAAAAAAAAAGAAACCCTTTTGGCCACTGTAAGAAAATAAATATATAGACTGTCAGAACTTTATCGCGAGGATATCAGTGTGAATAGACAGACGTAAAAACAGCTATGGAGGAGGTCAACATTTTTAAGGGGATGGATAAGCCTGAGACCCAGCGGCTGATTGTGCGGTGCCCCCTTTAGGAAATTTCACACACCCCTACTTTGTGCACTCCTGAGTTAGTCTGTGGCTGTACAAGGTAAAAGGATCTATAGAATCCTAGGGCTGGAAGGCACCTCAGGGGGTTATTCAGTCCAGCCCCCTCCCAGCTCCAGCTCCCACTTCTGCACAAATGGTGACCAGGTGTGTTACTTGTTGATTTATTTTATGCACTGAACAACACACAGGTGTCTTTCTGGCTTCGCCTGTTAGCAACAAGCGAATTCATCTCTGCTCTTTAGAAAAAGGCTGTTCATCTAACTGCAGCCCGTTTCTCTGCAGCCTGGCACAGGCCAGCATCCAGCCAGCCTAACGCTTGGGGTTGCAAGAGGCCAGAGCGTTTTGTTTTGGTGCAGCTGGGGCAATATCGTGGGTGTGGCTGGGCTCCATTGAAATTAACTTCCAATCTTAACTCTCCCATCACATGGATCTTCTTTTCAGAGGTGGAAAAAGTCCCCCCAAAGTTACTTGAGTAAAAGGGCAGCTGCTCTCACTTCTGAATACTTGAGTACAATCAAGGCAGGATCTGTGTGCATACTTTTACTCACGTAGTTTTCCAGAGGGACACCAGTGGCTTGTACTTAAGTACCCCCCCTGCAGCTGTACTTGTACTCAAGTAACTTTTCTGGTTTCCCCCCAAGCTAATTTTTGCATATGGCCCCCACCTATTGAAAATAAGCTCCCACTGCTCAGCCTGAGTTTCTGTCTGCGCTCTGCAGAGAGGAGCCTGAGTCTGTTTAGAATCTGTCCAGGACTTTGTGAAGTTCCTCAAAGCAGGACTTGCAGTGATGTGTCGCGTCTTGGCAGCAGCGTGGGTAGCTCTCTGAAAAGAAAACATTGCACAAGAGTTAGCTCATACGACAGAAGGTATCATTTGTGCCTCTGTGGCAATCCACAGTTTGCCCGCCTCTTAAATGCCGCATACAGCTGTGGTGGCCTGATCTCAAAAAAGGCACCTTGGCATTGGAAAAGGGTCAGAAAAGGGCAACAAAAATGATGAGAGGTCTAGAACGGCTTTGGTATGAGGAGAGATGACTAAGTCTGGGATTTTTTAGCTTGGGAAAGAGACGACAGGATGAACCTCTCTAATCCAGACTCTCTCCTCCGGCAACATCCATAGTCCGGCATGAGTTTAGTTCGCCAGACGAGCACTTATTACAGGTGTGGCCAAGTTTCCTGTAATCCCATAAAGTTTGTTTACAGCCACCAGTCCTGGCTCTCCGTGTTCTGTGCTGTTGTCGAGCTGTAATTTACCCCAAATATCTTCTAAGAGCCCAGTAAGCCGTGGAGGTGTTGGTGATGGGCCAGGCGATATTGACCTCCCGTGGGCCGGCAGATTCTCTGATTTGGCACCGGTCAGTGGGTGCTGGACTAGAGAGGTTGAACGTATACTAAGGATCTGATAGAGGTCTGTAAAATCACGACCAGTGTGGGGGAAATAAATAAGGCTGTGCTATTCACTCCTTCCCACCACCCAGAAACGAGGGGTCCACACATGAAATGAATAAGCAGAGGGTTTGAAATAAACAAAACGAAGGCTTTCTTCAGACAATGCATGTCAACCTGCGGAACTCCTTGCTGGGGGAAGCTGTGAGGGCTAGGACTGTCGAAGAGTTCAAAAAAGAGTTAGAGGAATTCCTGGAGGACAAGTCCATCTGTTACACGTTAGAAACACACAGGATCTTTTCAGGGGAAGAGGCAATGCGCCATGTTTATTGGGAACAGACCTTTGGAGATCAGCATATTCATTCATTCATTCGAGGAAGAAGAAGCACTGGGGAACAGGATCTAGGGGTCAGAGTGCACCACAAGCTGAATGTGAGTCAACAGTGTGATGCTGTTGCAAAAAGAGCCAACACGATTCTGGGCTGCACTGACAGGAGTGTTGAGAGCAAGACACGAGAAGTCATTCTTCCGCTCTACTCTGCACTGGTTAGGCCTCAGCTGGAGTATTGTGTCCAGTTCTGGGCACCGCAGTTCAAGAAAGAGGTGGAGAAATTGGAGAAGGTCCAGAGAAGAGCCGGAAGAATGATGAAAGGTCTCTAGAGAATGTGAGCTATGAGGGAAGACTGAAAGAACTGGGCTTGTTTAGTTTAGAAGACTGAGAGGGGACATGATAGCAGGTTTTCAAGTACCTCAAAGAGGGTTCCAAGAAGGAGGGAGAAAAATTGTTCTCCTGGGCCTCTGAGGACAGGACAAGGAGCAATGGGCTTTAACTGCAGCAAAGGGTTTAGGTTGGGCATTAGGAAGAACTTCGTAACTGTCCAGGTGGTCAAACACTGGAATAAATTGCCCAAGGACGTGGTGGGATCTCCATCGCTGGAGATATTTCAGAGCAGGTTAGATAGACACCTATCAGGGATGATAAAGACACTGCTTGGTCCTGCCATGAGGGCAGGGGACCGGACTCGATGACGTCTTGAGGTGCCTTCCAGTTCTAGCGTTCTGTAATTCGATGATTTGTGATTCACACCCTCACGTACACATAAGTCCTGCAGCGGGTTTCATAGTCAGCAGCCTGTCGTGGCTCGAGCCTATCTCATGGCCAGTTAGACTGAGCATGAGAGGGGATCCGGTCTTTGTCGGCTGTGAACCACTGCTCCGGCGTTATGCAGGATAAAACCGAAGACCCATGACTCTGCACCTTACTTGTAGAGTTGTAACCTCCAACTTGAGCCGGCAAGTTTTGCAACATCCTGCTGAGATCATCCAACCTTAAGCAGCGATTATCACAAAGTCATGGCCACCCTTACCCTGCATCAGTATTTGGATGATTCTTCCTGGGAGTTATCACCTCTGCTCTCACTTTTTATTAGTGATCTTATTTTCAGGGGCGTATACCTCGGCTTTAGGGTTGTCATTCAATCTGCCCTTCCTCTTTAAAGGGCCTGGTTCGTCCCACCGACACCTCTTAATCTCCTGCCCCTTCTGGAACATCTGGAACAGCCAGTACTCTTATTCTAAACATAGCTTACGTTCCTCACCCACGCTCAGCGCGCCGTCAATAATTAAAAAGGCGTTCTCTTTTCCAGGGGCAGAAAGAGACATAAGAACAGCCACGCCAGGTCTGATCAAAGGTCCATCTACCCAATGGCCTGTCTGCCAACAGTGGCCAATACCAGGTGCCCCGGTGCTGGAGTTGAAAGTTTTATTCTCTTTTAAACTTTGAATTTTAAGCTTAACGAGGTAGCAGTGCAAGGTAACGTATTAACACATGTAACACTTATTGATTTTACTGATTAAGTTCTTTAATTGGATACGTGCCTCCTGCTTTAGAGTTCAGTGAATTTAGTAAGTAAGTAAGAGCCAGTTTGGTGCTGTGTCTGTGTTAATGAGATTACAGGATGAGGCTGAAGGCGGAAGCCTTCATTGCTTGATTTGCAACGCCTTTGCCCTGCTTTTCGCTGAGAGTCCTTGTAAGAGTTGTTCAGGTGTGACAGTGGTGTGTCCGTGTCGAGATCAAGGTGGGAAGGGTATCCCCACAGCCGAGGAAGGAGGGGTGAAGCGTGGGTGAAGACGGACTTTGCGGCGTCCGAGAAGGACCATCAGTGCGCACCCCCGGTCGGGAAGTGATCGGGTTGGCAGAGGGACCACTCTAAAGCATGGATTGCAGGAGGACCCTTTTGCGGATGTTTGGAGACCCATCGGTATCGGAAGAGAACACACCAGTCACAGACTGACCCGGCAAACCTCAGCGCGGGAGAGGATCACAACAGCAGGGGGCTTTGCCGTGGGACTTTGGATTCTTCTTGCCACCAACTCCCAGAGAGCATCAGATTGCGACCGCCGAGGCCCTGCTGCCCCTCTGTGGTCGGTCTAGCTGGCCACTAGCTTGGTCCATAGCACATGCTACTGTTCTATTCGCCATAAATGCGGCGTCCGGCCTTCTCCCCTAGAAAAGCTCTCGTGTTGACTGCACGTTGCGTGAAGGGAAACGTCCTCATCCTTGTTTTGAACCTGCTGCCCATTGTCTGACCCCTAGCTCTTACGTTGTGGCAGGGATTCCCAACCTACGGGTCGGGCCCCAAACGTGGGTCACCATGAGATTTGTTAAGGGCCGGGTCGCCAGCAGCTGGGAGCTGCTAGGTGGCTCTCAGAGAAGCCATTTGCAGCTCCTTAATGCTATCCATAGAGAAGCAATTACGCATTGCGCAGACAGCTTCCCCACCTTTGAGATTCGTAGCCACCCCGGGCAGGCCACTTAATTTTCACCTCCCTTCCACCCTTGGGTCACCAAGTCTTCCTGAATTGTCAAAACGGGTCCTACCCTGGAAGAGGTTGGGAACCTCCATGTTATGGGAACAAGTCGATCACTGTTCCTTGTTCCCTTTCTCCACACCACTCGTGATTTTATAGACCTCTCTCCTATCACCGAGTGTGATGGAGTGGATGCAGGGGGGTGAGACTCAGGCTGGATCTGCGTGTGACAGGCAGAGCAGCTCCCAGCAGCTAAGGAGGACCCCCTTGGGCTGTAACCTAAGCTGGCAGGTAACACCTCTGTCCTGAACACAGAGCAGGGAGGAGCTGAGCTGGGTTTGAATCGGGGGCGGCAGTTAGAAGCTGGGGGGAGAGGGAGCTGGAAGGCACCAGCCTGGCGAGGGGGGAAGCTGCACCCCAGAGGGGCCCCCCTCGGGCCCCTCTCCGCAGGACGGGTTGGAATGACTGTCTCCGCCAGCTGTACTGACACCCCTGTGCTGAGCTGGGCCTCTGTCGCCTCATAAACTCCTTGTTCTACCTGCTGAGTGACAGTCACTCCTGCCTGTGGATGGGGTGCAGAGCTTGGGGACCCCTGAACCCCATCACACCAAGTCTTCCTGAATTGTCAGAATGGGTCCTCGCCTGGAAAAAGGTTGGGGACCACTGTGTTATGGGAACAAGTCAAACACCGTTCCATGTTTCCTTTCTTCACCCCACCCATGATTTTATAAACCTCTCCCCATCCCCTTAGTATCCTCTGCTGCGTCTGCACTGCCCCTCTCTGTCCTAAGGGGCGTGCATAAGCGGCAGATCGAAAATGCAAATGAGGTGCAGATTTACGTATCTCTTGCCTCATTTGCAGACTCTTGCGAGGGTGTTTCTGGAAGGGCTGATTTTGGAAAAAGCAGCCAGGCAGATGGGGTTCCTTCAAAACCACCCGCCACTGTCGGAAGGTCCCTTCTTCTGATTTTGTTTCAGGAAGAAGGGATCTTTCAAAACCGGGATTTTTTTCTGAAGGAACCCCTGTCGACAAGGCTGGTTTTTTTCCGAAAACAGCACTTCCGGACCTGTGGGAGGCCACCGTTATGCAAAAGAGGCACATGTTATGCAAATCAGTACCTCATTTGCATTTTTGATTGGCCGTATTTGCACACCCTTCCGAAAGGGAGGGTCAGTGCAGATGTATCCCTCTCTCCTAAGCAGAAGAGTCCTACTTTAGGAAGTCCTACTTCCATACGGTAGCTGTTGCAACCCCCTCATCATTTTTGTTGCCTTTTTCTGAACTTGTTCCACTGCTCAGAGATAGTCTCTGATATCAGGCTGCCACATCTGTCGATTGCAAAATAAAGCTTCACCTCTTCCTTAAAATAAATGATAATTAGAGGGTTGTGTGATGGAGTGGGGGATATCTGTGTGTGTGTGGGGCTCACACAGGGTGTGGGGCTCCTGCTGAGGGTAACCTTGATAACCAGGTAACACCTTTGTACTGCAGACAAAGGAGGAGGTGGAGCCTGAGGGGTTTGAATTGGAACTGGGATTTGGGAAGCAGTTAGTTTGGGCTGAGGGAGAGCGAGACAAGGGAGGGGGCAAGTCCCCGGCTCTGGGGGCCCCTCGGGGCCTCCTCTCCCCAACATGGATTGGACTGGCTCTGTCTGCCTGCTGCACTGACTCCTCTGTATAATGCTGTGTCCTGTCGGCTAATAAACCCGCTGTTTTCCTGCTGAGTAAGAGACTCTCCTGCCTGCAAACAGGGTGCAGAGCATAGGGGACCCCAGAACCCCATCACACTGGTGTCAGAAGTGGGATGTTCTGCACCCTGAGGATGGAGCATCCAGCAGTAAGTAACTGGGGCCCCGGAAGAAGTGGGGCCTGCGAGACCCAGGTGTGCTGAAGGGCAGTGAGGTGCAGCTCCCCAAGGCGGAGGGGCCTGCGGCCGAACCCAAGCAACTGTGGTCGTGGTTCTCGAGAGCGGGTGTCACACTGAAGAGGGGGTTCCTCTGAGAGTCTGTTGGAGTCAGTCCCAGAGGGCAGAGGGGCCTACGGCCTAACCCCGGGGAGCTTGTGACCCGCAAGGAGCCTGGCACACTGAAGGGATTCTTACAGGAATCGTGGGGTGCAAAGGGCATCAACCTGAGAGCCTGCAACCACGCTGAGCAACTCCGCTGTGAAGTGGCAGCACCTGGAAACCGAATTGAGATTAAAGGAGCTGGACAAGGCAGCGTGGATGTGCAGTGGCAGAGCTGAGGGTTAAGGAGAATCCTGCAGAGGTGAGCCCGGATTGGGGCAGGGAACCCTGGACTGCATGGAGCTCTGAACCCCGAGTGGCCTGCCACAGCTCAAGGAGGGAAGGAGCGATTCCAACCCATCATCTACTAGTGGCCAAGACAGACCTGCGAAGAGTTTTCCAGGCCTGGGCTGAGGAAGGTGCCTGTGTGTCTGTGCAGGAAAGCAGCTTGTCCACTGGGAATGGCAAGTTGTCTGTGAGAGAAGCTGCACCACCTTCTGTGTGTGTGCGGAGACCAGCCGGGAGGCTGGGACAAAGGAGAGAGTGTCTCCCATTGTCTGTCTGTGTTGAACAGCAGCAGCGGCCTGGGGAGAGAGCAGAGCCTGCTTTTGGAAAAGGTGCCAATGAGAAAACTAGCCCATTGTCTAAGGAAGATTCCCCAGCCTGGGGTGGCTGGAGAAGGAACCACCAGAAAAGAGCATTCCAGGTGTGCCTAAACCCAGCCATGGGGGCTGGAGCAGAGGGAATGGCTCTGGGATGGGCAGTGGTATCCCTGCTAAGGACACTGGTCCTTGGTGCAAAAAAAGTGCTTCTGCTTCTGGGGAAGTGAATCCTTTGCCTGAGCCTGTGGGGGCTCAAGATGGAGCCAAGATCCCAGAGCTGGATCTAAGGGCAGCTGAAGCCCAGATGGGAAGTGGGCCTGCCTCTGTGTCTCTCAGGGGGGATGATGCTTTAAGTTGGTCTAATCCAGTTAGTATCATCAGGGAATCCCAGAGACCAGACGATTCTGGTACTTGTTCTTTGCCTGATGCTGAGGTGTTACTGGGAGGGGGTGAGAGGACTCTGTCCTACCAGAGTCATCCTCTCACCAGGACACAAGAACAGATGGGCAATGGAGTTATGCTGACTGATGAAGATAAAGGAGCTGGTAGCAGAAGGGAGGAAAGGGACCCTGACCTTCTGTCCGGTGGTACTGGCTGTCTGCCTGGAGGGGGATTACGTGGGAATCTGCCTGATGGGCCAGAAGTGATCCTGGGTGTAGGTGAAACCCAGGAGCTGGTTGTGCCTCAAGGGAGCAGTGCCCCTGTGGAGCCAGACAGGGGTGAGTTATTGTTTGGGGGAGCTCTTAAGGAAGAAAATTTCCCTGAAACTTTTCCTGACCCGTCTGTGGGGACTGCAGAAAATGGGAGTGAGGTGAAGGAGAGTGAACAGGAAAGGTGCTTGTCTGTAAGAGCCAGAGCAGCCCTTGGCCTGGGGAGAAGTTTGTTTCAGCTCCTGACGGCCAGGACCTGCCTAAGTGTGAAACCACTGGCTGTGCTCTGGAAGGGTCCAAAGCAGGCAGTGTAAAAGTTTCTCAGGAATTGGAAGCTGGTGCAAGTAAAGTAAAAACTATCAGGGAGTGTGAGCAGCCCTGTGAGAACCAAGTAAAACAGCTGCACAGCCAATCTCTGTAGGATGCAGGAGAGCGCCAGCAATTCCCCATCTCCAGATGGTGGAAACACTTATATTCTCATACTGGATTCAACTTCTGATTCCATGGGGAGGCAGTAGTTGGAGGTGGAAGGACGAAGGAGCTGTGGGCCTGGTGGGCCAGTAAGGGATAAACAGGGATTCCTCCATGTGGATTCTGCGTCTGGAACTCACAAAACAACTCTCAGAAAGCAGTTTGGTTTGCAAATTTCCAGACTGGCAGGAAGGGGGCCGTCTCCCTGAGATCATCAATGGCCCAGCTCTTGTTAGAAGGGAGGGCACAGCCAGAGAGATCAGATTTCCACCCCAGGGGGCAAGGGAGAAGATTAGAACTTGATGGTGCTAAGAAGCCTCAGCCATTTATCCCCAAAATACCAGATTCTCAAGGAGGTTACACAAAAGTTGTGGTCTACCAAAAAGCAACGTAAATGTGCAGTTGCAATGGGGTTGTTCTGTTACTCACGCTGACTGCTGTAACCAAGGGGTGCTGCTACCAAAAGCTGTAGAATTGTACCATGCACTGAATGTTTGAAAAGAGCCATGTGACATGATGACATTGATGTAGAAGCATAAATTGTATGTTAAAGGAGTCTGCAACTCTGAAATGTCACCATTGTTCCCTGTAACTAGTCTTGCAACCTCTCACATGAGAAGGAACATTCCAAACCTATTGTGTGGCATGGAAGGGGAAACTGAGGCACACAACCATTGTGGTGGTCTGGCTAAATGCCAAGGATGGAAGCATTTGTACCTTCCGTTACTGGACTGTAACTGAATTCCAGACATTGGCTGGAGCAGCTGTATGGACTGGTGGTCAGATGGGGCAGGACCCAGACCACAAAAGACCTGTTTGATCTGTTGGTGCTGCAGCAGCTGTATGGGCTCTGCCCGCCCGACTTGAGAACGTGGCTGACGGACCGGGGCTGAAGCAGCGAGACCAACCAACCCAAGGGAACTAAAGGGACTTGCCCGGCTGCATCACATGAAAAGGGCCAAGACCAAGCTCCTGACTTGGAGCCTCCCCCAGCAAGACTATGATGTGGAGGTGGTGCACATCGAGGGGAGAACAGAGGGTACAGCTGATGCCCTGTCACAAGGGGAGAGCCGCGAACTTCCCCAGGTCACCAGTTGAGTGACCCCGCTCAGTTCGGTCTGGAAGTGGGGAGAGATGTGATGGAGTGGGGGATATCTGTGTGTGTGTGGGGCTCACACAGGGTGTGGGGCTCCTGCTGAGGGTAACCTTGATAACCAGGTAACACCTTTGTACTGCAGACAAAGGAGGAGGTGGAGCCTGAGGGGTTTGAATTGGAACTGGGATTTGGGAAGCAGTTAGTCTGGGCTGAGGGAGAGCGAGACAAGGGAGGGGGCAAGTCCCCGGCTCTGGGGGCCCCTCGGGGCCTCCTCTCCCCAACATGGATTGGACTGGCTCTGTCTGCCTGCTGCACTGACTCCTCTGTATAATGCTGTGTCCTGTCGGCTAATAAACCCGCTGTTTTCCTGCTGAGTAAGAGACTCTCCTGCCTGCAAACAGGGTGCAGAGCATAGGGGACCCCAGAACCCCATCACAGGTTGATGTTGCATATGTTGTGTCTGTGTTGTGTTGTGACTGGTTAGAGTGCAGGGATGCTGGGAACCAGCCTTCCAGGGTTCTCGTCCTGCTCTGGGGACGAGTCCTTCTGTGTCTATCAAGCGGCAGAGGTACAAAACCAAGCCCTCAATGGCTTTGAGGAGGGACCCCCATGGATCTGGGGGTGGTTGACTCTGTTTTGCAGCTCTGGCCTTCCGAGCAGCCAAACGGCAAAAGAGCTGAACCCTTCTGGAAGAGGGACAGTGGCATGAACGAATGCCTGCAAAGGGTTAAACCCCGAGAGAGAGGGGGATCTCTATAAGCAAGCAGCCACGTGAGCCAATGGGAAGAGAGAGGTGGGTTGAATTTTAGCAGTTGCGGCTGGAGCAGAGACCAAGATGCTTAATCCTGAACAGGTTTACTGAATCCAGTAACTACCCTGGCCACAACACAATCTGGGCATACAGACAGGTAAGTAGAAAGGAAATAGTTGGTCAGATGCAATCGGGTCTAGAGAAGACCTAGAGAAGTTATACTGGTCCCCCCAGTATAAAAGGACGTGGATGCATTGGAGAGAGTCCAGCGGAGGGCAATGAAAATGATTCTCGGGCTGGAACACATGACCTACGAGGAGAAGCTGAGGGATCTGGGCTTTTTAAGTTTGCAGAAGAGAAGAGTGAGGGGCGATTTGATAGCAGCCTTCAGCTTCCTGCAGGGGAGCTCTAAAGAGGCTGGAAAGAGGTTGTTTTCAGTGGTGGCGGATGGCAGAACAAGGAGCAATGGGCTGAAGTTACAGAGTGGGAGGTGTAGGTTGGATATTAGGAAAAACTCTTTCCCCAGGAGGGTGGGGAAGCACTGGAATGTGTTACCTAGAGAGGTGGTGGGATCTCCATCCCCAGAGGTTTTTAAGTCCCAGCTTGACCAAGGCCTGGCTGGGCTGATTTAGTTGGGGTTGATCCTGCTGTGGGCAGAGGGCTGGACTCGGTGACCTCCTGGGGTCCCTTCCAGCCCTGGCATTCTATGAGATTATTTTTATTTTCTCCTTGGTGTGGGGCTTCTCAGGCTGGCTGATGTATTCCCCCTGTATACTGTAACTTCCAAACTGCATCCAAAGCACACAATTCTCTGTGCTTTAATCTCTCTCTTTTTAACTTCTTCTGTAACATCTAGCAACCAAGCAGGCCTGATCACTTCCTGGGGGTACTTTCACTTTGGTTTTGTTTTTTTGAATAAATTACCTTTTTTTAAGGCAATGATTTGATTTCTGTGTCCCAGAGAAGGGTCTGTATCTATCCAGGTCTAAGACTGAAAGGTCGGCTATCAGACTGCAGCTTAATCTCATGCCCCACTGCAATTTACATTGGCCAAACTGGACAGTATCTCCGTAAAAGACTAAATGGACATAAATCGGACATCAGCAGCGGTCAGGTACAGAAGCCCGTGAGGGAACACTTCAAGCTCCCTGGACACTCAGTGGCAGATTTAAGGGTGACAGTCCTGAAACAAAGAAATTTTAAAAATGAAATGGAGAGAGAAATCTCTGAGCTGCAATTTATTTGCAAATTTGACTCCATTAACCAAGGATTGAACAGAGACTGGGAGCGGCTCGCGGCTTACAAAGGCAGTTTCTCTGCTCTGGGTGCTAACAGCTCCCCATTAGACTCTGACAAAGGCTCACATCCCGTCTGCTCTGACTTGTTTTTTCCTCTTTTGATAAGTGCTGTTGACACTGGGCCATTTCCACCTTGCTGAATAGACCTTGTCAGCTCTGGCCCTCACTCTTTAAATACCCCTCTGAAACCACCCCCCCAATCATGCATCTGACGCAGCGGGTCTCTGCCCATGAAAGCTGATGCTCCAAAATATTTGTTAGCCTATAAGGTGCCACAGGGCTTCTTCCTGTGCTTAATTTCTTCTGTTTGTTTTCAAGCTCTCTCTTAAGGGAGGGTGTAGTTTGGGGTTACCCCCTAGGGAGACGTCCCCCGTGTGCCTTCCTGGGTTTTAAATGGAAGGGGTTCTTAGCTGGGTGCTGGCAGCTACCTCCTAGGATCAGGGTAACTCTGACCTTGGGGAGGTTTTAAGCAGAAGCCTACAGAGGTGAGTCTTTTTTAAGGCCTCTTACAGGCGTGTCTGAGCGGGGAGCAGCCCTGACAGACAGTTTCAGGGCATTTTTCACAGATGTGAAGCAAAAACTTCCATGCTGCCTCCCCGCAAGCGGTGAAGCTGTTACAAGTGCAGGCTGCAGCTTGCAAGGATTTCATCATGGCACAACCCTAGCCTCAGCCTTATACGTTCAGGACCATGGGCCGTGGGTGAACCGCGGCGTAAGGGAGGCGAGCTCCTGGCTGGCACATCCCCTCTGCCTGGGGCCCTAGTCGGTCAGAGCCTGGCGTCAGCTCTGGGCAGCCAGAGTAGTTGGTTCCCAACGCCCTCCCCAGGTCTGGGCAGGCAGCTTGGCCCCCCAGGACGAGCCCCAGCATGACAGGCAGGAAGGGCGCAGACGAACGGCCACCTGGAGGCAGCCCGAAGGTCCATCCAGCCCAGGATCTTGTCTTCCGTCAGCGGCCAGTGCCGGATGCCGCAGAGGTCGCCCATTCCCCAGCTTCTGACAACAGAGGCCGGGGACACCGCTCCTTCTCCGTCCTGACGGAGAGCCGGTGCCGGACCTCGCCTCCATGAGTTCATCTAGTTCTTTGTCTGGACCCTGTTCCAAGCCTGGTCTTCACAACACCGCCCCCTCCCCAGGTCCAGAGTGCCGGCCAGGCAGAGAGTGGAGCATAAACCCCCAGGGTAGCTGGTAGCCAGGGCCCCCTGCCCCACGGCTCTGGGTGGGTGGGAAAGAAAATGCAGACACCCGGCGCTGTAGAATCCCAGGGCTGGACAGGAGCTCAGGAGGTCGTCAAGTCCAGCCCCTGCTTCAAGCAGGACCGACCCCAACTAAACCATCCCAGCCAGGGCTTGGTCCAGCTGGGACTTCAAAACCTCAGGGATGGAGATTCCACCACCTCTCTGGGGGCTTTACCACTCTCCTGGGGCAGTAGTTTTCCCTGATATCCAACCTCCACCTCCACCTCTGTAACTTCAGCCCATTGCTCCTGGTTCTGCCGTCTGCCACCACGGAGAACAGCCTCTCGCCAGCCTCTTTAGAGCCCCCACTTCACGTCCCTATCAAATCGCCCCTCACTCTTCTCTTCCATTAACTAAACCAGCCCAAATCCCTCAGTCTCTTCCAGTCGATCCGGTATCAGAGGGGTCGCCGAGTTAGTCTGTGTGTTCAAAACCAACAAGAAGTCCCGAGGCACCTTATAGACGAAACGGTATTTTGGAGAATCGGCTTTCGGGGGCAAAGACCCGCTTCACGAGATGCACCTGACGAAGCCCACGAAAGCCGATGCTCCAAAATAGCTGTTAGTCTATAAGGTGCCACAGGAGTTCTTGTTGGTCTTGCCAGCCATATGCCTCAACACCCTCTGCTAAAAAGCAGCAAAGGGGAATCTCTTATACATGGATGCCACCTGCCGGGTGCTGCCAGAAGCAGCAGAAAAACCGGGTGACGTCTGAGCACTGGCTTCCCAAGGGACCAGAAAAGGGGCATATAAATTTGTGGATCCCCAAGCCTGGGGAAACCTGTAAGCTGAACCCTTGCGCAGCCCCCCCCACCCCCAGGAGAAATCCCAAGGTCACCCGTCCAGTGAGCAGCGTGCCCATAGGTAGGTTTGTGGTTTTCATTGTGGTGCACATTCGCAGGAGCCTCGGTGCACATCATAAATTTTATTCTGCACATCAATAGAAAAAAGTTTGCGTATGAAAATGTAACTGCCCGCAGGTGGGCTTGAACCCAGGACCTCCTGCAGGTAGGATGAAGAGCCAGCAGCCGCTCAGCTGAGGCTGGGGAAGGAAACTTGCTTTTGCTAGCTATAAACATGGCCTAGGTGCCTCTTCACAGGCTACTGACCCACAGCCCTAAGTGTGCGGGTTACAGACAGAAATGATTCGTGGTCCCATGTGACGAAGGGAGCCGTGTGAGGAGGTTATTCCCCTGCTGAGGCTGCATGTGTTTCCGACTGGCTGCGGGAACCGGCGAGTGCCTCGGTTTCCCCAGGCACAGCACCGGGTCACAGCAGTGAGGCGAGTTTCGGCGGGAGGTCTTCTCCCATGTAGACCGTGGGAGCGTCTGGAGATTTGTCACCTTGGCCGTCAGGTGACACCTGTCGTTCCCAGGAAACACGACAGAGGCGGGAGGAGGGGCCTGGCTGGTTTGAACTGGAACTGGGCTGGGGACTGGGGCAGTCTGGTCTGGCTGGCAAGAGAGGAAGCGGGGCCAGGGCCCGGCTCGGAGATCCCCTCTGGGCCCCCCTCCCCAAGCTGGATTGTACTGACGGCTTTTGGTTCCTGTGTTGACAAGTCTGTTCGAGGCTGCGTCCCTGTTGCCTAATACACCCAGAACGAAAATCACGTCTGGCTGCAGATCAGGGGGCAGAGCCCGGGGACCTCCCCGCACTCGGTGGCAGACCATCAGCCCTCAGGTTTGCAGAACCCCTGTGGCCCGGCCTCTCCGCACCTGCAGCATTACAGGACAGGGACAAACGGACGGATTTCATGGGCGAAGCTACGCTAGGCTCTTGTCAGAGGCTGGATTCTTTGTGGTCTTGAATGCAAGCGCTCGAGTGGCGTCTGTCCTTTATAGCACGTGCTCAGGGCACCACCTCGTGGATTTTAACTCACTGACTGCTCCAAGGAAGGGGAGAAAAATGCTTCTCCGTAACCTCGGAGGATAGGATGAGACCAAGGAGGTTGAGGTGGGACAGCAGGTTTGGGTGGGGGCTGGTTTTGTTTATTACGGACCTGGCTGAGGGGCTGGAGTTCCCCCTCAGCCAGCTTGCAGATGACACTGAGCTAGGTGGATATGCTGGAGGGTAGGGATAGGTCCAGGGACATGGGTACATACCGTCACAGAACACAAGGACCAGAAGGGACCTTGAGAGGTCATCGAGTCCAATCTCCTGCCCTCCCTGCAGGACCAAGCACCATCTAGACCATCCTGGACAGGTGTTTGTTTAACTTGCTCTTAAATATCTCCAGGGATAGAGATTCCGCAACCTCCCCAGGCAACTCATTCCAGTGTTTAACCACCTGGACAGTTTGTCAGTTTTTCCTGATCGCCAACCTAAGCCTCCCTTGCTGCAGTTTAAGCTTCTTGTCCTGTCCTCCGAGGTCAAGGAGAAGAAATTTTCCCTCTCCTCCCTGTAACCCTCTTTTAGGTACTTATAAACCTCTGTCATGTCCTCTCTGTGTTTCCTCTTTTCTAAACGAACCAAGCCCGCTTCTTTCAGTCTTCCTCCATAGCTCATGTTCTCCAGACCTTTCATCATTCTTGTTGCTCTTCTCTGGACCTTCTCCAGGTTGTCCACGCCTTTCCTGAAAAACGGTGCCCAGAACTGGTCACAAGACTCCAGTTCAGGCCTCATCAGGGCAGCGCAGAGCAGAAGAAGGACTTCTCGTGTCTTGCTTCCAACACTCCTGCTAATGCGTAACACGTCGCAAAGCGGCCAACGTAGCCTGTTGGAGCGCAGCTTTGAAATCGAGGTGGCACCTCAGCTAGTTCAAGAAACAGACCCTCCATTCACAATTAATCCTTGGCCTGGTTGTCAGCGGGGATGAAGGCTGGGAGGTAGTACAGCTTGAACCTCTCTAATCCGGCGCTCTTTGGGCTGGGGACCTCTGTAATCCGGCGCGATTTGAGTTCGCCGGATGACGCCTTACCATGGGTGTGGCCAAGTTTCCCATGGTCCCCTAAAGTTTGTTTGCAGCCCCCAGTCCTGGCTCTCCATGTTGTGTGCTGTAATTGAGCTGCAATTTACCCCTAAATGTCTTCTAAGAGCCCAGCGAGCAGTGGCAGTGTTGGCAAAGGGCCGGACGATATTGACCTCCCGTGGGCCGGCAAATTCTCTCCTCCAGCACCGGTCAGGTCCTGAGGCTGCCAGACAAGAGAGGTTCAGCTTGTAGCTAGATCCCAGTTCCTCAAGCAGGGAAGCGCTCCCTTAGAAATGCAGCAAATCGGCTTTCACCCAGCAGAGAGCAACACGCCCCATCGACTGCCTCGAAATGCCTTTCGTGCCATCCTTACTTCTGACACCCCTGGGCCTGGAGCTCAGCACGCAGGAGTTCAAAGGAAGGTGAACCACGCAAGCCCGCTTTACTTGGGAAAACCAGATGCACTGCCGCTTGCCTCATAAACCCCAATGAGCAAAACCACCCCACGGTTGCAGGCGGGGTGTGGCTGGCCCCTGGCAGCTCTTAATCACCTGCGTAGGTGAGGGCATGATCCGTAAGCACCTGTCCCCCCCCCCAGTATAATCAGGATGTGGATGTGCTGGAGCAGGTTCAGCGGAGGGCAATGAAAATGATTCTCAGGCTGGAGCACACGACGTGTGAGGAGAAACTGAGGGATTTGGGGTTATTTAGTTTGCAGAAGAGAAGAGTGAGGGGGGATTTGGTAGCAGCCTTCAACTTCCTGCAGGGGAGCTCTAAAGAGGGTGGCGAGAGGCTGTTCTCAGTGGTGGCGGACGGCAGAACAAGGAGCAACGGGCTGAAGTTACAGAGGGGGAGGAGTAGGTTGGATATGAGGAAAAACTGTTTCCCCAGGAGGGAGGTGAAGCACTGGAGTGTGTTACCTAGAGAGGTGGTGAGATCCCCGTCCCTGGAGGTTTTCAAGTCCTGACTTGACCAGGCCCTGGCTGGGCTGATTTAGTTGGGGTTGATCCTGCTTTGGGCAGGGGGCTGGTCTCAATGACCTCCTGAGGTCCCTTCCAGCCCCAGGCTTCTATGAATCGATGTTGCCCATTGCCGGTCTGGCTGGAGGCGTCCGTCCAGCAGCCCAAGCACATGGAGTCAACGTGCCAGGGAGCTAACGCCAAGATGCAGCTGGACCCAGCTGAGACGTTCCAAGCACGAGGCTGCCCAGGTGTCGCCAGGCTGGAGATGATGAAAACATCTGTAGCTTAATCCTCCAACCTGGCCACGGGCCCGACGAGGAGAGGAAAGCTGCTGGGTCCCTGTCGCTGAGTGCGAATGAGTGGAGCAGGAAGCTTGTAATTCCCGGCCCGTCCTCTTTCCGAGTCACGCAATGAAATGCCCGGAAAACATGCCTGCAGAACAAGACTTGCCCACGACAGAGAGACACTGAGACAGCCAACGAGAGAGGCGGTGTCTGCAGGCCAAGCAAAGGGACAGGAGCACGGACGATTACCTCCTGCAAAGGTGAGCGAGTGTGGCTTGGGCGGGGCGGGAGGAGGATGAGGTTCATGGCTGGCTGTGGAGAAGGGAGGAGCTCTGGAAAGCAGCTGGCATGGCTGGCCTGTGGTAAGAAAGATGGGGAGGAGGCGTGCGAGGGGAGCTCAAAAATTGAAAGTGGGCGTGATGCTGAAAAGTTTGGGAACCACTGACTTGAGTAGACCAGACTCCAAAGAGAAATTGCTGAGCTACAATTCATCTGCAAATTCGACACCCTCAGCTCTGGCTTAAACAAAGACTGCGAATGGCTGGCTAAGTACAGAAGCAGCTTCCCCTCCCTTGGTGTTCACACCTCCAGATCAACTGCTGGTAGTAAGCCTCAGCCTTGCTGACTGAGCTAACCTTGTTATCCCCACCCTCGCTCTGGCTTATATATATCTGGCCCTGCAGATTTCCACGACCAGCATCTGATGAAGTGAGTCTGTGCTCACGAAAGCTCACGCTCAAAACTGTTCTGTTAGTCTATAAGGTGCCACCGGACCCTTCGTTGCTGACTTGAGTAAGGCGAATGACACAGTCTCGCCTGAACGTCTGGGCAATAAACCAGGCAAAGACAACTTAGACAGGGCAACTAGAAGGTGGGTGTGGGACGGGCTGGATAACCGTTCTCAGAGCGTCGTTAGTAAGGGTTCGCAGTCAGACGACTGCAGCTTTTTTGAGGTTTCGCTCCCGAGTCACTGAGGCCTAAGCAGGTCCGGTGATTTTGAGGGATCCTCCCGAAAGTTTGGGAAATGGGGCAGGTGGTACCCCAATAAGGTGCTTCCGTCCCCCAGCTTTCTACCAGGATCTTGCAAATTTATTCCCTGGAGCAGTGGAAGTGCAAAGAGAGCTCCTTAGTAGGGGCATTACAATAGCAGCAGTTTAGGCATGGTCAGGTTGAGCCAGGTGCTGCCTGGACACACGGCAGCGAGGCTGGGCCAGGGCTCACAGGGAGAAGAGAGGACCGGGCATTACATCGGTAACAGCAGACCAGGACGGCCGATCTAGCTATCTATCCATCCTGCGGCTTGCAGGGAAAGTTGTCTCCTCCCTACACTAGGCTGCGCCCCTCTCCAGGGCCTGGCTCAGCTGGAGAGCTCACCGGCGTGGTTCGTGGTGAAAGGCAGACAGAACCCCGCCTGGGCAACGGGACGGAGCCCCTGAGCGTCACCTGACCACTCGTGCGTGGAATAAATGCTGTTCTGCGCGCCAAGCCACGTGCGAATATGCACCACCCGTGAAAACAACACCCCTCACCAGAATCAGCCGCCCTGGGGATGGCTGTCGAGAGCCCAGAGGGGAAGCGGCCGAGCGAGCTGACTCCTGCTGGGCCCAGGAAGTCATTTCCCCGACCCAGCTGCGGCACGGGACAAAGACGGGAGCGACCGCGGGTGCGGGATAAGGCATCGGCCAGCGGACGTCCTCAGCAGGCACAGGTCTGCAGCAGAGAGGTCTGGCAGGGCCCCCCAGAGGGACATGCGCCAGGCCTGGAACTGGAGGGGGGGGTGTTATTCTCCTGGGACAGGGAACATGGGGTACCAGCCCTCCCCTCCCCTGGCCTGGCCCGGCCCCCTCTTGTTTACCTGTTGGATGGGCACGGAGGGTTTAAAGCCGGCAGGGGCTGGGAGACCCTGTCCTCCCGTAACTGCCCACAGTGGGGTTCAAACCGGGGACCTCTGGAGCTTAAGACTCCCCCTCCCTTGCCCAACTTGGGAGAGGGGTAGGTGACAAGCAAGCAGAGTCGACTTCGGTCATGGGGGCCCTTGCAACCAGCTGGCCCTTCGTGCGCTGCTGGATAAAACCCAGGCATGGGGGCTCTGAGGCAGCTGCCAGAGCCCTTCTGGAGCTAGGGGGTGGGACCAGAAGAGAGACCTATCCCCCCGTTTACTAACCACTCAACCCCACGTCCCTCCCAGGGCTGAGGAGAGAACCCAGGAGTCCTGGCTCCCAGCCCCTCTGCTCCAACCCACCCAACCCCTCCCAGCGCTGGGGAAAGAACCCAGGAGTCCTGCCCCCCAGCCCTTCTGCTCCAACCCACCAGACGCCTCCCAGAGCTGGGGAGAGAACCCAGGAGTCCTGGCTCCCAGCTCCTCTGCTTCAACCCACCAGACCCTTCCCAGAGCTGGGGAGAGAACCCAGAAGTCCTGGCTCCCAGCCCTTCTGCTCCAACCCACCAGACGCCTCCCAGAGCTGGGGAGAGAACCCAGGAGTCCTGGCTCCCAGCTCCTCTGCTTCAACCCACCCGACCCTTCCCAGAGCTGGGGAGAGAACCCAGGAGTCCTGGCCCCCAGCCCTTCTGCTCCAACCCACCAGACGCCTCCCAGAGCTGGGGAGAGAACCCAGGAGTCCTGGCCCCCAGCCCCTCCGCTCCAACCCCTCCCAGAGCTGGGGAAAGAACCCAGGAGTCCTGGCTCCCAGCCCCTTTGCTCCAACCCACCCGACCCTTCCCAGAGCTGGGGAGAGAACCCAGGAGTCCTGGCTCCCAGCCCCTCTGCTCCAACCCACCCAACCCCTCCCAGCGCTGGGGAAAGAACCCAGGAGTCCTGCCCCCAAGCCCTTCTGCTCCAACCCACCAGACGCCTCCCAGAGCTGGGGAGAGAACCCAGGAGTCCTGGCTCCCAGCTCCTCTGCTTCAACCCACCCGACCCTTCCCAGAGCTGGGGAGAGAACCCAGGAGTCCTGGCCCCCAGCCCCTCCGCTCCAACCCCTCCCAGAGCTGGGGAAAGAACCCAGGAGTCCTGGCTCCCAGCCCCTCTGCTCCAACCCACCCGACCCCTCCCAGTGCTGGGGAAAGAACCCAGGAGTCCTGGCCCCCAGCCCCTCCGCTCCAACCCCTCCCAGGGCTGGGGAGAGAACCCAGGAGTCCTGGCTCCCAGCCCCTCTGCTGCAACCCACCCGACCCCTCCCAGGGCTGGGGAGAGAACCCAGGAGTCCTGGCTCCCAGCCCCTCCACTCCAACCCCTCCCAGGGCTGGGGAGAGAACCCAGGAGTCCTGGCTCCCAGCCCCTCTGCTGCAACCCACCCAACCCCTCCCAGGGCTGGGGAGAGAACCCAGGAGTCCTGGCCCCCAGCCCCTCCGCTCCAACCCCTCCCAGAGCTGGGGAGAGAACCCAGGAGTCCTGGCTCCCAGCCCCTCTGCTGCAACCCACCCAACCCCTCCCAGGGCTGGGGAGAGAACCCAGGAGTCCTGGCCCCCAGCCCCTCCGCTCCAACCCCTCCCAGAGCTGGGGAGAGAACCCAGGAGTCCTGCCCCCCAGCCCCTCTGCTCTAACCACAACCCTACTCCCCTTCCCTTGGGGCCGCAACCTTCCAGATCCCCGGGGAAGACTTGGCAGCTTCTCCTGCCCTGAGCCTGGCTGACTCAGCCTCCGGGGCGCCCTCCTGCAGTGTCGCAAGGGGCGACCCTCCCTCTCGGCTTCTCTGGCAGGCAGTGCTGTTGGGTCGGGGCCGGCCTGGGGAGCGCCCGCCTGTCCAGTTTTTCTGCTCCTCCTGCTGGAATAAAAGCTGGCGGCTCCCTGACAGCTGCCACTGCCTGCCAGGACTCTGCGTGCCTTGGAGACAGGGCAATTCCTGAGCTCAGTGCATTCTGCCAGGTACAGCTGTGGCCTGGCACCCAGCTAGGAAGGGGATGGCAGGGGGAGGCGTCCTCTGGGGTCTAGAGCCGGGGCAGCTGGGAGTTAGGACTCCTGGGTTCTGGCCCCAGTTCTGGGACAGGTGTGGGGCCCACGGGGGGCCGACAGACTGGCCGGGGTGTTGGGGATGTGATCTCGGAAACCTGGAGCGCACTTCACTGATCCGCCCGCAACCAGGACTCCAGCCACTGCCGCAGCTGGGGGGAAAGACAGACAGGGCCGGGGGCGCAGAGCTGGGGGATGGACGGATGGCTCTAGGAGCGGGCGGCTGGCGAGCTAGATGGAGCCAGGCAGGGGAAGGGCTTAAGCTGGGAGCAGGAGGTGGGTAGATGGTGTCGGGCAGGGTGGTGGGATGCAGGATGGATGGGTGGGTGGCTCTGGGTGCAGGAGGTGGGTAGGTGGGTGTCAGGCGAGGTGGCTGGATGCAGGGTGGGTAGGTGGGTGGTTCTGGGTGCAGGAGGTGGGTAGGTGGGTGTTGGGCGGGGTGGCTGGATGCAGGATGGGTGGGTAGGTGGCTCTGGGCGCAGGAGGTGGGTAGGTGGGTGTCAGGCGAGGTGGCTGGATGCAGGATGGGTGGGTGGGTGGCTCTGGGCACAGGAGGTGGGTAGATGGGTGGCTCTGGGTGCAGCAGGTGGGTAGGTGGGTGTCAGGCGGGGTGGCTGGATGCAGGATGGGTGGGTGGGTGGCTCTGGGTGCGGTAGATGAGTCGCTCTGGGCGCAGGAGGTGGGTAGGTGGGTTTCAGGCGGGGTGGCTAGATGCAGGATGGGTGGGTAGGTGGCTCTGGGCGCAGGAGGTGGGTAGGTGGGTTTCAGGCGGGGTGGCTGGATGCAGGATGGGTGGGTGGGTGGCTCTGGGCGCAGGAGGTGGGTAGGTGGGTGTCGGGCAGGGTGGCTGGATGCAGGATGGGTGGGTGGGTGGCTCTGGGCGCAGGAGGTGGGTAGATGGTGTCGGGCAGGGTGGCTGGATGCAGGATGGGTGGGTGGGTGGCTCTGGGCGCAGGAGGTGGGTAGGTGGGTGTCGGGCAGGGTGGCTGGATGCAGGATGGGTGGGTGGATTTGGGCGCAGGAGGTGGGTAGGTGGGTGTCTGGCGGGGTGGCTGGATGCAGGATGGGTGGGTAGGTGGCTCTGGGCGCGGTAGGTGAGTGGCTCTGGGCGCAGGAGGTGGGTAGGTGGGTGTCGGGCAGGGTGGCTGGATGCAGGATGGGTGGGTGGATTTGGGCGCAGGAGGTGGGTAGGTGGGTGTCGGGCGGGGTGGCTGGATGCAGGATGGGTGGGTGGATTTGGGCGCAGGAGGTGGGTAGGTGGGTGTCGGGCGGGGTGGCTGGATGCAGGATGGGTGGGTGGCTCTGGGCGCAGGAGGTGGGTAGGTGGGTTTCAGGCGGGGTGGCTGGATGCAGGATGGGTGGGTGGATTTGGGCGCAGGAGGTGGGTAGATGGGTGGCTCTGGGTGCAGCGGGTGGGTAGGTGGGTGTCGGGCGGGGTGGCTGGATGCAGGATGGGTGGGTGGCTCTGGGCGCAGGAGGTGGGTAGGTGGGTGTCGGGCGGGGTGGCTGGATGCAGGATGGGTGGGAGGATTTGGGCGCAGGAGGTGGGTAGATGGGTGGCTCTGGGTGCAGCGGGTGGGTAGGTGGGTGTCGGGCGGGGTGGCTGGATGCAGGATGGGTGGGTGGCTCTGGGCGCAGGAGGTGGGTAGGTGGGTGACGGGCGGGGTGGCTGGATGCAGGATGGGTGGGTAGGTGGCTCTGGGCGCGGTAGGTGAGTGGCTCTGGGCGCAGGAGGTGGGTAGGTGGGTGTCGGGCGGGGTGGCTGGATGCAGGATGGGTGGGTAGGTGGCTCTGGGCGCGGTAGGTGAGTGGCTCTGGGCGCAGGAGGTGGGTAGGTGGGTGTCGGGCGGGGTGGCTGGATGCAGGATGGGTGGGTGGGTGGCTCTGGGCGCGGTAGGTGAGTGGCTCTGGGCGCAGGAGGTGGGTAGGTGGGTGTCGGGCAGGGTGGCTGGATGCAGGATGGGTGGGTGGATTTGGGCGCAGGAGGTGGGTAGGTGGGTGTCGGGCGGGGTGGCTGGATGCAGGATGGGTGAGTGGCTCTGGGCGCAGGAGGTGGGTAGATGGTGTCGGGCGGGGTGGCTGGATGCAGGATGGGTGGGTGGATTTGGGCGCAGGAGGTGGGTAGGTGGGTGTCGGGCGGGGTGGCTGGATGCAGGATGGGTGGGTAGGTGGCTCTGGGCGCGGTAGGTGAGTGGCTCTGGGCGCAGGAGGTGGGTAGGTGGGTGTCGGGCGGGGTGGCTGGATGCAGGATGGGTGGGTGGATTTGGGCGCAGGAGGTGGGTAGGTGGGTGTCGGGCAGGGTGGCTGGATGCAGGATGGGTGGGTGGCTCTGGGCGCAGGAGGTGGGTAGATGGTGTCGGGCGGGGTGGCTGGATGCAGGATGGGTGGGTGGATTTGGGCGCAGGAGGTGGGTAGGTGGGTGTCGGGCGGGGTGGCTGGATGCAGGATGGGTGGGTAGGTGGCTCTGGGCGCGGTAGGTGAGTGGCTCTGGGCGCAGGAGGTGGGTAGGTGGGTGTCGGGCGGGGTGGCTGGATGCAGGATGGGTGGGTGGATTTGGGCGCAGGAGGTGGGTAGGTGGGTGTCGGGCAGGGTGGCTGGATGCAGGATGGGTGGGTGGCTCTGGGCGCAGGAGGTGGGTAGATGGTGTCGGGCGGGGTGGCTGGATGCAGGATGGGTGGGTGGATTTGGGCGCAGGAGGTGGGTAGGTGGGTGTCGGGCGGGGTGGCTGGATGCAGGATGGGTGGGTAGGTGGCTCTGGGCGCGGTAGGTGAGTGGCTCTGGGCGCAGGAGGTGGGTAGGTGGGTGTCGGGCAGGGTGGCTGGATGCAGGATGGGTGGGTGGCTCTGGGCGCAGGAGGTGGGTAGGTGGGTGTCGGGCGGGGTGGCTGGATGCAGGATGGGTGGGTGGATTTGGGCGCAGGAGGTGGGTAGGTGGGTGTCGGGCGGGGTGGCTGGATGCAGGATGGGTGGGTGGATTTGGGCGCAGGAGGTGGGTAGGTGGGTTTCAGGCGGGGTGGCTGGATGCAGGATGGGTGGGTGGATTTGGGCGCAGGAGGTGGGTAGATGGGTGTCGGGCGGGGTGGCTGGATGCAGGATGGGTGGGTAGGTGGCTCTGGGCGCGGTAGGTGAGTGGCTCTGGGCGCAGGAGGTGGGTAGGTGGGTGTCGGGCGGGGTGGCTGGATGCAGGATGGGTGGGTGGATTTGGGCGCAGGAGGTGGGTAGATGGGTGTCGGGCGGGGTGGCTGGATGCAGGATGGGTGGGTGGATTTGGGCGCAGGAGGTGGGTAGGTGGGTGTCGGGCGGGGTGGCTGGATGCAGGGCCATGAACAGCTGGAGCTGGGGAGGCGGCCAGGTACGGCTGTCAGTGCCCCCCCCTTTGGGGTCCCTGGCCGTGGCGATGACCCAGGCGAGGTGTGGGGCGGACCAGCGAGATCCCAGCTGGTTTGAGCTTCACCTGAGTAACGTTCTCCCCGTCCGACTCCTCCAGGCTCCGCTCCTGCGGTGAGGCCTCAGCATGTCCCGCCCAGGCCCAGACCCTCCGGAGGAGCCAGCGCCCGGCGTCCCACCGGTGCCGAAACCCGACAACCCGCTGACCCCGGTGCCGCCCCGGCCATGGCCTGAAGGGCCTCCCCAGCCTCCCTGGCCGCTGCCACGGGGGCCGCTCGTGCCAGGGAAGCCCTGGCCAGCGGGACCAGCGGTGCCGCCCGAGCCTGGGCATCCTGGAAGTCCAGCCGGTCCGTCGCAGCCACCGAGGCCTTGGCCGCTGCCCACGGGCCCCAGGCCCCCTCTGCCCGATGACCCCTACCCCCCATGGCCTGGGCTGCCGCTCGCCCCCTGGCCCCCACTGCCGGAGTGGGATGATTCGGGGAAGCCCCCCGAGCAGCCCCCCCCAACTGACTAGCGTTCTCCTCCCCTTCCCAGCGCCCCCCACAGCCGCCCCATCTCTGCAAGCCTGGGCTGACCCCAGGGGGGCTCCGAGGGGGTGGGGCTTGGCGAGGGTCGGCCAGGGGAGGTGAGGGGCTAGAAGAACTCTGCCGGCGGAAGAGATGGCCTGGGGTGTTCTCCGATGGGCTGACGCTCGTCCATCCGTCTGTCTCCGAAGGCCTCAGTGAACGTGTCCGTCTGTCCCTCGGTCTGATCTGTCTACCCGCCCCCTCGCTGAGAGGCCCACTGCGCCGCCCCACTCCAGGAGGGCCGTGGGCAGGGTCGGGTTTTCCTTTCCGCTTGGTTGACATTATCCCTTATTAAAGCGTTGGCATGAGCCTTGCGGTGCCTGGGCTGGTGTTCATCGGGGGACGGGGAAAGGAGCTTAGACAGACGAGGGGGGAGGTCTGGGTGGGCAGTGGGGTCTAGTGGTTAGAGCAGGGGCAGGGAGCTGGTAACCAGGACTCCCGGGTTCTGTCCCCAGCTCTAGGAGGAAACCGGGGGGCTGGTAGCCAGGACTCCTGGGTTCTATCCCAGCTCTAGGAGGGAACGGAGGGGCTGGTAGCCAGGACTCCTGGGTTCTATCTCAGCTCTAAGAGGGAACAGGGGACTGGTAGCCAGGACTCCTGGGTTCTATCCCAGCTCTAAGAGGGAACAGGGGACTGGTAGCCAGGACTCCTGGGTTCTATCCCAGCTCTAAGAGGGAACCAGGGGGGCTGGTAGCCAGGACTCCTGGGTTCTGTCCCCAGCTCTAGGAGGAAACTGGGGGGCTGGTAGCCAGGACTCCTGGGTTCTATCCCAGCTCTAAGAGGGAACCGGGGGGCTGGTAGCCAGGACTCCTGGGTTCTATCCCAGCTCTAAGAGGGAACCGGGGGGCTGGTAGCCAGGACTCCTGGGTTCTGTCCCCAGCTCTAGGAGGAAACTGGGGGGCTGGTAGCCAGGACTCCTGGGTTCTATCCCAGCTCTAAGAGGGAACAGGGGACTGGTAGCCAGGACTCCTGGGTTCTGTCCCAGCCCTGAGAGGGAACAGGGGAGCTGGTCCCCAGGACTCCTGGGTTTTCATCTGCCGTTCGCCCTCTGTGTGATCTGGGGCACAGACGACAACCCTACCCTATGCCTGCAGGCAGTCGGGCGACAGGGGATGGTTACTGACTGTTCATCCCCTCTGGGGCACCTGGCACCAGCCACTGTGGGCAGACAGGCTGCCGGGGTGGATGGACCTCTGCCCCGGCTGGTCTTTTCTGCAGCTGTTTGTGAAATTAGGGCCACAGCTTTCCACACGCGGCCGGCGGCACGGAGGAATTTATTAAAACACTTAGATCCCTGGTTCCCACCTCCTCCCACGTGCACCCCCCGCCCAAACCATCCCCAAACCCGCATCAAAGCCAATTCCACCGGCTACGTACGTTTCACGCCACAAAAAAGGAAACCACGGCCCAGCTGCCGGCGCTGTGGTTTATTGGCGGAATTGCCCTGAAAAATAACCATTGACTGGAACTGCGCAGTCGATTGCAAACGTATTTTCTGGGATCCTTTTTATTTCCCTCTTCTTTGTTTCCACGGCCCCCCTGCCGCGCCCTCGTGGGCCCCCAGGGGTTCACAGCCCCCAGGCTGGCCACGCCGGCCTTAAATCTCCAGGGGCGAAACAGCTTGTTATGGGATATTGAATCCGAGCTGGTGGTTTGCCCCCTCCCGAGGAGCGAGAGGGCACAGCATTGGTTTTCCAGAACGCTGCCCATCACAGGGGCCCTGGCCCAGCCAGGGAAGAAGGCAGCTCGGCCAGTGTGTGCTGCAGGGAGGTTAGAGGGGACCCCGCTGGTTTACTGCCAGGGACGGAGGCGAGGAGAGGGGTTCGGTAGGTGACTTGTGAATTTCTGATCAGTTCTGACTCTTTAACACCCCCCTAGATGTTTTCATTAGAGCTGGGGAGTGAACCCTGGTTTCCTGGCTTTCCTCCAGGGAGGGTGAGATGGAGGAGGGAGAACCCCGGTTTCCTGGCTTACCCCCAGGTAGGATGAGATGCGGGGAGAGAACCCCAGTTTCCTGGCTCACCCCCAGGTAGGATGCGATGGGGGGAGAGAACTCCAGTTTCCTGGCTTACCTCCAGGGAGGGTGAGATGGGGGGAGAGAACCCCGGTTTCCTGGCTTACCCCCAGGTAGGATGAGATGGGGGGGAGAACCCCGGTTTCCTGGCTCACCCCCAGGTAGGATGAGATGGAGGAGGGAGAACCCCGGTTTCCTGGCTCACCCCCAGGTAGGATGAGATGGAGGAGGGAGAACCCTGGTTTCCTGGCTTACCCCCAGGTAGGATGAGATGGGGGGGGAGAACCCCGGTTTCCTGGCTCACCCCCAGGTAGGATGAGATGGAGGAGGGAGAACCCTGGTTTCCTGGCTCACCCCCAGGTAGGATGCGATGCTCTTCGTTTCCTACCTAGAATTTTAATTACTTCATTATCTGGGTCATAGATTATGAAACAAGCTGTTTGGCGACTTGAACAACCTTCTTATCGATGTGTTATCTCACTGATAACATTCCTGTGCACCTTAAGCTGCTGTTCCTCCCCCCCTTCCAGTGCTGGGTGCGTGGAGAGTGAACAGAGCTTGGCAGCTGTTACACTGCCGCACTCCACCCCAGAGGCAGCGGCATGTTAGGGTTGGACTGCCCTGTTACATGTTACACTGTTACATGTTACACTGCCGCACTCCACCCCAGAGGCAGCGGCATGTTAGCCATGCACATCCCTGTAGTGCATGGCTGTGTGTGTCTGTTACACCTCTGCTGTGTTCCACCCCAGAGTCAGCTGCACATTGGCACTAGGTGAATGATCCCCGTATTGCCTTGCTGTGTGTGTGTCTGTTACATGGATGCCATGTTCCACCCCACAGTCAGTTGCATTTCAGCAAAGTCCGAATGAGCCCTGTAGTGCATTGCAATGTGTCTGTTATACTGCTGCTGTGTTCCACCCCAGAGTCAGCTGCACGTAAGCAAAAGGTGAATGATCCCTGTACTACACTGCTGTGTGTCTGTTACACTGCTGCCATGTTCCACCCCAGAGTCAGTTGCAAAACCTGCCAGACGTCTTAGCAGAACCTGCGAAAGAACCATTCAAATTCCATGAAGACTTTGAACAGGTATTTGCCAAATGCAGGTACTGACTGTCCGTTTCTGAACTTACTGTGTTGGCTGACAGAACCGCAGGGTATATCTACACCAGCCAGGAGATCGACTCGGTCAGGGTTGATCTGGGGTTTGATTTCATGCTCCTAGTTGGCATGTGCAAAATCGAGCAATTGGGGTCGACGTTTGACCCGTGTACTTCTCATTCTCGGGAAGACAGGGAGGATGGCCAGATAAGTCGATCGTAGACACCTCGGTTCCAGCGACCCCGTCGTCCTAGCCAGAATTGCGGCTCAAGGCTGGACTTTCAGGTCAGTGCGGCCTTGGCCTTAGTTGAAATTTTGCTTTAAGAACATTTCATTTATGCATCGCCGAAGGTTATAAAATCAGATCTGCAAAAAAATCATGGCCCCCCACCCTGGCTGCCACAGGGACGCCAGTTTAATAGCTTCACGTAATGGCTCTGGGTAGAGTACAGCTCTGTGGGGGACAACCAGGCCCCGTCCTGGCCTGTGTGACCCACTCCCACCCTCAAATACCTTCGATCCATCCCACAAACCCTGCAGGAGAAAGACTCATCCGTTCCCACCCCCCGCCAGCTATCAAAACAAACAAGCTCGGTTCATATATTGTATCTGAAGGGATGGAATTCAGACAATGGCTGGTCTCTGGTAATTAAATAATCGTTGATCTCTAGTAATTCCAGGCCCCCTTGGTTACAGCAGGTGAGGGGAACCAAGAAAAAACTGCATCTGAGCCTGTGCTTTTTGCAAATGCCCGGAAGCTGGTTTTAATGGGTTGTACCTGCTCCTGCTAGAAAGACAGCAGGTCCGGCCATACCCAAGGGTCCAGGTCCCGGTCCCACTGCAGGGCTGTGGCCAAGGGAGATCCTGCACGTGGTGGGACCCAGAGGAGATTCTGGGAGCAGCTGAACAGCCGCTGTCTCTGGTTCTCATTCCTGGGAGGTCCTGGGTGGGGCTGGGAGTCAGGACTCCTGGGTTCTATTCTAGCTGGGGGACGGGAATGGAATTTAATGCATTCAGAGGTGGTTAGACTGAGAACTATCCCTGGCTTTGGGGATAGAACTGGACGGTGGGGACATGGGGGAAGTCAGGACTCCTGGGTTCCATCCCTGTTTGGGGAGAGGGAAGTGATGTCCAGGAGTGAGAGCAATCAGGGCTGTAAGTCAGGACTCCTCGGTCCTATTCCAGGCTCTGGGATAGGCAGAGAGTCTGGGAGAGTTGTGGAGGCAGGTTCAGAGCCAGGACTCCTGGGTTCCCTCCCAGCTGTAGCATGATCTGGATCTGTGGCTATGGATTTCATTGGGCTGGAAAATAAAAGCCACAGGTCTGTGTGCTGCAGGGCAGGGCTGGTCGTCCCTGGAAGCAGCTGGGGTGGGAACCCCGCAGGCGATGTCCTTCCAGCGGGGGGACCTGCCCTCGCGAGGGGCAGTGGCTTCACGGCGTTCCTGGTTGTCTCGCAGGCAGGCGGGGTGGGGTGCAGGCCGGAGGGCGGCGTGGGGCCGGGCACAGCTTAGCAGAGCTGCGGAAAGTGGAAGAAAGAATTATTATCACTAGCCTAGGAAGGGAGCCCCTGGCACCCCCAAACTCCCCCATCCCACTGCATCGGCTCCAACCCGATCCCCACCTGCCTCCCCGCCATCCAGCCTCCTGGCATCTCCTGCCCTCAAGCTGCTGAAGGGGTCCAGCTAGCCACAGGGCCGCAACCTCCTGCTGCCCGCGAGCGTGGGCAGGACCAATGCCTGGCGCTTTCGTTAATTACAGCGGAATCTCCGGGGCAACGGGTCGCCCCAGCTCCCGCCGGCACCTGGGGACCTCCAGGCGCTTGGACTGCGGGGGAGGAGCCAATCCAACGGGGGTGGGGATACAGACCGCCAGCCCCAACCAGCTGACTCTGATCAGCCAATCCTCTCAAAGGCTGCTGGGAGGGGGTGCGGCCTGGGGGGATATAAAACAGAGCTGAAGGTGGGACACCAGCTTCAGGAAGGTGTGGCAGGAGATGTCATCACACGGGGGGCAGGCGGCAGCAGAGGGGACCTGCCTTGCTAGGAGACGGTGGTCTTGCCTGAGAGGTCAACGGGATGAGAGATTTGGGGTGCAGCTGGGTGCGTCCCCATAAACTGAGCACTGGGGCGGCCGCCCAGGAGAGAGTCAGATGCCTCCCCGCTGAGTCGCAGAGCGCCGGCGGCTGCGTTTCCACTGGTCGTGCACCCGGATGGACAAAACTCGAGGGAAATCCGGAGGGCGCCCCACCCCTTTAATAGGCGCTCCTCCATCCTTCCGCGTGTCCTTCCCCTCTGTGGAGGTCGGGTGGTCTTACCCCACCCGCGCCTGGCGCCGTGACATTTGGGGTTTCCCTGGGGGACCCACAATCATTGGCTGAGCGCGGCCTGGGATGCCGGCAGCCCGTGGGAGCGCTCGCTACCCAAACGCAGCCAGCTCCCCCCTCCGCGCCCCCGAAAGCTTTACCCTGAAGCAGAAGAAGAATCCAATGCAGGCCAGAACCATGACGACCACCCCCGCAAGGGAGATCAGGACAATAGCCCAGGGCTTCAGTACTGGCTGTGCTGGAGCTTGAGTGGTGGTGGTTGTACCTACAGGGGGAAGGATAATTAGGGGCACAACAAAGAATCGTAAAACCCCAGGGCTGGAAGGGAGCTCAGGAGTCATCTAGCCCAGCCCCCCTGCCCAAAGCAGGACCAACCCCAACGAAATCGTCCCAGCCAAGGCTTGGTCAAGCCGGGACTTAAAGACCTCCAGGGATGGGGATCCCACCACCTCTCTAGGTAACGCATCCCAGTGCTTCACCACCCTCCTGGGGAAAGAGTTTTTCCTAATATCTGACCTACACCTCCCCCTCTGTAACTTCAGCCCATTGCTCCTTGTTCTGCCGTCCGCCACCACTGAGAACAGCCTCTTGCCAGCCTCGTTAGAGCCCCCCTGCAGGAAGTTGAAGGCTGCCATGAAATCCCCCCTCAGTCTTCTCTTCTGCAAACTAAATAACCCCAAACCCCTCAGCCTCTCCTCATAGGTCATGTGCTCCAGCCCCTGAATCATTTTCATTGCCCTCCGCTGAACCTGGTCCAGCACATCCACATCCTGATTATACTGGGGGGGCCCAGAACTGGACCCAATATTCCAGATGTGGCCTCACCAGTGCCGAATAAAGAGCAATAACTACTTCTCTAGATCTGCTCGAAATGCTCCTCCTAATGCACCCCAGTGTGCCGTTCGCCTGCTTGGATACAAGGACGCACTGTTGACTCACATCCAGCCTCTCATCCACCGTAATCCCCCAGGTCCTTTACTGCCGCATCGCGTCTTAGCCAGTGGGTCATTGGGGGTGTGAGGACATTACCAGAGGTTACGGTCGTTTTCGTGGTTGTGTTGGACACAGTTGTGCTGCTGGCAATGGCTGGCGTGATCTGGCGGGTGGTGTTGGTGGCCCCCTCCTGCGTCGTGGGGCTGGCGGTGACCTTCGGGGTTGCCGTGGCGTTTCCGGTTGCCACGGAGGGGGTGGCTGATGCAACGGTCCCCGAGCCTGCAGAGAGAAGGACATCCCATTGCGAAGACGTTACCGTCACAGAGTCAGGGCAGTGCAGCCTGGAGCTGGCTGGAGAAATGGGCCTTTTTTACTTGGAAATTTTAGTGGGTTTTTTGGGGGTGGAAATATTTTGACTCTGAAACGGTGCCAGGATGGTTACGGGAGTCATAGTTCAAATGCGTCATGCCCTTGTTTTCCTTAACGTGCAGGGCTGCCTGGCTGGACTACAACTCCCATGAGGACCTGTGGTCTCTTGTCCTGATTGCAGTGCATCAGGGGAGATGCACAAAGTCCACAAACTGTAATATCCTGGGCGCGCCTTTGCTCCATGGAAGATGGACCCGCTCAGGGTCGATCTTCCAGGGTTTGATTTCATGCCAAATTATATGGGACTGGCAGTGAACCCGCGTATGCCTTGCTGTTGCGAGGAGTAAGGACGGACGGGGGAGCTTCTCCTGCCAACCTCCTTCTGTGCGGAAGTCAATTGGAGATAACTGTCGTATCAAGAATCGTGTCTCTACCGTCTATTTCCCTGTCTAGTGTCGCCCTGGTTTTTGTAGCACCCCAGAGGCATTTTAGGAACCAAATTGTTGAGGTTTTGGTCCCATAGTGAAACTTTTTTTTTTCAGTTTTCAGCTAATTTTTTTTTGACGGAACAAAAATTAATCTTCCACACAGAGATGGAAAGAAAAGAAAAAAACTTCCTGCTGGAAACCTAATTTTCTCTCCAAAATGTGTGACTGTGGAAAAGTCCCCACCTGGTTCTGACCGAGACCCTTCTGAAGGGTAATTTCTGAAGGGGGGATTTTCACTGGAGTTTCAACAATGTGTGTTGTCTAATTCTTGTGAGTCCATTTACAAATCTCATGATATTTACAATTTTGCTTTAGGTACATCTAAACGTCCTGGTCGATCGACCGGGTCAGGGTCAATTTTCCAGGGTTCTCTTTCACACACCTAGTGGGGATGCATGAAATCAAAACCTCAGGGCTCGATAGCTGACCCCTGTATTCCTCATTCTCGCAAGGAGTAAAGAAGGATGGAAGAGTGTCTCCGGCCAACTTCCTTCAGCGAGGCATCCAGGTAAGTCGGTCGCAGATCAGTTGATTCCAGCTGCCGTAGCTGGAATTGTGTACGTACCTTCGCCTTTAAGGCCTCGTGGAGCCCTGGCCTTAAATGCCCAGCTCCTGGAGTGACGTGATTCTGGAAGATGCTTTGCTTTAATTTTAAAGATGTCAACCTGCAGACGCGACAGGGTGAAGAAATGCTGGAATAGTGAATTCCAGCGCTGAGAGTCTAGTATGACTGTGTGCACACCACAGATGAGGGCTGCTACGTCTTGCTTCCACATGTATATTTGGACTCTTTCTTATTGAGCCAGCACGAATGTGAACGGCCGTTTACCTGACATATCAGTACCCGAGGCGTGGCTGAGCGGTGCCAGGCATAAATCCATCGTGTAAACCTGGCACCTGCTCCTATTTACCCTTGTGCCTGCAGGAGTACATGGACCCAGGGGCTGTGTCTGCACTGGAGAGCTCTGTCGCCAGAACTCAGGGAGCGGCTACACTCATCAAGCCTTCTGCCGACAGATACTATGGAGACGAGTGCAACGCAGACACTTCTGTCGACAGAGAGGGCTTCCGGTTCCCGGGCAGGCCTGTTTGCACAGCCGCTGGCCCACGTTCTGGCACCGGAGGGCAGTGCAGCCTGGCAGCTCTCTGTCGACAGAGCAAAGGGGGGGGAAGAGGGGAAGAAAATCTGTCGACAGAGGTTCAGCGAGGTTTTTCTGTCGACAGAGGCTTCTAGCGTAGCGACTGTGACTGGTCGTGAGAACAACAGGAAGTCCTGCGGCACCTTACAGACTAACAGAAATTTTGGACGCATCGGCTTTTGTCAGCAAAGAGCCGCTCCAAACCGGCCGTGTTGATGTAGCTTAAAAAGAACCTCACGTCTGTGGTTTTACAATCTCACGGCTTAGGGGCGGTTATATGTAATGGCCTGCAGCTCTGCAGCCCCACGGGCTAAGTAGCTCTCGGCAGCCACCTGTGGGGGAGTAAGGGGGAGGACGACCATGGGTCTGTCTCATTTGCATAAGCATATCACCCAGAGTTCTTGCAGTCACTGTTGGCGAGTCACCATAACTCTACATAACCTTGGCTAATATATAAAGACAGAGTGGGACACCTCCATCCCCCCCACCAGAGTTTTGAGTGCCTGGCTGCTGTAGCTGGTGGGCAGTTAATTCCCCCTGCTAGAGAGCTAATAGGACGAGAAGCTTTTGTTCTCAGGAGACGCGTGATTACAGAAGCTATTTGAGGTTGCACAGAGAACCTGCTAGGCCATACCACGCCAACGGAGGACGTGCTGCTGGTGAGTGTGCCCCTTGGCAAACTTTTTTGGTTTTTCTCCTCTAGCCGAGGAACGTTTCGGGTTACTGCACCTAAACAAAGCTTGCTGGTGGTCTGATTTTGCCTTGACATAAGGCGTACGTTTGACAGCTCCCAGAGGAACCTGGCATTTCAGCGAGGCGAAGGGAGCGCTGCAGAGGTCAGAGCTAAGGGTGTTTGTAGATTCCCACCGCGATGAGAGACTTTTTGACCTTTGTCCTGAACACTAATGAAACTCTCAAACAAAAAAAAAATGCTAGTAAACCGCCAGGCTCTTATCTAACAGATCAGTTGCTGTTTCAACACTGCACACGGTGGTAGGAATCGAGCTGAGACTTTGTGACATCCCAGGGCCATCCCTTGCTTTGCCACTGCCTTCCTCGGGGACTTTGAGCGAGCCACTGAGCCCGTGCCTCAGTTTACCCATCTGGAAAATAGGGATAAAAGAACAGTTCTGCCTGCCAGGGAAATACATTAAAGAGTGTGAGGCACGCCGGTGGGGGGGAAAAGGGAAAAGCTGCTCTGAGGCCTGGCCACCCTGGTGGCAACCATGCCAGCAGGTGCCTTTTAGAAAGAAACTTAATGAGTTCCCGACCAAATTCACAGCTGTGAAAAACGCACCTGAAATCTGGCCTAGTGTGTGACTCTTTTTTTTTTTAAACCTTGCACTCGACAGATTTCCAGAGAGCCTAGATTTTCTCCAACTGGGCGGCCTGACCCTCCAGGGAGTTGTGGAGGAGAGGGGGGGTCATGACACCGCCACCTTTACTTCTGCATTGCCTTTAGAGCTGGGAGTCTGGAGAGCACAGGCTGCTCACCCAGGGCCCCGCTCTGCAGGCAGCAGCTCAGAAGGAAGGCCGGATAAATGGATCGCAGATATGTCAATTCCAGCTAGGCAACTGCCGGAGCTGGAATTGTGTATCTACAACTGACTTTAAGGTCCAGGGCAGACCTGGCCGTAAATGCCCAGCTTCTGGAGTCATGTGATTATGGAAGATACTTTGCTTTAAAAAGCGGTCACCTTGCAGACCCGACACTGGTGGTGAACTGCTGGAATAGTGAATGCCAACACTAAAAGGCGAATATGACGGTGTGTACACCACAAAGGAGGGGAGCTATATCTCCCCTCCACTTGTTCGCTTGCACTGTCATTGGTATCGGAATGTGTCATCCCCACGGGTCCGGATTCTGCATAAAAAGGGGGATTAACACCAGTAGCTGATGGTGGACAGGATTCCAAAGCCGCAATGCAGGGATTGCTTCAGGTGGAGTTGAAATGCAGCCACTTCTGGGGCGGAGCAGCAGAGGAAGGTGGTGTTAGAAATCTCACAATCCTTGGGGACTTCAAACCTTCCTCATTTAACCTTAGCACTAATTAGGCTCTGAAATAATATTGGGAAAGCTGAACACACCCATTTAACAGATCAAGCTCAATTCTCTTGGCTCTCAGTCCAGTGGGTAGCACACTAGCCTGGATGGCAAAAACCTCCAGGCCATTTCCTGCTCCCCAACAGCCTTCCCCTGTAGCTTTGAGGAAATCCCTTATACTGGTCCTCTGTTTTCTGACCTGTAAAATGGGGATAATGGCACACCTCCAACTCACAGGGCAATTCACTAAACATTGTAAGGGATCCTCATGGTCTGCCAAAGGGAAACACGAAAAGAGTGAATGCAGAGTTTGTGGTCTAAGGTTTTGCTGGCTGGATGTGAAACAGGTTTACATCCTCATAGAATGGGACAGGAAATGGGGGGAGACCCTATGGGGACCCCACTGAACAATCTGTCCAGGGATCCTGAGGGCCTCTGCTCGCACTCAGCACGAGGGACAAAGGAGATGGATTTTCTCATACCTGGCGTTGTGACGTTCGATCCCGCTGTTGGAGACATGCCAGTGGTGGTGTCTGTGGACGGGGCGGGACTGGTGCTGGTGGGTGCGGATGTAGCAGTCTGGCTGGTGAGGGCTGTTGGTGACACGGTGGTGGAAGATGCTCCAGGCGCGGTGGTGGTGGTGGTGGTGACAGCTGGAGACGTGGAGGTGGCGCTGGTGAGCTCACCCGTTGTTGCGGTGCTGTCGGTGACCTGTACGGTTGTCGTGGGCGTCTGTGTGGTCTGGCTGGTTGTTTCAGCAGAGCTGGTGGCTAAGAGGAGAGGCACAGCCCGTGGGGAAGGGGTCAGTGAGAAGCAGAGGAGCGCTGTTTCGGGGGCAGAGAGGGACCTGCCTAGGGACGCTCTGTGCCCCGGGCTCTGCGCTGGCCAGCCGGGAGCCCCGCTGGATCTGTAATGACTGTGGAGCGATGGTGGGACCTGAGATGGGCCCAACCCTCTTCCCCACCACCTCCAGGCGTCTTCTGTGGGCGTCTCCCCTGAGTCTCCGAACACCCCAAAAAAGGACTCAGCTGCTCAAATAATACAGTATCCGAATGGGTCACATCCCCACGGGGGTAATTTCTGCATAGGAAGGGGATTAACAACAGTGGTGGATGGGGCCAGGATTCCAAAGCCGCAATGCAGGGATTGCTTCAGGTGGAGCTGAAATGCAGCCACTTCTGGGGCGGGGCAGCAGAGGAAGGTGGTGTTAGAAATCTCACAATCCTCGGGGACTTCAAACCTTCCTCATTTAACCTTAGCACTAATTATGCTCTGAAATAATATTGGGAAACCTCAACACGCTCATTTAACAGATCAAGGTCTCTTCTCTTGGCTCTCAGTCCAGCGGGTAGCGCACTAGCCTGGACGGCAAAAACCTCCAGGCCATTTCCTGCTCTGCAACAGCCTTCCTCCTTAGCTTTGAGGAAATCCCTTACACTGGTCCTCTGTTTTCTGACCTGTAAAATGGGGATAATGGCACACCTCCAACCCAAAGGCCAATTCATTAAACATTGTAAGGGAGCCTCATGGTTGCTAAAGGGAAACACTCACAGAAACAGTGAATGCAGAGTTTGTGGTCTAAAGTTTTGCTGGGTGGATGAGAAACAGGTTTATATCCCCAGAGAATGGGACAGGGAATGGGGAGAGACCCTATGGGGACCCCACTGAACGATCTGTCCAGGGATGCTGAGAGCCGCTGCGCGCACTCAGCACTAGGGACAAAGGAGATGGATTTTTTCATACCTGGCGTGGTGACGTTTGATCCCGCTGTTGGAGACATGCCGGTGGTGGTGTCTGTGGACGGGGCGGGACTGGTGCTGGTGGGTGCGGATGTAGCAGTCTGGCTGGTGAGGGCTGTTGGTGACACGGTGGTGGAAGACACTCCAGGCGCGGTGGTGGTGGTGGTGACGGTGACAGCTGGAGACGTGGAGGTGGCGCTGGTGAGCTCACCCGTTGTTGCGGTGCTGTCGGTGACCTGTACGGTTGTGGTGGGCGTCTGTGTGGTCTGGCTGGTTGTCTCAGCAGAGCTGGTGGCTAAGAGGAGAGGCACAGCCCGTGGGGAAGGGGTCAGTGAGAAGCAGAGGAGCGCTGTTTTGGGGGCAGAGAGGGGCCTGCCTAGGGACGCTCTGTGCCCCGGGCTCTGCGCTGGCCGGCCGGGAGCCCCGCTGGATCTGCAGTGGCTGTGGAGTGATGGTGGAACCTGAGATGGCCCCAACCCTCTTCCCCACCACCTCCTGGGGTCTTCTGTGGGCGTCTTCCCCGACTCCCCGAATTCCCCAACAGAGGATTCAGCTGCCCACATAATACAGTATCCGAATGGGTCACATCCCCACGGGGGTAATTTCTGCATAGGAAGGGGATTAACAACAGTGGTGGATGGGGCCAGGATTCCAAAGCCGCAATGCAGGGATTGCTTCAGGTGGAGCTGAAATGCAGCCACTTCTGGGGCGGGGCAGCAGAGGAAGGTGGTGTTAGAAATCTCACAATCCTCGGGGACTTCAAACCTTCCTCATTTAACCTTAGCACTAATTATGCTCTGAAATAATATTGGGAAACCTCAACACGCTCATTTAATAGATCAAGGTCTCTTCTCTTGGCTCTCAGTCCAGTGGGCAGCACACTAGCCTGGATGGCAAAAACCTCCAGGCCATTTCCTGCTCCGCAACAGCCTTCCCCTGTAGCTTTGAGGAAATCCCTTACACTGGTCCTCTGTTTTCTGACCTGTAAAATGGGGATAATGGCACACCTCCAACTCACAGAGCAATTCACTAAACATTGTAAGGGATCCTCATGGTCTGCCAAAGGGAAACACGAAAAGAGTGAATGCAGACTTTTTGGTCTAAGGTTTTGCTGGCTGGATGTGAAACAGGTTTATATCCTCAGATGATGGGACAGGGAATGGGGGCAGACCCTATGGGGACCTCACTGAATGATCTGTTGGGGGATCTTGGGTGCTCTGCGCGCTGTCAGCACGAGGGACAAAGGAGATGGATTTCCTCATACCTGGCGTGGTGACGTTCGATCCCGCTGTTGGAGACATGCGGGTGGTGCTGCCTGTGGATGGGGCGGGAGTGGTGCTGGTGGGTGCGGATGTGGTAGTCTGGCTGGTGAGGGCTGTTGGTGACACGGTGGTGGAAGACGCTCCAGGCGCGGTGGTGGTGGTGACGGTGACAGCTGGAGACGTGGAGGTGGCGCTGGTGAGCTCACCCGTTGTTGCGGTGCTGTGGGTGACCTGTACGGTTGTCGTGGGCGTCTGTGTGGTCTGGCTGGTTGTCTCAGCAGAGCTGGTGGCTAAGAGGAGAGGCACAGCCCGTGGGGAAGGGGTCAGTGAGAAGCAGAGGACGACTGTTTTGGGGGCAGAGAGGGGCCTGCCTAGGGACGCTCTGTGCGCTGGGCTCGATGCTGGCCGGCCGGGAGCCCTGCTGGATCTGCAACGGCTGTGGAGCGATGGTGGGACCTGAGATGGGCCCAACCCCCTTCCCCACCACCTCCAGGCGTCTTCTGTGGGCGTCTCCCCTGAGTCCCCGAACACCACAAACGAGGACACAGCTGCTCAAATAATACAGTATCCACGGGGGGAATTTCTGCATAGGAAGGGGATTAACACGTGGCGGATGGGGCCAGGATTCCAAAGCAGCAATGCAGGGATTGCTTCAGGTGGAGTTGAAATGCAGCCACTTCTGGGGCGGGGCAGCAGAGGAAGGTGGTGTTAGAAATCTCACAATTCTTGGGGACTTTCAAAGTTTCCTCATTTAACCTTAGCACTAATTAGGCTCTGAAATAATATTGGGAAACCTCAACACGCTCATTTAACAGATCAAGGTCTATTTTCTTGGCTCTCAGTCCAGTGGGTAGCGCACTAGCCTGGATGGCAAAAACCTCCAGGCTTTTTCCTGCTCCACAACAGCCTTCCCCTGTAGCTTTGGGGAAATCCCTTACATTGTGCCTCTGTTTTATTACGTGTAAAATGGGGATAATGGCACACCTCCAACTCACAGGGCAATTCATTAAACATTATAAGGGAGCCCCATGGCGTGCCAAAGGGAAACGCTCATGGAAACAGTAAATGCAGAGTTTTTGGTCTCAGGTTTTGCTGCCTGGATGTGAACCAGCTTTACATCCTAAGAGGGTGGGACAGGGAATGGGGAGAGACCCTATGGGGACCCCACTGAACGATCTGTCCGGGGATGCTGAGAGCCGCTGCGCACACTCGGCACTAGACACAGAGGAGATGGATTTTCTAATACCTGGCGTGGTGAGGTTCGATCCCGCTGTTGGAGACACGCCGGTGGTGGTGTCTGTGGACGGGGCGGGACTGGTGCTGGTGGGTGCGGATGTAGCAGTCTGGCTGGTGAGGGCTGTTGGTGACACGGTGGTGGAAGACGCTCCAGGCGCGGTGGTGGTGGTGGTGGTGGTGACAGCTGGAGACGTGGAGGTGGCGCTGGTGAGCTCACCCGTTGTTGCGGTGCTGTCGGTGACCTGTACGGTTGTCGTGGGCGTCTGTGTGGTGTGGCTGGTTGTTTCAGCAGAGCTGCTGGCTAAGAGGAGAGGCACAGCCCGTGGGGAAGGGGTCAGTGAGAAGCAGAGGACGACTGTTTTGGGGGCAGAGATGGGCCTGCCTAGCGACGCTCTGTGCCCCGGGCTCTGCACTGGCTGGCCGGGAGCCCCCCTGGATCTGTAATGGGTGTGGTGCTCTGGTGGGACCTGAGATGGGCCCAACCTTCTTCCCCACACCTAGAATCATAGAATCATAGAAGAGTAGGACTGGAAGGGACCTCAAGACGCCATCGAATCCAGCCCTGTGCCCTCATGGCAGGACCAAGTACTTTCTAGACCGTCCCTGAAAGCCACCTATCTAACCTCTTCTAAAATATCTCCAGCGATGGAGATTCTACCACCTCCCTTGGCAATTCGTCCCAGTGTTTGACCACCCTGACAGTTAGGAACTTTTTCCTAATGTCCAACCTGAACCTCCCCTGCTGCAGTTTCAGTCCATTGCCTCTTGTTCTATCCTCACAGACAAGGAAGAACAAGTTCCCTCCCTCTGCCTTATGACACCCTTTTAGATACCTGAAAACCGCTATCATGTCCCCCCTCAATCTTCTCTTTTCCAAACTAAACAAGCCCAATTCTTTCAGTCTTCCTTCACAGGTCGTGTTCTCTAGACCTTTAATCATTCTCGTCGCTCTCCTCCGGACCCTCTCCAATTTCTCCACATCCTTCCTGAACTGCGGTGCCCAGAACTGGACACAATACTGCAGCTGAGGCCTAACCAGCGCAGAGTAGAGCGGGAGAATGACTTCTCCTGTCTTGTTCACGACACACCTGTTAATGCATCCCAGAGTCATGTTTGCTTTTTTTGCAACAGCATCACACTGTTGACTCATATTTAGCTTGTGGTCCACTATAACCCCTAGATCCCTTTCCGCTGTACTCATTCCTAGGCAGTCCTTTCCCATTCTGTATGTGTGACACTGATTGTTCCTTCCTAAGTGGAGCACTTTGCTTTTGTCCTTATTAAACTTCATCCTGTTTACCTCAGCCCATTTCTCCAGTTTATCCAGATCCTTTTGAATTATGACCCTATCCTCCAAAGCAGTTGCAACCCCTCCCAGCTTGGTATCATCTGCAAACTTAATACGTGTACTTTCTATGTCAATATCTAAATCGTTAATGAAGATATTGAACAGAACCAGTCCTAAAACAAACCCCTGCGGAACCCCACTAGTTACACTTTCCCAGCAGGATTGAAAGCCATTAACAGATTGCAGATGTCTTCTCTGGGGCGTCTTCCCCGACTCCCCGAACACCCCAAAAGCGGACTCAGCTGCCCAAATAATACAGTAGCTGAATGTGTCACATTCTGATGGGGCCAATTCCTGCACAGTAATGGGATTAACACCAGTGGCTGATGGTGGCCAGGATTCCAGACTGGTAATACAGCGATTGCAGCAGCTGAGCTGAAATGCAGCCACCTCTGGGGTGGGGTAGCAGTGGTGGATGGTATTTGTAATCTCACAGCCCAGGGCATGTTGAAACCTTTCTCATTTACCCTTAGCACCTGTTAGACTCTGAAATAATGTTGAGAGAACTCAATACCCTGTTTTGACAGAGCAAAGCCTCCTGTGTTCCCATTGGTTCTAGCGGTTAGGATGCAAACTTTTACTGCAAAACCTTCAAAGCATTCTCTGCTCTGCCACAGCCTACTCCAGTGACCCTGGGTCAGTTATAGTCTGTGCCTCTGTTTTCCCATCTGTGAAATGGGGACAATAATACAACTCAATGTCCAAGGACAATTTATTATACCTTGTGAGGATCCCTCATGATGTGCCGAGGGGAGAGTTCTAAAAATACTGAATGCAGAGTTTTTGATCTTATGTTTTCCTGGCTGGATGTGAAAGAGGTGTACATCCTCATAGCATGGCACACGGAATGGGGGGACCCCATGAGGATGTCACTGCACCATCTGTTGGGGGATCCTGAGTTCCTCTGCTTGCACTCAGCGCTAGCGAGAAAGCAGAGGGGTTTTTCTTGGTACCTGTGGTGTCGAGAGTGGATCCCGCTGTTGGAGACACACCGGTGGTGGTGTCTGTGGACGGGGCGGGACTGGTGCTGGTGGGTGCAGATGTAGCAGTCTGGCTGGTGAGGGCCGTTGGTGACACAGTGGTGGAAGACGCTCCAGGCGCGGTGGTGGTGGTGGTGACGGTGACAGCTGGCGATGTCGGGGTGGCGCTGGTGAGCTCACCCGTTGTTGCGGTGCTGTCGGTGACCTGTACGGTTGTCGTGGGCGTCTGTGTGGTCTGGCTGGTTGTTTCAGCAGAGCTGGTGGCTAAGAGGAGAGGCACAGCCCGTGGGGAAGGGGTCAGTGAGAAGCAGAGGACGACTGTTTTGGGGGAGAGAGGGGCCTGCCTAGGGACGCTCTGTGCCCCGGGTCTGCACTGGCCGGCCGGGAGCCCCGCTGCATCTGTAATGGCTGTGGAGCGATGGTGGGACCTGAGATGGCTCCATCCCCCTTCCCCACCACCTCCAGGCGACTTCTGTGGTTGTCTTTCCCGACTGCCCAAAAACCCCAGAAGAGGACTGAGGTGTCCAGATAATACAGTATCCAAATGTGTCACATCCCGACGGAGCCAATTTGTGCACAGGAAGGGGATTAACACCAGTAGCCAATGGTGGCCCGGATTCCAGACTGGTAAAACAGCAAATGCAGCAGGTGAGCTGAAATGCAGCCACCTCTGGGGAGCGCGGGGGGGGGGGGGGGCGGGTAGCAGTGGTGGGTGGTGTTTGTCATCTCTCAGCCCAGGGGATGTTGAAACCTTTCTCATGGAACCTTAGTACTAATTAGACTCTGAAATAATGTTGTCCGAACTCAACACCCTGATTTGACAGACCAAAGCTTCCTGTCTTCCCATTGGTTCTAGCAGTTCGGACGGAAACTTTTACTGCAAAACCTTCAAAGCATTCTCTGCTCTGCCACAGCCTACTCCTGTGACCTTGGGTCAGTCACTTGGGTCAGTCTGTGCCTCTGTTTTCCCCTCTGTGAAATGGGGACAATAACACAACTCAACCTCCCAGGACAATTTATTATCCCTTCTGAGGAGCCCTCATGATGTGCCGAGGGGAGAGACTTATAAAAATACTGAATGCAGAGTGTTTGATCTAAGGTTTTCCTGGCTGTATGTGAAAGAGGTGTACATCCTCAGAGGATGGCACACAGAATGGGGGGACCCCATGGGGATGTCACTGCACCATGTGTTGGGGGATCCTGAGGTCCTCTGCTCGCACTCAGCGCTGGCGAGAAAGCAGAGGGGTTTTTCTCAGTACCTGTGGTGTCGAGAGTGGATCCCGCTGTTGGAGACACGCCGGTGGTGGTGTCTGTGGACGGGGCGGGACTGGTGCTGGTGGGTGCGGATGTAGCAGTCTGGCTGGTGAGGGCTGTTGACGACACGGTGGTGGAAGACGCTCCAGGCGCGATGGTGGTGGTGGTGGTGACGGTGACAGCTGGAGACGTGGAGGTGGCGCTGGTGAGCTCACCCGTTGTTGCGGTGCTGTCGGTGACCTGTACGGTTGTCGTGGGCGTCTGTGTGGTCTGGCTGGTTGTTTCAGCAGAGCTGGTGGCTAAGAGGAGAGGCACAGCCCGTGGGGAAGGGGTCAGTGAGAAGCAGAGGACGACTGTTTTGGGGGCAGAGCGGGGCCTGCCTAGGGACGCTCTGTGCCCCGGGCTCTACCCTGGCCAGCTGGAATCCCGCTGGATCTGCAATGGCTGTGGGAGTGATGGTGGCACCTGAGATGGGCCCAACCCTCTTCCCCACCACCTCCTGGGGTCTTCTCTGGGCATCTTCCCCAACTCACTGGATACCCCAAAAGAGGACTCAGCTTCCAAAATAATTTAGTATCCCAAAATGTCACATCCCTACCAGGCAAATTTCCATATGGGAAGGTGGATTAACACCCATGGCTGATGGTGGCCAGGATTCCAAACCAGTAAGAAGGTGAATACTGGTGCTGCAGCTGAAATGCAGCCACCTCTGAGGTGGGGCAACAGGGGAAGGTGTTGACAGAGATCTCCTGGCCCTGGGGGACTTTCAAATCTTCCTTATTTAACCTTAGCGCTACTTAGGCTCTGAAATAATATTGGCAATGCTCAACACCCTCATTTAACAGATTAGGTTTCCTGTCTTCGCTTCGGGTCCAGTGAGAAGGACGCACGCTTGGAGAGCAAAACCTCCAGGCCATTTCTTGCTCCTTCACAGCTTTGTCCTGTGGCCTAAGCAAATCTCTTAGTCTGTAGCTCTGTTTTCCCATCTGTAAAATGGGGACAATAGCACAACTCCAACCCAGGGGAAAATTCATTTAAAATTCTGAGGGAGCCTCACGGTGTGCCAAGGGGAGACACTTATGAAAATAGTGAATGTGGAGTTTTTGAGTTTAGATTTTCCTACCTGGGTGTGAACGAGATTTGACTGCTCAGAGGATGATAAAGGGAATTTGGAGACCCTATAGGGACCCCACTGAACGATCTCTCAGGGGAACCTGAGGGCCTCTGCTCTCACTCAGCGCTGGCGAGAAAGCAGAGGGGTTTTTCTCGGTACCTGTGGTGTCGAGAGTGGATCCCGCTGTTGGAGACACGCCGGTGGTGGTGTCTGTGGACGGGGCGGGACTGGTGCTGGTGGATGCGGATGTAGCAGTCTGGCTGGTGAGGGCTGTTGGTGACACAGTGGTGGAAGACGCTCCAGGCGCGGTGGTGGTGGTGGTGACGGTGACAGCTGGAGACGTGGAGGTGGCGCTGGTGAGCTCACCCGTTGTTGCGGTGCTGTCGGTGACCTGTACGGTTGTCGTGGGCGTCTGTGTGCTCTGGCTGGTTGTTTCAGCAGAGCTGGTGGCTAAGAGGAGAGGCACAGCCCGTGGGGAAGGGGTCAGTGAGAAGCAGAGGACGACTGTTTTGGGGGCAGAGAGGGGCCTGCCTAGGGACAATCTGTGCCCTGGGCTCTGCGCCGGCCGGGCGGGAGCCCCACTGGATCTGTAATGGCTGTGGAGCGATGGTGGGACCTGAGATGGGCCCATCCCTCTTCCCTACCACCTCCTGGGGTCTTCTGTGGGCATCTTCCCTGACTCATTGAATACCCCAAAAGAGGACTGACCTTCCAAAATAATTTAGTGTCCCAAATTTTCGCATCCCTACCAGGCAAATTTCCATGTGGGAAAGCAGATTAACAGCAGTGGCCAGGATTCCAGACCAGTAAGAAGGTGATTACTGGTGCTGCAGCTGAAATGCAGCCACCTCTGGGGTGGGGCAACAGGGGAAGGTCTTGACAGAGATCTCCTGGCCCTGGGGGACTTTCAAACCTTCCTTATTTAACCTTAGCACTAATTAGGCTCTAAAATAATATTGCCAATGCTCAACACCCTCATTTAACAGATTAGGTTTCCTGTCTTCCTTCGGGTCCAGTGAGTAGGACGCACGCTTGGAGAGCAAAACCTCGTGGCCATTCATTGCTCCTTCACAGGCTTGTCCTGTGGCCTAAGCAAATATCTTAGTCTGTACCTCTGTTTTCCCATCTGTAAAATGGGGACAATACCACAACTCCAACCCAGAGGGAAATTCATTAAAGATTGTGAAGGAGCCTCACGGTGTGCCAAGGGGAGACACTTATGAAAATAGTGAATGTGGAGTTTTTGAGTTTAGATTTTCCTAGCTGGCTGTGAAAGAGGTTTGCCTCCTCAGAGGAGGGTAAAGGGAAATTGGAGACCCTATGGGTACCCCACTGAAAGATCTCTCAGGGGATCCTGAGGGCCTCTGCTCGCACTCAGCGCTGGCGAGAAAGCAGAGGGGTTTTTCTCAGTACCTGTGCTGTCGAGAGTGGATCCCGCTGTTGGAGACACACCGGTGGTGGTGTCTGTGGACGGGGCGGGACTGGTGCTGGTGGGTGCGGATGTAGCAGTCTGGCTGGTGAGGGCTGTTGGTGACACAGTGGTAGAAGACGCTCCAGGCGCGGTGGTGGTGGTGGTGACGGTGACAGCTGGAGACGTGGAGGTGGCGCTGGTGAGCTCACCCGTTGTTGCGGTGCTGTCGGTGACCTGTACGGTTGTCGTGGGCGTCTGTGTGGTCTGGCTGGTGGTTTCAGCAGAGCTGGTGGCTAAGAGGAGAGGCACAGCCCGTGGGGAAGGGGTCAGTGAGAAGCAGAGGAGCGCTGTTTCGGGGAGAGAGAGGGGCCTGCCTAGGGACGCTCTGAGACCCGGGCTCTGCGCTGACCGGCTGGGAGCCCCGCTGCATCTGTAATGGCTGTGGAGCGATGGTGGGACCTGAGATGGGACCCTTACAAGCCCTGTGTGCTCCTCGGTTGGGGGGGGGGCAGTGAGCAAGCTGGCTTGTAAGGGGGAGACTCTGTCTATCTACAGATGGGCCCAACCTCCTTCCCCACCACCTCCAGGGGTCTTCTGTGGGCGTCTTCCCCGACTCCCCAAACACCCCAAAAGAGGACTCAGTTTCCGAAATAATTTAGTAGCTGAATGCGTCACATTCTGATGGGGCCAATTCCTGCATAGGAAGGGGATTAACACGAGTCGCTGATGGTGCCCAGGATTCCAGACTGGTAATACAGCGATTGCAGCATCTGAGCTTAAATGCAGCCACCTCTGGGGTGGGGTAGCAGTGGTGGGTGGTGTTTTTCATCTCTCAGCCCAGGAGATGTAGAAACCTTTCTTATTTACCATTAGTACTAATTAGACTCTGAAATAATGTTGAGAGAGTTCTACATCCTCATTGAACACATCAGGGTCTCCTGTTATCACATTGGTTCCAGTGGTTAGGATGCAAACTTTTAATGCATAACACCTAAGGCCTTCGCCACAGCCTACTGCTGGGCTTGAGGAAGTCACTTAGTCTGTGCTTTTGTTTTCCAAAGTGTAAAATGGGGATAATAAAGCAACTGAGCCTCCCAGGGCAATTTATTACACCATGTGAGGAACCTTCATGGTGTGCTAAGTAGAGACACTTGTGAAAACAGTGAATGCAGAGATTTTGGTCTGAGGTTTTCCTGGCGAGATGTGAAAGCGGTTTACATCCTCAGAGGATGGGAAACAGAATGGAGGGACTCCATGGGGAGCCCACTGAACAATCTCTCGGGATCCTGGCGGCCTCTGCTCGCACTCAGCGCTGGCGAGAAAGCAGAGGGTTTTTTTCAGTACCTGTGGTGTCGAGAGTGGATCCCGCTGTTGGAGACACCCCGGTGGTGGTGTCTGTGGACGGGGCGGGACTGGTGCTGGTGGGTGCGGATGTAGCAGTCTGGCTGGTGAGGGCTGTTGGTGACACGGTGGTGGAAGACGCTGCAGGCGCGGTGGTGGTGGTGACAGCTGGAGACGTGGAGGTGGCGCTGGTGAGCTCACCCGTTGTTGCGGTGCTGTCGGTGACCTGTACGGTTGTCGTGGGCGTCTCTGTGCTCTGGCTGGTTGTTTCAGCAGAGCTGGTGGCTAAGAGGAGAGGCACAGCCCGTGGGGAAGGGGTCAGTGAGAAGCAGAGGAGTGATGTTTTGGGGGCAGAGAGGGGCCTGCCTAGGGACGCTCTGTGCCCTGGGCTCTGCGCTGGCCAGCCGGGAGCCCCGCTGCATCTGTAATGGCTGTGGAACGATGGTGGGACCTGAGATGGGCCCATCCCTCTTCCCCACCATCTCCTGGGGTCTTCTGTGGGCATCTTCCCCGACTCCCCAAATACCCCAAAAGAGGACTCAGCTTTCAAAATAATTTAGTATCCCAAAATGTCACATCCCTCCCAGGCAAATTTCCGTATGGAAAAGCAGATTAACAACAGTGGCTGATGGTGGCCAGGATTCCAAACCAGTAAGAAGGTGATGAATGGTGCTGGAGCTGAAATGCAGCCACTTCTGGGGTGGGGCAGTAGGGGAACGTGGTGACAGAGATCTCCTGGCCTTGGGGGACTCTCAAACCTTCCCTATGTCACCTTAGCACTGCTTAGGCTCTGAAATAATATTGGCAATGCTCAACACCCTCATTTAACAGATTATAGTTTCCTGTCTTCGCTTCGGGTCCAGTGGGTAGGACGCACGCTTGGAGAGCAAAACCTCCAGGCCATTTCTTGCTCCTCCACAGCCTTGTCCTGTGGCCTAAGCAAATCTCTTAGTCTGTACCTCTGTTTTCCCATCTGTAAAATGGGGACAATAGCACAACTCCAACCCAGAGGAAAATTCATTTAAAATTGTGAGGGAGCCTCTTGGTGTGCCAAGGGGAGACACTCATGACAATAGTGAATGTGGAGCTTTTGAGTTTAGATTTTCCTAGCTGGATGTGAAACAGATTTGTCTCCTCAGAGGATGGTAAAGGGAATTTGGAGACCCCATGGGGACCCCACTGAACGATCTCTCAGTGGATCCCGAGGGCCTCTGCTCGCACTCAATGCTAGCGAGAAAGCAGAGGGGTTTTTCTCAGTACCTGTGGTGTCGAGAGTGGATCCCGCTGTTGGAGACACGCCGGTGGTGGTGTCTGTGGACGGGGCGGGACTGGTGCTGGTGGGTGCGGATGTAGCAGTCTGCCTGGTGAGGGCTGTTGGTGACACGGTGGTGGAAGACGCTCCAGGCGCGGTGGTGGTGGTGGTGACGGTGACAGCTGGCGATGTCGGGGTGGCGCTGGTGAGCTCACCCGTTGTTGCGGTGCTGTCGGTGACCTGTACGGTTGTCGTGGGCGTCTGTGTGGTCTGGCTGGTTGTTTCAGCAGAGCTGGTGGCTAAGAGGAGAGGCACAGCCCATGGGGAAGGGGTCAGTGAGAAGCAGAGGAGCGCTGTTTCGGGGGCAGAAAGGGGCCTGCGTAGGGACGCTCTGTGCCCCGGACTCTGCGCTGACCGGCCGGGAGCCCCGCTGGATCTGTAATGGCTGTGGGGCGATGGTGGGACCTGAGATGGGCCCATCCCTCTTCCCCACCAGCTCCTGGGGTCTTCTCTGGGCATCTTCCCCAACTCACTGAATACCCCAAAAGAGGACTCAGCTTCCAAAATAATTTAGTATCCCAAAATGTCACATCCCTACCAGGCAAATTTCCATATGGGAAAGCAGATTAACAGCAGTGGCTGATGGTGGCCAGGATTCCAAACCGGTAAGAAGGTGATTACTGGTGCTGGAGCTGAAATGCAGCCACCTCTGGGGTGGGTCAACAGGGGAACGTGGTGACAGAGATCTCCTGGCCCTGGGGGACTTTCAAACTTTCCTTATTTAAGCTTAGGACTAATTAGGCTCTAAAATAATATTGGCAATGCTGAACACCCTCATTTAACAGCTTAGGTTTCCTGTCTTGCTTCGGGTCCAGTGAGTAGGACACACGCTTGGAGAGCAAAACCTCATGGCCATTCCTTGCTCCTTCACGGGCTTGTCCTGTGGCCTAAGCAAATCTCTTAATCTGTACCTCTGTTTTCCCATCTGTAAAATGGGTAGAATAGCACAACTCCAACCCAGCGGGAAATTCATTAAAGATTGTGAAGGAGCCTCACGGTGTGCCAAGGGGAGACACTTATGAAAATAGTGAATGTGGAGTTTTTGAGTTTAGATTTTCCGAGCTGCCTGTGAAAGAGGTTTGCATCCTCAGAGGAGGGTAAAGGGCATTTGGAGACCCCATGGGGACCCCACTGAACGATCTCTCAGGGGATCCTGAGGGCCTCTGCTCGCACTCAGCGCTGGCGAGAAAGCAGAGGGGTTTTTCTCAGTACCTGTGGTGTCGAGAGTGGATCCCGCTGTTGGAGACACGCCGGTGGTGGTGTCTGTGGACGGGGCGGGACTGGTGCTGGTGGGTGCGGATGTAGCAGTCTGGCTGGTGAGGGCTGTTGGTGACACGGTGGTGGAAGACGCTCCAGGCGCGGTGGTGGTGGAGGTGACAGCTGGAGACGTGGAGGTGGCGCTGGAGAGCTCACCCGTTGTTGCGGTGCTGTCGGTGACCTGTACGGTTGTCGTGGGCGTCTGTGTGGTCTGGCTGGTTGTTTCAGCAGAGCTGGTGGCTAAGAGGAGAGGCACAGCCCGTGGGGAAGGGGTCAGTGAGAAGCAGAGGAGCGCTGTTTCAGTGGCAGAGAGGGGCCTGCCTAGGGACGCTCTGAGCCCCGGGCTCTGCGCTGGCCGGCCGGGAGCCCTGCTCCACCTGTAATGGCTGTGGAGCGATGGTGGGAGCTGAGATGGGCCCATCCCTCTTCCCCACCAGCTCCAGGGGTCTTCTGTGGGGCATCTTCCCCAATTCCCCGAACACCCCAAAAGAGGACTCAGCTTCCGAAATAATTTAGTATCCCAAAATGTCACATCCCTCCCAGGCAAATTTCCATATGGGAAAGCAGATTAACACCCGTGGCTGATGGTGGCCAGGATTCCAAACCAGTAAGAAGGTGATGAATGGTGCTGGAGCTGAAATGCAGCCACCTCTGGGGTGGGGCAGTAGGGGAACGTGGTGACAGAGATCTCCTGGCCCTGGGGGACTTTGAAACCTTCCTTATTTAACCTTAGCACTAATCAGGCTCTAAAATAATATTGGCAACGCTCAACACCCTCATTTAACAGATTAGGTTTCCTGTCTTGCTTCGGGCCCAGTGAGTAGGACGCACGCTTGGAGAGCAAAGCCTCGTGGCCATTCCTAGCTCTTTCACAGGCTTGTCCTGTGGCCTAAGCAAATCTCTTAGTCTGTACCTCTGTTTTCCCATCTGTAAAATGGGTACAATAGCACAACTCCAACCCAGCGGGAAATTCATTAAAGATTGTGAAGGAGCCTCACGGTGTGCCAAGGGGAGACACTTATGAAAATAGTGAATGTGGAGTTTTTGAGTTTGATTTTCCTAGCTGCGTGTGAAAGAGATTTGCCTCCTGAGAGGATGGTCAAGGGAATTTGGAGACCCCATGGGGACCCCACTGAACGATCTCTCAGTGGATTCCGAGGGCCTCTGCTCGCACTCAACGCTAGCGAGAAAGCAGAGGGGTTTTTCTCAGTACCTGTGGTGTCGAGAGTGGATCCCGCTGTTGGAGACACGCCGGTGGTGGTGTCTGTGGACGGGGCGGGACTGGTGCTGGTGGGTGCGGATGTAGCAGTCTGGCTGGTGAGGGCTGTTGGTGACACGGTGGTGGAAGACGCTCCAGGCGCGGTGGTGGTGGTGGAGGTGACAGCTGGAGACGTGGAGGTGGCGCTGGTGAGCTCACCCGTTGTTGCGGTGCTGTCGGTGACCTGTACGGTTGTCGTGGGCGTCTGTGTGGTCTGGCTGGTTGTTTCAGCAGAGCTGGTGGCTAAGAGGAGAGGCACAGCCCGTGGGGAAGGGGTCAGTGAGAAGCAGAGGAGCGCTGTTTCGGGGGCAGAGAGGGGCCTGCCTAGGGACGCTCTGAGCCCCGGGCTCTGCGCTGGCCGGCCGGGAGCCCTGCTCCACCTGTAATGGCTGTGGAGCGATGGTGGGAGCTGAGATGGGCCCATCCCTCTTCCCCACCAGCTCCAGGGGTCTTCTGTGGGGCGTCTTCCCCGACTCCCCAAAAACCCCAAAAGCGGACTCAGGTGCCCAGGTAATACAGTAGCTGAATATGTCACATCCTGACGGGGCCAATGCCTGCATAGGAAGGGGATTAACACCAGTGGCTGATGGTGCCCAGGATTCCAGACTGGTAATACAGCGATTGCAGCAGCTGAGCTGAAATGCAGCCAGCTGTGGGGTGGGGTAGCAGTGGTGGATTGTGTTTGTCATCTCTCAGCTAAGGGGATGTTGAAACCTTTCTCATGAAACCTTAGTACTAATTAGACTCTGAAATAATGTTGAGAGAACTCAACACCCTGATTTGACAGACCAAAGACTCCTGTCTTCCCATTGGTTCTAGTAGTTCAGACACAAACTTTTACTGCAAAACCTTCAAAGCATTCTCTGCTCTGCCAGAGCCTACTCCTGTGACCTTGGGTCAGTCACTTAGTCTGTGCCTCTGTTTTCCCCTCTGTGAAATGGGGACAATAACACAACTCAACCTCCCAGGACAATTTATTATACCTTGTGAGGAACCCTCATGATGTACCGAGGGGAGAGATTTCTAAAAATTCTGAATGCAGAATTTCTGATCGAAGGTTTTCCTGACTGTATGTGAAAGAGGTGTACGTCCTCAGAGGATGGCACACAGAATGGGGGCACCCCATGGGAACGTCACTGCGTCATCTGTTGGGGGATCCTGAGTTCCTCCGCTCGCACTCAGCGCTGGCGAGAAAGCAGAGGGGTTTTTCTCAGTACCTGTGGTGTCGAGAGTGGATCCCGCTGTTGGAGACACGCCGGTGGTGGTGTCTGTGGACGGGGCGGGACTGGTGCTGGTGGGTGCGGATGTAGCAGTCTGGCTGGTGAGGGCTGTTGGTGACACAGTGGTGGAAGACGCTCCAGGCGCGGTGGTGGCGGTGGTGACAGCTGGAGACGTGGAGGTGGCACTGGTGAGCTCACCCGTTGTTGCGGTGCTGTCGGTGACCTGTACGGTTGTCGTGGGCGTCTGTGTGCTCTGGCTGGTTGTTTCAGCAGAGCTGGTGGCTAAGAGGAGAGGCACAGCCCGTGGGGAAGGGGTCAGTGAGAAGCAGAGGACGACTGTTTCGGGGGCAGAGATGGGCCTGCCTAGGGACGCTCTGTGCCCCGGGATCTGCGCCGGCCGGGCGCGAGCCCCGCTGGATCTGTAACGGCTGTGGGGCGATGGTGGGACCTGAGATGGGCCCAACCCTCTTCCCCACCACCTCCTGGGGTCTTCTCTGGGCATCTTCCACAACTCAGTGGATACCCCAAAAGAGGACTCAGCTTCCAAAATAATTTAGTATCCCAAAATGTCACATCCCTACCAGGCAAATTTCCATATGGGAAGGTGGATTAACACCCGTGGCTGATGGTGGCCAGGATTCCAAACCAGTAAGAAGGTGATTATTGGTGCTGGAGCTGAAATGCAGCCACTTCTGGGGTGGGGCAACAGGGGACGGTGTTGACAGAGATCTCCTGGCCCTGGGGGACTTTCAAACCTTCCTTATTTAACCTTAGCACTAATTAGGCTCTAAAATAATATTGGCAATGCTCAACACCCTCATTTAACAGATTAGGTTTCCTGTCTTGCTTCGGGTCCAGTGGGTAGGACGCACGCTTGGAGAGCAAAACCTCCAGGCCATTTCTTGCTCCTCCACAGCCTTGTCCTGTGGCCTAAGCAAATCTCTTAGTCTGTAGCTCTGTTTTCCCATCTGTAAAATGGGGACAATAGCACAACTCCAACCCAGAGGAAAATTCATTTAAAATTGTGAGGGAGCCTCTTGGTGTGCCAAGGGGAGACACTTATGAAAATAGTGAATGTGGAGCTTTTGAGTTCAGATTTTCCTAGCTGGGTGTGAAACAGATTTGCCTCCTCAGAGGATGCTCAAGGGAATTTGGAGACCCCATGGGGACCCCACTGAACGATCTCTCAGGGGATCCTGGCGGCCTCTGCTCGCACTCAACACTAGCGAGAAAGCAGAGGGGTTTTTCTCAGTACCTGTGCTGTCGAGAGTGGATCCCGCTGTTGGAGACACGCCGGTGGTTGTGTCTGTGGATGGGGCGGGACTGGTGCCGGTGGGTGCGGATGTAGCAGTCTGGCTGGTGAGGGCTGTTGGTGACACGGTGGTGGAAGACGCTCCAGGCGCGGTGGTGGTGGTGGTGGTGACAGCTGGAGACGTGGAGGTGGCGCTGGTGAGCTCACCCGTTGTTGCGGTGCTGTCGGTGACCTGTACGGTTGTCGTGGGCGTCTGTGTGGTCTGGCTGGTTGTTTCAGCAGAGCTGGTGGCTAAGAGGAGAGGCACAGCCCGTGGGGAAGGGGTCAGTGAGAAGCAGAGAAGCGCTGTTTCGGGGCAGAGAGGGGCCTGCCTAGGGACACTCTGTGCCCCGGGCTCTGCGCCGGCCGGCCGAGAGACCCGCTGGATCTGCAATGGCTGTGGGATCGATGGTGGGACCTGAGATGGGCCCAACCCTCTTCCCCACCACCTCCTGGGGTCTTCTCTGGGCATCTTCCTCAACTCACTGGATACCCCAAAAGAGGACTCAGCTTCCAAAATAATTTAGTATCCCAAAATGTCACATCCCTACCAGGCAAATTTCCATATGGGAAGGTGGATTAACACCCGTGGCTGATGGTGGCCAGGATTCCAAACCAGTAAGAAGGTGATTACTGGTGCTGGAGCTGAAATGCAGCCACCTCTCGGGTGGGGCAACAGGGGAAGGTGTTGACAGAGATCTCCTGGCCCTGGGGGACTTTCAAATCTTCCTTATTTAACCTTAGCGCTACTTAGGCTCTGAAATAATATTGGCAATGCTCAACACCCTCATTTATCAGATTAGGTTTCCTGTCTTGCTTCAGGTCCAGTGAGAAGGACGCACGCTTGGAGAGCAAAACCTCCAGGCCATTTCTTGCTCCTTCACAGCTTTGTCCTGTGGCCTAAGCAAATCTCTTAGTCTGTACCTCTGTTTTCCCATCTGTAAAATGGGGACAATAGCACAACTCCAACCCAGAGGAAAATTCATCTAAAATTGTGAGGGAGCCTCTTGGTGTGCCAAGGGGAGACACTTATGAAAATAGTGAATGTGGAGCTTTTGAGTTTAGATTTTCCTAGCTGGGTGTGAAACAGATTTGCCTCCTCAGGATGGTCAAGGGAATTTGGAGACCCCATGGGGACCCCACTGAACGATCTCTCAGGGGATCCTGGCGGCCTCTGCTCGCACTCAGCGCTGGCGAGAAAGCAGAGGGTTTTTTTCAGTACCTGTGGTGTCGAGAGTGGATCCCGCTGTTGGAGACACGCCGGTGGTGGTGTCTGTGGACGGGGCGGGACTGGTGCTGGTGGGTGCGGATGTAGCAGTCTGGCTGGTGAGGGCTGTTGGTGACACGGTGGTGGAAGACGCTCCAGGCGCGGTGGTGGTGGTGGTGGTGACAGCTGGAGACGTGGAGGTGGCGCTGGTGAGCTCACCCGTTGTTGCGGTGCTGTGGGTGACCTGTACGGTTGTCGTGGGCGTCTCTGTGCTCTGGCTGGTTGTTTCAGCAGAGCTGGTGGCTAAGAGAAGAGGCACAGCCCGTGGGGAAGGGGTCAGTGAGAAGCAGAGGAGCGCTGTTTTGGGGGCAGAGAGGGGCCTGCCTAGGGACGCTCTGTGCCCCGGACTGTGTGCCGGCCGGGCGGGAGCCCCGCTGGATCTGTGATGGCTGTGGAGCGATGGTGGGACCTGAGATGGGCCCATCCATCTTCCCCATCACTTCCTGGGGTCCTCTCTGGGCATGTTCCCCAACTCACTGAATACCCCAAAAGAGGACTCAGCTTCCATAATAATTTAGTATCCCAAAATGTCACATCCCTACCAGGCAAATTTCCATATGGGAAGGTGGATTAACACCTGTGGCTGATGGTGGCCAGGATTCCAAACCAGTAAGAAGGTGATTATTGGTGCTGGAGCTGAAATGCAGCCACCTCTGGGGTGGGGCAACAGGGGACGGTGTTGACAGAGATCTCCTGGCCCTGGGGGACTTTCAAACCTTCTTTATTTAACCTTAGCACTAATTTGGCTCTAAAATAATATTGGCAATGCTCAACACCCTCATTTAACAGATTAGGTTTCCTGTCTTGCTTCGGGTCCAGTGGGTAGGACGCACGCTTGGAGAGCAAAACCTCCAGGCCATTTCTTGCTCCTCCACAGCCTTGTCCTGTGGCCTAAGCAAATGTCTTAGTCTGTAGCTCTGTTTTCCCATCTGTAAAATGGGTACAATAGCACAACTCCAACCCAGAGGAAAATTCATTTAAAATTGTGAGGGAGCCTCTTGGTGTGCCAAGGGGAGACACTTATGAAAATAGTGAATGTGGAGCTTTTGAGTTTAGATTTTCCTAGCTGGGTGTGAAACAGATTTGCCTCCTCAGAGGATGCTCAAGGGAATTTGGAGACCCCATGGGGACCCCACTGAAGGGTCTCTCAGGGGATCCTGGCGGCCTCTGCTCGCACTCAACGCTAGCGAGAAAGGAGAGGGGTTTTTTCTCAGTACCTGTGGTGTCGAGAGTGGATCCCGCTGTTGGAGACACGCCGGTGGTGGTGTCTGTGGACGGGGCGGGACTGGTGCTGGTGGGTGCGGATGTAGCAGTCTGGCTGGTGAGGGCTGTTGATGACACGGTGGTGGAAGACGCTCCAGGCGCGGTGGTGGTGGTGGTGGTGGTGACAGCTGGAGACGTGGAGGTGGCGCTGGTGAGCTCACCCGTTGTTGCGGTGCTGTGGGTGACCTGTACGGTTGTCGTGGGCGTCTCTGTGCTCTGGCTGGTTGTTTCAGCAGAGCTGGTGGCTAAGAGGAGAGGCACAGCCCGTGGGGAAGGGGTCAGTGAGAAGCAGAGGAGCGCTGTTTCGGGGGCAGAGAGAGGCCTGCCTAGGGACGCTCTGTGCCCTGGACTCAGCGTGGGCCGGCCGGGAGCCCCGCTGGATCTGTAATGGCTGTGGAGTGATGGTGGGACCTGAGATGGGCCCAGCCCTCTTCCTCACCACCTCCAGGTGTCCTCTGTGGGGCGTCTTCCCTGAGTCCTCAAATTCCCCAAAAGAGGACTCAGCTGCCCAAATAATACAGTATCCAAATGTGTCACATCCCCCCGGGGTTAATTTCCGTATGGGAAAGTGGACTAACACCAGTGGCTGATGGTGGCCAGGACTCCAAACCAGTGTGAAGGTGATTACTGGTTCTGGAGCTGAAATGCAGCCACTTCTGGGGTGGGGCAGTAGGGGAAGTTGGTGACGCAGATCTCCTGGCCCTGAGGGACTTTCAAACCTTCCTTATTTAACCTTAGTGCTCATAAGACTCTGAAATACTGTCGGGAAAGCTCGACACCCTGATTTAAGAGATTTAGGTTTCCTGTCCCTGCTTCATGTCCAGCGGGTAGGACGCACGCTTGGAATGCAAAACCGCTAGGCCATTCCCTTGTCCGCCACAGGCTTCTCCTGCGGCCTTGAGGAAACCTCTTAGTCTGTACCTCTGTTTTCGTACGTGTGAAATGGGGACAATAGCACAAGTCCAACTCACAGATAAATTTATTGAACATTGTGGGGGAGCCTCATGGCGTGTCCAGGGAGATACCTATAAATATACTGAATGCAGAGTTTTTGGATTGAGCTTTTCCTGGCTCTGTGTGAAGTAGGTTTGCATCTCAGTGGATGTTACAGAGAATTCAGAGTCCCCCTGGGGATGCAATTGAACGATCTGTCGTGATACTGGGGGCCTCTCCTCTCCCTGCGCATGAGCAAGAAAGCAGAGGGGTTTTTTTCAGTACCTGTGGTGTCGAGAGTGGATCCCGCTGTTGGAGACACGCCGGTGGTGGTGTCTGTGGACTGGGCGGGACTGGTGCTGGTGGGTGTGGATGTAGCAGTCTGGCTGGTGAGGGCTGTTGGTGACACGGTGGTGGAAGACGCTCCAGGCGCGGTGGTCGTGGTGACAGCTGGAGACGTGGAGGCGGCGCTGGTGAGCTCACCCGTTGTTGCGGTGCTGTGGGTGACCTGTACGGTTGTCGTGGGCGTCTGTGTGGTCTGGCTGGTTGTTTCAGCAGAGCTGGTGGCTAAGAGGAGAGGCACAGCCCGTGGGGAAGGGGTCAGTGAGAAGCAGAGGACGACTGTTTTGGGGGAGAGATGGGCCTGCCTAGGGACGCTCTGTGCCCCGGGCTCTGCGCTGGCCGGCCGGGAGCCCCGCTGCATCTGTAATGGCTGAGGAACGATGGTGGGACCTGAGATGGGCCCATCCCTCTTCCCCACCACCTCCTGGGGTCTTCTGTGGGCGTATTCCCCGACTCCCCAAATACCCCAAAAGTGGACTCAGCTTCCAAAATAATTTAGTATCCCAAAATGTCACATCCCTACCAGGCAAATTTCCATATGGGAAAGCAGATTAACAGCAGTGGCTGATGGTGGCCAGGATTCCAAACCAGTAAGAAGGTGATTATTGGTGCTGGAGCTGAAATGCAGCCACCTCTGGGGTGGGGTAGTAGGGGAAGGTGTTGACAGAGATCTCCTGGCCTTGGGGGACTTTCAAACCTTCCTTATGTCACCTTAGCACTAATTAGGCTCTGAAATAATATTGGCAATGCTCAACACCCTCATTTAACAGATTATAGTTTCCTGACTTCGCTTCGGGTCCAGTGGGTAGGACGCACGCTTGGAGAGCAAAACCTCCAGGCCATTTCTTGCTTCTCCACAGCCTTGTCCTGTGGCCTAAGCAAATCTCTTAGTCTGTACCTCAGTTTTCCCATCTGTAAAATGGGTATAATAGCACAACTCCAACCCAGAGGAAAATTCATTTAAAATTGTGAGGGAGCCTCTTGGTGTGCCAAGGGGAGACACTTATGAAAATAGTGAATGTGGAGCTTTTGAGTTTAGATTTTCCTAGCTGGGTGTGAAACAGATTTGCCTCCTCAGAGGATGGTAAAGGGAATATGGAGACCCCATGGGGACCCCACTGAACGATCTCTCAGTGGATCCCGAGGGCCTCTGCTCTCACTCAGCGCTGGCGAGAAAGCAGAGGGGTTTTTTCTCAGTACCTGTGGTGTCGAGAGTGGATCCCGCTGTTGGAGACACGCCGGTGGTGGTGTCTGTGGACGGGGCGGGACTGGTGCTGGTGGGTGCGGATGTAGCAGTCTGGCTGGTGAGGGCTGTTGGTGAGACGCTGGTGGAAGACGCTCCAGGTGCGGTGGTGGTGGTGGTGACGGTGACAGCTGGAGACGTGGAGGTGGCGCTGGTGAGCTCACCCGTTGTTGCGGTGCTGTGGGTGACCTGTACGGTTGTCGTGGGCGTCTCTGTGCTCTGGCTGGTTGGGGTAGGAGCGCTGATGGCTAAGAGGAGAGGCACAGCCCGTGGGGAAGGGGTCAGTGAGAAGCAGAGGACGACTGTTTTGGGGGCAGAGAGGGGCCTGCCTAGGGACGCTCTGTGCTCCAGGCTCTGCGCTGGCCGGCCGGGAGCCCCGCTGGATCTGTAATGGCCCTGGAGCGATGGTGGGAGCTGAGATGGGCCCATCCCTCTTCCCCACCACCTCCAGGCATCTTCTGTGGGGCATCTTCCCTGAGACACCCAACATCCCAAAAGAGGACTCAGGGCGAAAACAAGACAGTATCTGAATGTGTCACATCCGCATGGGGCCAATTTCCACATGGGAAGGGTATTAACACCAGTGGCTGGTGGTGGCCAGGATTCCAAACCAGTAATACAGCAATTGCTGCAGCTTCAGCAGAAATGTGGCCACCTCTGGGGTGGGGCAGCAGTGCAATTTGATCTTAGTAATCTTACAGCCTGTGGGAAGTTCAACCTCTCCTCATGTAACATTAGCAGTAATTACACTCTGCAATCATGTTGGGAAACCTCAACAACCTGATTTATCAGCTCAAGGGCTGTCGTCTTCACTCTCAGGCTGCTGCTTAGCACTCTAGCTTGGACTGCAAAAACCTCTCTTGCATTTTCCTGCTCTGCCACTGCCTTTCCCTATGGGCTTGAGTAAGTCACTTAGCTCCTGCCTCTCTTTTCCCATCTGTCAAATGGGTACAATAGCACAGCGAAATATTATTAACGTTTTTGAGGCACCGCTATGGTGTGCCAAGCGAGCCACTTAGAGACACACTCAATGCACTTTTTGGTCTAAGATTTTCCTGGCTGGATCTGTGATGTGTTTCCATCTCCGGAGAATGGGACAGAGAACTGCAGGGGGGAGACACCACTGAACGATCTGTCATGGTAACTGTAGGGTCTCCAATTGCATCCAGCTCCGGGGACAAGTAGAGGGAGTACCTGGCGCGGTGGGGTTGTGCTCCTTGGCTGAGTGGGGACAGGACTGGTGGTGCTCGGTGGGAATGTGGCCACATGGCTGGCAGCTGCTCCTGGCTGCAGGGTGGTGGTGACGGCTGGAGGTGACGGGGTGGTGCTGGTGACCCCACCCAGCATCATGGTGCTTTCGTTGGCCATGGAGTTCCCAACAGCTGTTGTTTCGGTAGGGGTGTGGCTGCCTTTCGCGGAAGCCCCAGTGGCTATGAAACTGAGGACATCCCCTTGACACCATGTGACAGAGCCAGCGAACCAGAGCTGGGAGGTCTCGAGCTTGTGTGCAGGATGATTTCAACATTTTCCCCCTCAAAAACCTGAAATCCGAAATGGCACCGGGATGCCTCCTGGGACTTGTAGTCCACACGCTTCCTGCCTCCATTTCCCAATGTAGGCCACATGAACCTAGGGGAACTACAACTCCCACGAGCCTCCAAGGTCCCCCATGGGGTCTGCGGTGCATCCTGGGAGATGAAGTCCCTTGGGGTGCCCACTCTAGAGAGGAGAATGGAACCAAACTACATCGTCCATGAGGCCCTGCCGTGGCATGTCAGGATTTGAAGTATTTTTAATTCTGTTTTGGGGCATTCTTGTTTTTCCAATGAAAAATCATAAGTTTTGCAAAAAATCAAACCCAGCTCTTGTGTGTCAGTGTAAATCATTTCCCCCCTTTCATGTTGCAACTGGGCACTTCGGTTTCGGCTTTCGACCTTCCGAGGCAGGGAGGGAATCCCTCTCTATTTTCTTTCTTTGCCCACCGGAAAACCTTCATCATCTTCCTCGCGGTTGTCCTCCCAAAAGCCGGAGCGAAACTAAAAATTCGGTCGCAGCAAAAACGACCCATTTCCTGTTTCACGTCATTTGGGATCTTCCCAACAAAACACTTGTGGAAAAACATTCTCAGGTCCCACTTTTCCCACCAAATTCGACGTTCAGCGAAATCCCTCGCGGAGGCGAGAGATGCTTGTCTTGGAGTCGTTCTGTTGCAAATAGGATGGGGAGCTTAGGGCTTCCCGTTCATCGAATCAGAGAACACGAATGGGAAGAGACCTTGAGAGATCATTCAGACCAGTCCCCTGCCCTCCTGGCAGAACCAAGCACCATCTTGATCATTTCTGGTAGGTGTCTGTCTAACCTGCTCTTCAATATCTCCAGCGATGGAGATGCCACCACCTCCCTGGGCAAGTTATTCCAGTGTTTAACCACCCGGACATTAGGAAGTTTTTCCTGATGTCCAACCTCAGCCTCATCTGCTGCAGTTTAAGCTTCTTGTCCTATCCTCGGAGGCCGAGGAGAACAATTTCTCCCTTCCCCTTGAAACCCTCTTTTAGGCTCTTGTAAACCACTATCACATCGCCTCTGAGTCTTCTCTTTTCTAAAGGAAACAAGCCCAGTACTTTCCATCTTTCCTCATCGCTCATGTTCTCGAGATGTGGTTGCTCTTCTCTGGACCTTCTCCACTTTCTCCGTGGGGCCCAGAACTGGACACAAGACTCCAGCTGAGGTCTAACCAGGGCTGAGTAGAAGAGAAAAATGACTTTGTGTGGCTTGCTCAGTGTGATGGGGTTCTGGGGTCCCCCAAGCTCTGCACCTGTCTGCAGGCAGGAGAGTCTCTCACTCAGCAGGAGAACAGCGGGTTTATTAGCCGACAGGACACAGCATCGTACAGAGGAGTCAGTGCAGCAGGCAGAGACAGCCAGTCCAATTCATGTTGGGGAGAGGAGGCCCCGAGGGGCCCCCAGAGCTGGGGCCTGGCCCCCTCCTTTGTCTCTCTCTCCCTCAGCCCAGACTAACTGCTTCCAACTCCCAGTTCCAATTCAAACCCCTCAGGCTCCACCTCCTCCTTTGTCTGCAGTACAAAGGTGTTACCTGGTCGTCAGGGTTACCCTCAGCAGGAGCCCCACACCCTCTGTGAGCCACTCACACACACACAGGTATCCCCCACTCCATCACACTCCCCATGCTCCTGTGAATGCCTCCCACATTCATGTTTGCTTTTCCTGCAACAGCATCACACTGGTCCCTCATATTTCGCTTGTGGTCCGCTCTGAGCTCTGGACCCCTCTCTGCAGTGCACCTTCCTAACTGCTGCTGATTTCCAATCCCCCCCGGCGTGTGAGCAGGGTTCCCTCTCTTTCTTTTTTCATCCCCCCAAGCGGAATAAATTTTGTTACGCGCACCATCGATGCAAACACATGCTACCGGTTGCGGGTGCCCTGCTAACCAGCTAGATGGCCTCCCTGGCACTCAGCCTACGTGGGATGCTGCTCGTAAGGAAGGAACAACGGGAATTCCCTGAATGTCTGTTCGACCAAGGCCGGAACTTGTCCCTCTGCTTCTGGATCTGTGCTGCACCTTCACCCAGCTGCAAGAGGCCTGGAGAATCAGCCCTCGCAAGGTGATGTTGCCAGGGCCAGGCCAGAGGTTTCTGCCCCTCCCTCCCTTCCCACGCTGGGGTGACACATGGAAAGGAGCCACTGGGTGTCAGACATGAGCGCCCTACACCCGCCACATCCTGCAGCCTGTTCTCCAGGCTTCTGACTGTTGGGTGCGTCCCTGGGGGAGGGAATTCCACACGCTGACAAACCTTTCTCGCCCCTGGGAAAGATCCAGGCCAGCTGGGGAAATTACACACCTTGGGTCAATTTCATGCCATCCTTTCAGGAGCCAGTGGAGTCCAGCCAGGACTCCTGGGTTCTGCTCTGGGAAGGGAGCAGCCCTATGAGAAGAGGGGGATGCTATGATGGGGTCCTAGGTTTTATTCCCCTCTTTGGGGAAGGAAGCCATGTCCAGCAGCAGTTCCTGTAAGCTTCCCGGGGGAGATTCAGGCACTGCCCAGCCGATTAGCAGAGCGCCTACAGACGGCAGCCTGCGTTTCTACAGGTGGAGCGTGTCCACGCCAGTGTCGGTGCACAACATAAAATTTATTCCACCCTGGGAAATAATTGTGGGCGGGGGAACACTGAGCCTAGTGGTTCAGAGTCCGTGCACAGACCTAGGGGTCATCCCCCGCCTGTGAAGCCAACGGGTCTGATCGGCGGCCGCTGGGGTTGAACCCACAACTGTTGGGGCTAAAACCATGAGTCTCTCTCAAATGAGCGAAAAGCCAGCTGAGGCTGGAGAACAGCTGCCCCGCTCCTTCCCCAGCAGCCTCCATGCCGCCCTCTCATCTTTTCCAGCCATGCACAGAATTTTCCAGCCACGTGTGGAATAAATTTTATAGGCACTGAGGGCTGTGCGGCTGTGCACCACCGGGAAAAATAAAAACACCTCGCTGTGGGCTCTCTGCCGGGCAGCCCTTGAGGCTCTCCTCAGCTACCACCCATGCACCTAGCTTCCTGGGGACGCTGGCCAGGACACCTGGGTTCGCTTCTGCTGCCTCTCCCTGTCACAAGATCCCACCCATCCCTGTGCCTCAGGGTCCCCAGCCTACAGCTGGATGCAATTAGTTATCCCCCCTTAATAAAAAAGAAAAATCCCAAGCAGTCCTGTAGCACCTTAAAGGCTAACCGTTTTACGGGTTTGGCCGGCGTTTCCCAAGCTGTGTTCCATGCAACGTGACTGGGTGGCTGTGCGATGCACCTAGGTGTTCCATGGTGCACGGGTGTTCCGTGCAATACAACCTGGTGTTCCGTGCAACGTGACTAGGCATCCGTGCGATGCACCTCGGTGTTCTGTGGAACACGGGAGTTCCGTGCAAGGTGATATTAGGTGTTCTGTGGAACATGGTGTTCCGTGCAACGTGACTAGGTGTCCGTGTGATGCACCTTGGTGTTCCGTGGAACATGGGTGTTCCGTGCAACACAACCTGGTGTTCCGTGCAATGTGATTAGTTGTTCCATGCGATGCAACTAGGTGTTCTCTGAAAAAATGTCAATGCGAGCAATATGTTTCCTTTCAAAAGATGCAATAAGAAATGACAGGTGTGTCAAAAATGCAAAGGTATTTGAATAGTATTTAGATTGTCGGCATATTCATATTTATACTGCTTTCATCACAGTAGTGCTACTGAGTGACTTGTGCCAAACCAGCGATGCAAAACCACTCTTCCCATTAAAAAAAACCTCTCAAATGTGGCTTATTTTTGCTCCCCAGTCGCTTTCTGTAAAAATAACAAATTTACAAAACCATAAATGCAAAAATACTTTTCCATCCCTAATGCCTTCTGCGTTCCCTTTTGTAAAAAAATGGGTTTTTAAGCTGTAAGTACACACAGGCATTTTTTGAACAATATGGTCGTTTCGCTTTTTGTGCAGAAAATGACATTCACCATCCTTCTTTCGGCTGTCCCATGGGTGGTTTTTGGGTTTGTACTTAATTTTTAATTTTTTTTGTCCTTACTTATAGGGTTGGTAACCCTCCTCCTATCAGAAGGCCCCGAGAGGTTCATTCAGATGCTTTTCTCTTGTTTTTCATTCTTTGTAGAATAAAAGACATCTAAAAAAACCCCTTACTCTTTGAAGTCAACTTTTCAGCATTATCGGGGCCATTTTTCAGTATAAACGCCCCCCCCCGCCCAATGTCTTCCGTCAATATATTCCAAGCCCAAAAGAGTTCTGTGGCCAAATTAGTTGGGGAAATGCTGGATTAGGTAGTGAGCTTTCGTGGGTAAGACCCACTGCATCAGATTTTGGAGGAAAAATGAGAATACGAGGTACAGACATACAACAGGGAGCAGGGGAAGGAAAACAAAAGCGAAGAAGTTTTCTATCATTAATAGCATCCATCTGAGACTACCTCCTTTAATAGGCAAGCTGGCCTCATCACCCCAGGCATGCACCTGAGACACCTACCTGCTAAATGCAGCAACAAAACAAAGGAGCAGCGAAGCATTGTTCTGGGGGGTAGAGATCAACTTCCTCTGCAGGCGCTTCACCCCAAATTCTGCCCTGGCAAGCCCGGAGCCCTGCTGTATTTGTACGGGGTTTAGCTTCATGGGGTGTCCCTGGAATGCCCTGCCTACATTCCACTCCATGCATTTTCTCTGAGGTGTGTCCTTCATGATAAGCCACATACACCTCAGAGAAGAGGGGGAAAATATATGATATCAGAATGTGTCATCCTCGTTTCCTCATAGGGAACTGGCTCAACATCGGTGACAGAGCCTGGCGAGAATCTCAGCACCGTGATTGCTTCAGTCGGAACTAAAATGCAGCTACTTCTGGGGTGGGGCAGCTGGGGAACAGATGTGCAGGGTTCGCCCGGCCCTGAAATGGGGCTGCCGGCTGGCACGGCTTGAGAAGGGTTTTTAATCATGTCTCTTGGGCAGAGGGAGGGAGATAGGGTGATATAGGGCCGGAATGACAGGTGGGGAGCGGAAGGTGGTTAGCAGAGGCTGTGGGATGGCATTAAGCAGGATGTTCAGACAGCCTGTTCCCATGCAGGCCCATGGTTCAGAGCGTAATTTGGCCAGAAAACACTTTTGGGCTTAGAATATATCGACGGAACACATCCCTGCTGGGCCGGGGTGAGGGTTTCATAAGGAAAGATTCACGCACGTAATGCTCAAAAGTTGATCTGAAAGAGTTTAGTTTTTAGAGGGCTTTTATTTTACGAAGAACCCAGGACAAGAGAAAACTGTCTGAATGACCCGCTCATGTCCTGCTAAGAGGACGGTGCGCAACCTCATAATGAGGGATAAAAATTAAATATTATCTACAAACCCAAACCAGAGCCTCAGCGTCACAGCCGAAGGAAGGCCGGAGGGTGTTGTTCTTTTGTTCAAAAATCAAAAGGGTGATACTGTTCAAAAATAGATCATCCAGTCTTAAAGCTTAAAACATATTTTGTGAAAAAGAAACTCAAAATGAGTTAGGCATGGGAAAATATTTTTTTAATGTCGTGGTTTTATAAATTTGTTATTTTTATAAAAAGCGACTGGGAAATAAAACTAAGGCACATTTGCCAGGTTTTTTAATGGGAAGAGTGTTTTTGTATCTCTGTTTCAGTACCAGTCGCATGATAACAGCTATATATACTATGATGAATGCAGTATAAATATTAATATACTGACAACCTAAATACTATTGAAATACCATTGTGGTTTTGATACATGCATCTTTTCTTACTTAATATTTGAGAAGGAAAAAATATTGCTAGCATCGGAGTTTTTTCATGGAACACCTCGTCACGTCGCACGGAACCCCTAGTCACATTGCACCGATCACCGGTGTTTCACGGAACCCCTAGCCGCTTTGCACAGAAAACTGGTGTTCCACGGAACCCCTAGTCACATTGCACCAAACACCGGTGTTTCACGGAGCCCCTAGTCACGTTGCACGGAACCCCGAGTCACATTGCACAGCACACTGGTGTTTCACGGAATCCCTAGTCACATTGCACAGAACCCCTAGTTTCATAGCATGGAACGCCGGTGTTTCACGGAAGACCTAGTCGCATTGCACAGCACACCGGTGTTTCACGGAAGACCTAGTCGCATTGCACAGCACACCGGTGTTCCGCAGACCACAGTTTGGGAAGCGCTGGTGTAGAAGGAGCCAGGCTGGCTCAGAGCTGGCGAGAAGGATCAATCATTGAGAGTGTCAGGCTGGGCAGGTAACTCAGGATCGCTGCCCTGTCTTTCCAGCTGGGCTGGATTAAGGGATAAACTGGGGCCCTACAGTAGCACCCAGGATGAGCTGGGTGCTGAACCCTATATGCCCCAGATGAATCATAGGGCTGGAAGGGACCTCGGGAGGTCATCGAGTCCAGCCCCCTGCTTCAAGCAGGATCAACCCCCACTGAGTCATCCCAGCCAGGGCCTTGTCCAGCCGGGACTGAAAAACCTCAAGGGATGGAGAATCCACCACCTCTCTGGGCAACACATTCCAGCGCTTCACCACCCTCCTGGGGAAATAGATTTTCCTAATATCCAACCTACACCTTCCCCTCTGTAACTTCAGACCATTGCTCCTTGTTCTGCCACCTGCCACCACTGAGAACAGTTTCTCACCCTCCTCTTTAGAGCTCCCCTTCAGGAAGTTGAAGGCTGCTATTAAATCACCCCTCAGTCTTCTCTTCTGTAAACTAAACAAGCCCAAATCCCTCAGCCTCTCCTCATCGGTCTTGTGCTCCAGCTCCTGAATCATTTTTGTTGCCCTTCGCTGAACCTGCTCCAGCAAATCCACCTCCTTTTTATACTGGGGGGCCCAAAACTGGACACAATATTCCAGATGTGGCCTCACCAGTGCCGAATAAAGAGCAATAACCACTTCTCTAGATCTGCTCGAAATGCTCCTCCTAATGCACCCCAGTATATGCCGTCAGCTTACTTGGCTACAAGGGCCCACTGTTTACTCATATCCAGCCTCTCATCCACCAGAACCCCTAGGTCCCTTTCCATCGTACTGCTGCTGAGCCAGTCGGTCCCCAGCCTGTACCAATGTTTGGGATTCTTCCGCCCCAGGTGCAGGACTCTACACTTCTCCTTATTGAACCGCATCAGATTTCTTTTGGCCCCGTCCTTCAATTTATCCAGGTCCCTCTGGATTCTCTCTCTACCCTCCAACATATCTACCTCTCCCCCTAGTTTTGTGTCATCCGCAAACTTGCTGAGGGTGCAACCCAGTCCCTCATCCAGGTCATTAATAAAGATGTTGAATAACACCGGCCCCAGAACCGAGCCTTGCGGCACTCCACTTGAAACCGACCGCCATCCAGATATTGAGCCATTGACCACTACCCGTTGGGCCTGACCATGAAGCCAGCTTTCTATACATCTTATAGTCCAAGGATCCAATCCATATTTCCTTAACTTATGGACAAGAATGTTGTGGGAGACGGTATCAAAAGCCTTGCTGAAGTCAAGGAATATCACATCCACTGACTTCCCCATGTCCACAGAGCTTGTTACCTCGTCATAGAAGCTAATGAGATTGGTCAGGCAGGACTTGAGCCAGTGAGCCGGTCCCTAAGCCAGCTCTGCACCATTCGGCCAGGTTGCATGTTTCCCCTGGGATCATCAGCCAGTCCCACCCACCCTGGGCGCTCCCTGCTCTGGACAGAGCCCAGATGTGTCAGCTTCTAAACTTGGGTCAGACCTGGTCCTTTCTGCCTCAGCTCACATGGAGAGGAGCATTTCCAGTGATGAAAACACGCGCGATTCGGTCGTGACTTTTCCCGCCCTCCCACACCCCCACCCCGAAGCCCCAGCTCCTGGAGTCATGGGAACAGAGGAGGCGCTTCGTTCTCGTGCTTTAACTTTAAAATAAAACATTACTGTAATTATGCGGCATATGATAGAAGTGGCAGGGCACGGCCAGGCTGATGACAGAAAATGCAGAGCCCGAGGGCCAGCTGTGGGGGCTGGTTCTGTGCCCATCAGAAGGGGCGGGGCCTCGTGGGGGAAGGGGTGGAGTTTCGCGCAGAAGGGGCGGAGCTAGGGCCATGCTGCACCAGCCAGCCCTTCCGTGCCACCGGGGACTTCAGCAATTTAAGGGGCTCAGGACTGTGGCCACTGCCACAGCTGCAGCAGCAGCGGATGGGGATCTCAGTCCCTTTTAAATCCCCAGGCCCTGCCTCCCTTCTCAGCCCCCTTGGTGGACCTGATCCTGGCGGCGTAAGCTTTCCCCAGCGGCACAGACCGAAGCAGAGCCAGGCACCGTGTGCTGGGGCAGGACTGACACCCACTGGCCACCTGTGGCATTGCGGGGGGGTGGAAGCCAATGTTAGCCCCAGAGCCTTACAGCTGGATGGTCGAGTCCAGCCCCTGCCCACAGCAGGATCAACCCCGACTAAACCATCCCAGCCAGGGCTTGTCAGGCCAGGACTTAAAAATCTCCAGGGATGGAGATCCCACCACCTCTCTAGGTAACACATTGCAGCGCTTCACCACCTGCCTGAGGAGAGAGTTTTTCCTAATATCCAACCTACACCTCCCCCTCTGCAACTTCAGCCCATTGCTCCTTGTTCTGCCGTCTGCCACCACTGAGAACAGCCTCTCTCCAGCCTCGTTAGAGCCCCCCTGCAGGCAGTTGAAGGCTGCTATCAAATCCCCCCCTCACTCTTCTCTCCTGCCAGCTAAACAAGCCCAAATCCCTCAGCCTCTCCTCATAGGCCATGTGCTCCAGCCCCCCAAATCATTTTGGTTGTCCTCCGCTGGACTTTCTCCACTGCATCCACATCCTTTCTGTAATCGGGGGCGCCCAGAACTGGACGCAGTACTCCAGAATGTGACCTCACCCTGGCTGACCAGAGAGCCGTCATGTGGCACCGGTTGAGTGTGGGGAGGGAGGGATGCAAGGCTAGATTAGGGTGATGAGAAAGAAATGATGAAAAGTCATTCTTCTGCTCTACTCTGCGCTGGTTAGGCCTCAGCTGGAGTTCTGGGCACCACATTTCAAGAAAGAGGTGGAGAAACGGGAGAAGGTCCAGAGAAGAGCAACAAGGACGATGAAAGGTCTAGAGAACATGAGCACCGAGGAATGACTGAAAGAACTGGGCTTGTTTAGTTTAGAAAAGAGGAGACTGAGAGGGGATGTGATAGTGGTTTCAAGTACCTCAAAGAGGGTTACAAGGAGGAGGGAGAAAAATTGTGCTCATTGGCTCTGAGGACAGGACGAGGAGCAACAGGCTTCAACTGCAGCAAGGGAAGCTTAGGTTGGACATTAAGAAAAACTTCCTGACTGTCCGGGTGGTTAAACACTGGAATAAATTGCCTGGGGAGGTGGTGGAATCTCCATCCCTGCAGATACTGAACAGCAGGTTAGACAGAGACCTGTCGGGGTTGGCCTAGACGGAGCTTGGCCCTGCTGTGAGGACAGGGGACTGGATCTGATGACCTCTCGAGGTCCCTTCCAGTTCTAGTGTTCCACGAGTCTATGAAAAAATGGGACCGAGGGTGGGAAAGCTGATCTGGCTGAGCCATGCTGAGCAATGGACTGAGGTGGGGACACCAACTTAGGTGGGGGTCCATTGGTCTGAACCATGGTCAACATGGAGTGGTGGTGGGGAGACCAGCTGACATGGGTCCCTTTGGTGCGAGCCAGTAATAATGAGACGAACTGGGAAGAGAGACTATAATTTAATGGAATAGGCGTGAGTCAAATACTTTAACGATATTACATATACACTCTATAGATATATTAGGATAACAATGCATAGATAAATATGTGAGGTATAGACAAACGCAGGCTTAATTAACCCTGCACTGTGCAAATATGCAAACTTGGAACGAGACTAACACAGACAATTTTGCAATAAAATCTTTGGCACAAAACTGTACGGTTGTCTCACCTGCTCAACATCCACCTGCTCGCCAGGAACACAACCTGGCGCACTGATTCAAGCTTCAGTGATTCTGATAGGGAGAAGATGGCAGAGTATCCATTCCTGATCCAGATCAGGGCCCCGGCGGGCCGGGCGCTGCACAGACACACAGCGAGAGACAGTGCCTGCCCTGATTAACTCACTCAGCCAGCCAACTATAGCAGTGCAGAAAATATTTGGTCCAGCGAGGAGGAAGAATCAGCAGGAGAAGGACTAGAACCCAGCTGTCCTGGCGCTAATGCCCACGGCCCCGCTTCACCCCATGGATGGAGAGGATTCCTGGCTTCTCGTTGAAGATCGTGAAGTTCTGTGGTCCTCCCCCTTGGAAGGGCCTCAAAGACCCATCCCACTGCTGACCCCCGAAGGGTGAATACTGTGTGTCTCAGCGTAATACTGACTGTCAGGGATCTGGGTTAGCCCAGGCGTGCTGGGCTGGAGCAGCTCCCTTAGGGGCGGTTGTAGGCGGAAGGTCTGGGTGGTCCATTCCTCCCCCAGCTGGGAGCAGATCAGCTATGGGTCTGGAGGAACTGATGAGCCCTCTGGACAGAGTATGAGGTGGGCCCCGCCAGCCTCGACTTCAGGCAAAACACCAGCTGCGGGAGACGGAGGCAAAGGGTGAATGGCAGGGCAAAGAGAGACTGACGCTGTGTGCCTGCTGGGGAGCGGGGGATTCAAACCACGAGTGCCCACTCCCCTCTCTGAGAGGGGGAGAGAAGCCAGGAGTCGTGGCTCCCAGTTCCCCCCTGTTCTAACCACTAGACTCCCCGGTGTTCCCAGCACTGTGGATAGAACCCAGGAGTCCTGACCTCCCACGCCACCTGTTCTAACCACTGGCTATCGCAGTCCTCCGGAAACTGGCGAGAGAACTTGGGAGTCCCGGCCCTTTCTGAGGGATAAGCAGTTCTGCCTCGCCAGCGCTGTGGGTAGAACCCAGGAGTCCTGATTTTCGGCCCTGCCCCCAGGATCCCACGCCTCTCCGGGAGTTGGGAATAGAGCCCAGGCGTCCTGTTGCAATCATTCCATCCGGGGGTGGCGGGGGGCAGCTGTTACACCCACTCACAGGCAGGTAGGTCTGATCCCACCATCGGCCCTGCTCAAAGCAGGTGCTGTACTGTGCTTTAGAGGGGGCCCTGCATAGAGGATAACAACCTACTATTGCAGCCGCACGCCTTTTAGCGCCTGGCTGGCACGCTGCAGCTGGCCACCCCCACCTCGGCCCTGCGGACCGCCACACTTGCCCCCGGGATGCTTACCAGGCAGGAGACACTCAGCAGGGTCAGCGCCGCCAGGCAGATGAGTATGATGGCCCAGAAGGGGAAGGGGCTGCCGCCCGGAGAGGCTACAGGGAAGAGGGGGAGAAGGTGATTGATCAGGCCAGGATAACATCATAACGGGGCAGCCTGTGTACGGGTCCCCAGGCAGGACACCCTGGAGCCAGTGACAGTGCCCAGATCCCAGCAAACTTCAAGCAGGTGGGGGGATTTTTGAGTGCTTTGAGATGCAGCTGTTCAAAAGCCCTGCTCGGCCTCAGTAAGTGGTGATGGGTCTGCTGGGGAACGTGGTTCCCCAGCTGGCGTCGTACCGGGGTTCTCGACAAACGCTGGGGATACACCATAGGCAGAGTGATTAAAAAGACGGGGGCTTGTCAGCTTAGAAATGAGGAGTCTAAGTGGGGAGAGGAGAGAGGTCTACAAACTCATGCATGTGTGGGAAAAGGGAGTGAGGAGAAGTTACTGATTTGTTCCCATAACAAAAGCTTGAGGGGTCCCCCAGTGAAATGAACGGGGAGCAGGTTTCAACTAACAACAGGAAGCTTTTCAGAATGCAGCACATGGTCAACCTGTGGAACTCCTCGCTGCAGGAGGTTGTGAAGGCCAGGATGAGTTTATGGAGGTTCAGTCCATGAATGGCCACCCCAGCTGACAGGTAAGGAATGGAGTCCCTCACCTCTGTTCATCAGAAGCTGGAGCTGGCAGCTGATGGTGAAGGGATAGCTCAGTGGTTTGAGTATTGGCCTCTTAAACTCAGGCTTGTGAGATCAATCCCCTAGGAAACCATTTGAGGATGGGGGGGCAAATAAGTTTTTAAAAAAAAAAAAAAGATGGTGCTTGGTCCTTCCAAGAGGACAGGGGAGGGCACTCAATGACCTCCTCTGAGGTCTCAAGCAGCTCCTGCCCCTTGGGGTCAGCCAAACCCTCAAGTACTTTCCCGTTGACTTGGCTTTGCAGTTTCCAGAGGAAATGTGAATGTTTTTCACGACAGGCTGCGACCCCTTTCCGTGAAAACTTTCACGTAAACCACCCATCCACCTAAAAGGCTCAGAGTTTCTTTGACTGCTCCATGCTCGTTAGCAAGCCGTTAATCTTACCCGTGCTCTGTGAGGTGACCAGCGAGGGCCCGAGAGACGAGGCTGTCACACCAGCCCCTGAAGGTACCGTGGACCCGGGGAGACTGGAAGAGGTGGCGGGGACAGCCGCAGGCTGCCCAGAAGAAGTAGCAGCTGTGACGGAACCTAGGGGATAAAAATGGGCACAAATTGTAAGAACGCACTGCCTCGGACCAAAACTTCATCCAGCCCGGTATCTCGTCGCCTGAGAGCGGCCAGATGTCCCCGAGGGTCTGAACACAACTGGCAATCATCCAGTGAAGGAGGTGTAGGTTGGAGATGAGGAAAAACGCTTTCCCCAGGAGCCGGGTGAAGCACTGGAATGTGTTGCCTAGAGAGGTGGCGGGATCCCCATCCCTGGAGGTGTTGAAGTCCCAGCTGGCTGGGCTGATTTAGTTGGGGTTGGTCCTGCTTTGGGCAGGGGGCTGGACTCGATGACCTCCTGGGGTCCCTTCCAGCCCTGGGATTCTGTGATCTGTGGGTCTTCAAGCTAGGGCCATCTCATACGCCCCATGCGCCTTCCATCATGTGCCCATAGATCCCCGTAAGCCATAAGCCTCCAACCTGGGGCATGTGCCACGGGGAAGATGGAGCGTGCAGAGCGATGGGCTGCTTCGGTCGGTGGCTGGCAGGGTTGGAGGTGCTATGTGGGATGGGCAGCATCTGGCGCAGGGGGCCCTGGGCAAAACGGAGAGCCCTGCGGTGCTACCCGAATGCTCAAAGGTGAAGTTAACCTACCCGGGGTGGCGGCAGACGAGGCTGGGATGCTAGAAGGGCTGGAGCTGGAAGAAGCAGGAGTCCCAGTTGGGGTAGATGTGGAAGCAGACGGTGGAGAGGTTGTAACGGAGCTGGTGGCTCTGGAAGAGGAGCTGGCGGTCGTGGCGTCAGTCGAGATGGAGGCGGCGGTGCTGGTGGAGCTGGGGGTCACCGTGGCAGCAGAGCTGGAGGTCGTGGTATCGGAAGAGCTGGAGGTGGCAGTGCCAGTGGCGGTTGAGCCAGGGGTCAAGGTGGCACTTGAGCTGGGGGAGGAGGTTGTAGTTGAGACAGAGATGGGAGTGGCAGTTGAGCCAGGGGTGGAGGTGGCGGTTGAGCTGGGGGTGGTGGAGACAGTTGAGCTGGGGATCAAGGTGGCGGTTGAGCCAGGGGTGGAGGTGGTAGCTGAGGCAGAGATGGAAGTGGCAGTTGAGCCGGGGGTCGAGGTGACGGTTGAGCCAGAGGTGGAAGTGGCAGTTGAGCCAGGGGTCGAGGGGGTGGTTGAGCCGGGGGTTGAGGTGACAGTTGAGGTGGGGGTGGCAGTTGAACTGGGGGTGGAGGTGGTAGTTGAGGCAGAGATGGAAGTGGCAGTTGAGCCGGGGGTTGAGGTGACAGTTGAGCCGGAAGTGGAGGTGACGGTTGAGCCAGGGGTGGAGGTGGAAGTTGAGGCAGAGATGGAAGTGGCGGTTGAGCTGGAGATCGAGGTGATGGTTGAGCCGGACGTGGAGGTGGCAGTTGAGCCAGGGGTTGAGGTGACAATTGAGCTGGGGGTGGGGGTGGATGTTGAGCCCGAAGTGGAGGTGACAGTTGAACTGGGGGTCGAGGTGGTAGCTGAGGCAGAGATGGAAGTGGCAGTTGAGCCGGAGGTCAAGGTGTCAGTGGAGCCAGATGTGGAGGTGGCAGTTGAACTGGGGGTGGAGGTGGTAGTTGAGGCAGAGATGGAAGTGGCAGTTGAGCCAGGGGTCGAGGTGATGGTTGAGCTGGGGGTTGAGGTGACAGTTGAGCCAGAAGTGGAGGTGTCGGTTGAGCCGGGGATTGAGGTGTCAGTTGAGCCGGGGATCAAGGTGGCAGTTGAACTGGGGGTGGAGATGGTAGTTGGGGCAGAGATGGAAGTGGCAGTTGAGCCGGGGGTTGAGGTGACAGTTGAGCTGGAAGTGGAGGTGACAGTTGAACTGGGGCTGGAGTTAGTAGTTGAGGCAGAGATGGAAGTGGAAGTTGAGCTGAGGGTCAAGCTGATAGTTGAGCCAGGGGTTGAGGTGACAGTTGAGCCAGAGGTGGAGGTGGCAGTTGACCTGGGGGTCGAAGTGACAGTTGAGCTGGGAGTGGAGGTGGTAGTTGAGGCAGAGATGGAAGTGGCGGTTGAGCCGGAGGACGAGGTGACGGTTGAGCCAGAGGTCGAGGTGGCAGTTGAGCTGGGGGTTGAGGTGGCAGTTGTTCCACGGTTTGAGGTGACAGTTGAGCTGGGGGTGGAGGTGGACGTTGACCCAGAAGTGGAGGTGACAGTTGAACTGGGGGTTGAGGTGGTAGCTGAGGCAGAGATGGAAGTGGCAGTTGAGCCGGGGGTTGAGGTGACAATTGAGCCGGGGGTGGAGGTGGTAGTTGAGGCAGAGATGGAAGTGGCAGTTGAGCTGGGGATTGAGGTGACAGTTGAGCTGGAAGCAGAGGTGACGGTTGACCCGGGGGTGGAGGTGGAAGATGAGCCAGGGTTTGAGGTGACAATTGAGCTGGGGGTGGAGGTGGTAGCTGAGGCAGAGATAGAGGTGGCAGTTGAGCTGAGGGTTGAGCTGGTAGTTGAGCCAGAGCTTGACGTGACAGTTGAGCTGAGGGTCGAGGTGGCACTTGAGCTGGAGGTGGAGGTGACGGTTGAGCCGGGGGTGGAGGTGGAAGTTGAGACAGGGTTTGAGGTGACAATTGTGCTGGGGGTGGAGGTGGTGGTTGAGATGGAGGTGGAGGTGGCAGTTGAGCCAGGGGTTGATGTGTCAGTTGAGCCGGGGGTTGAGGTGGTAGTTGAACTGGGGGTGGAGGTGGCAGTTGAGGCAGAGATAGAAGTGGCAGTTGAGCCAGGGGTTGAGGTGACGGCTGAGCCAGAAGTGTAAATGACGGTTGAGCTGGGGGTGGAGGTGGAAGTTGAGCCAGGGTTTGAGGTGACAGTTGAGCTGGGGGTGGAGGTGATAGTTGTGGCAGAGATGGAGGTGGCAGTTGAGCTGAGGGTCGAGCTGGTAGTTGAGCCAAAGGCGGAGGTGTCAGTTGAGCCCGGGGTTGAGGTGACAGTTGAGCTGGAGGTGGAGGTGGTCGTTGAGGCAGAGATGGAAGTGGCAGTTGAGCCAGGGGTTGAGGTGACAATTGAGCTGGGGGTGGAGGTGGCAGTTGAGCTGGAAGTGGAGGTGACAGTTGAACTGGGGGTGGAGGTAGTAGTTGAGGCAGAGATGGAAGTGGCAGTTGAGCCGGGGCTTGAGGTGGCAGTTGAGCCGGGGCTTGAGGTGGCAGTTGAGCTGGGGGTGGAGGTGGCAGTTGAGCTGGGGGTGGAGGTGGTAGTTGAGGCAGAGATGGAAGTGGCGGTTGAGCCAGGGGTTGAGGTGGCAGTTGAGCCGGGGGTTGAGGTGGTGGTTGAGCTGGAAGTGGAGGTGACAGTTGAGCTGGGGGTGGAGGTGGCAGTTGAGCTGGAAGTGGAGGTGACAGTTGAACTGGGGGTGGAGGTGGTAGTTGAGGCAGAGATGGAAGTGGCGGTTGAGCTGGGGATTGAGGTGCCAGGTGAGCCTGGGTTTGAGGTAATGATTGAGCTGGGGGTGGAGGTGGACGTTGAGCCTGAAGTGGAGGTGACAGTTGAACTGTGGGTTGAGGTGGGAGCTGAGGCAGAGATGGAAGTGGCAGTTGAGCTGAGGGTCGAGCTGGTAGTTGAGCCGGGGCTTGAGGTGGCAGTTGAGCTGGGGATTGAGGTGACAGTTGAGCCAGAGGTGGAGTTGGCAGGTGAGCTGGGGGTCGAGGTGACGGTTGAGCCGGGGGTTGAGCTGACAGTTGAACCAGAAGTGGAGGTGTTGGTTGAGCCGGGGGTCGAGGTGTCAGTTGAGCCTGGGTTTGAGGTGATAATTGAGCTGGGGGTGGAGGTGGACGTTGAGCCTGAAGTGGAGGTGACAGTTGAACTGTGGGTCGAGGTGGTAGATGAGGCAGAGATGGAAGTGGCAGTTGAGCCGGGGGTCGAAGTGACGGTTAAGCCGGGGGTTGAGCTGCCAGTTGAACCAGAAGTGGAGGTGTCGGTTGAGCCGGGGGTCGAGGTGTCAGTTGAGGCAGAGGTGGAGGTGGCAGTTGAGCCAGGGGTCAAGGTGGAGGTTGAAACGGAGGTTGAGGTGATGGTTGAGCTGGGGATTGAGGTGACAGTTGAGCCAGAAGTGGAGATGATGGTTGTGCCGGGGGTGGAGGTGGAAGTTGAGCCAGGGTTTGAGGTGAGAATTGAGGCTGGGGTGGAGGTGGCAGTTGAACCAGAAGTGAAGGTGACAGTTGAGCTGGGGGTCGAGGTGACAGTTGAGCTGGGGGTGGAGGTGGTAGTTGAGGCCGAGATGGAAGTGGCAGTTGAGCCAGGGGTTGAGGTGGCAGTTGAGCCGGGGGTTGAGGTGGTGGTTGAGCCGGAAGTGGAGGTGGAAGTTGAGCTGGGGGTGGAGGTGGCAGTTGAGCTGGAAGTGGAGGTGACAGTTGAACTGGGGGTGGAGGTAGTAGTTGAGGCAGAGATGGAAGTGGCAGTGGAGCTGAGGGTCGAGCTGGTAGTTGAGCCAGGGGTTGAGGTGACAGTTGAGCTGGGGGTGGAGGTGGTAGTTGAGGCAGAGATGGAAGTGGCGGTTGAGCTGGGGATTGAGGTGACAGGTGAGCCTGGGTTTGAGGTGATGATTGAGCTGTGGGTGGAGGTGGACGTTGAGCCTGAAGTGGAGGTGACAGTTGAACTGTGGGTTGAGGTGGGAGCTGAGGCAGGAATGGAAGTGGCAGTTGAGCTGAGGGTCGAGCTGGTAGTTGAGCCGGGGCTTGAGGTGGCAGTTGAGCTGGGGATTGAGGTGACAGTTGAGCCGGAGGTGGAGGTGGCAGGTGAGCTGGGGGTCGAGGTGACGGTTGAGCCGGGGGTTGAGCTGACAGTTGAACCAGAAGTGGAGGTGTCGGTTGAGCCGGGGGTCGAGGTGTCAGTTGAGCCTGGGTTTGAGGTGATAATTGAGCTGGGGGTGGAGGTGGACGTTGAGCCTGAAGTGGAGGTGACAGTTGAACTGTGGGTTGAGGTGGGAGCTGAGGCAGAGATGGAAGTGGCAGTTGAGCTGAGGGTCGAGCTGGTAGTTGAGCCGGGGCTTGAGGTGGCAGTTGAGCTGGGGATTGAGGTGACAGTTGAGCCGGAGGTGGAGGTGGCAGGTGAGCTGGGGGTCGAGGTGACGGTTGAGCCGGGGGTTGAGCTGACAGTTGAACCAGAAGTGGAGGTGTCGGTTGAGCTGGGGGTCGAGGTGTCAGTTGAGCCTGGGTTTGAGGTGATAATTGAGCTGGGGGTGGAGGTGGACGTTGAGCCTGAAGCGGAGGTGACAGTTGAACTGTGGGTCGAGGTGGTAGATGAGGCAGAGATGGAAGTGGCAGTTGAGCCGGGGGTCGAAGTGACTGTTAAGCCGGGGGTTGGCCTGCCAGTTGAACCAGAAGTGGAGGTGTCGGTTGAGCCGGGGGTCGAGGTGTCAGTTGAGGCAGAGGTGGAGGTGGCAGTTGAGCCAGGGGTCAAGGTGGAGGTTGAAACGGAGGTTGAGGTGATGGTTGAGCTGGGGATTGAGGTGACAGTTGAGCCAGAAGTGGAGATGATGGTTGTGCCGGGGGTGGAGGTGGAAGTTGAGCCAGGGTTTGAGGTGAGAATTGAGGCTGGGGTGGAGGTGGCAGTTGAACCAGAAGTGAAGGTGACAGTTGAGCTGGGGGTCAAGGTGACAGTTGAGCTGGGGGTCAAGGTGACAGTTGAGCTGGGGGTGGAGGTGGTAGTTGAGGCCGAGATGGAAGTGGCAGTTGAGCCAGGGGTTGAGGTGGCAGTTGAGCCGGGGGTTGAGGTGGTGGTTGAGCCGGAAGTGGAGGTGGAAGTTGAGCCAGGGTTTGAGGTGACAATTGAGCTGGGGGTGGAGGTGACAGTTGAGCTGGGGGTGGAGGTGGTAGTCGAGCTGGAAGTGGAGGTGACAGTTGAACTGGGGGTGGAGGTAGTAGTTGAGGCAGAGATGGAAGTGGCAGTGGAGCTGAGGGTCGAGCTGGTAGTTGAGCCAGGGGTTGAGGTGACAGTTGAGCTGGGGGTGGAGGTGGTAGTTGAGGCAGAGATGGAAGTGGCGGTTGAGCTGGGGATTGAGGTGACAGGTGAGCCTGGGTTTGAGGTGATGATTGAGCTGGGGGTGGAGGTGGACGTTGAGCCTGAAGTGGAGGTGACAGTTGAACTGTGGGTTGAGGTGGTAGCTGAGGCAGAGATGGAAGTGGCAGTTGAGCCGGGGGTTGAGGTGACGGTTAAGCCGGGGGTTGAGCTGACAGTTGAACCAGCAGTGGAGGTGTCGGTTGAGCCGGGGGTCGAGGTGTCAGTTGAGGCAGAGGTGGAGGTGGCAGTTGAGCCAGGGGTCAAGGTGGCGGTTGAACCGGAGGTTGAGGTGATGGTTGAGCTGGGGGTTGAGGTGACAGTTGAGCCAGAAGTGGAGATTATGGTTGTGTCGGGGGTGGAGGTGGAAGTTGAGCCAGAAGTGAAGGTGACAGTTGAGCTGGGGGTCGAGGTGACAGTTGAGCTGGGGGTGGAGGTGGTAGTTGAGGCCGAGATGGAAGTGGCAGTTGAGCTGGGGATCAAGGTGGCGGTTGAGCTGGGGGTCGTGGTGGCAGTTGAGCCAGAGTTTGAGGTGACTATTGAGCTGGGGGTGGAGGTGGCAGTTGAGCCTGGGTTTGAGGTGGTGATTGAGCTGGCGGTGGAGGTGGACGTTGAGCCTGAAGTGGAGGTGACAGTTGACCTGGGGGTCAAGGTGGTAGTTGAGCCAGAGGTGGAGGTCACAGCTGAACTGAGGTTGGACATGGCAGTTGAGCTGTGGATGGAGGTGGCAGTTGAGCTGGAAGTGGAGGTGGCAGTTGAGGTGTAGGTCAAGCTGGTAGTTGAGCTGGGGGTGGAGCTGTTAGTTGAGCCAGAGACGGACATGGCAGTTGAGCTGGGGGTCGAAATGGCAGTTGAGCTGTGGGAGGAGGTGGCAGTTGAGCTTGGGGTCAAGGTGGCGGTTGAGCTGGGCGTGGAGGTGCCCGTTGAGGTGTGGGTCCAGGTGACAGATGAGCTGCTGGTCGTGGTGGGGGCAGAGATGCTGGTGGTTGTGGGACTGGAGGTTGATGTGGTGGTGGGAGCAGAGATGGGAGTTGTTGTGGGACTGGAAGTTGATGTGGTGGTGGGAGCAGAGCTGGGAGTTGTGGGAGCAGAGGTGGTGGTGGTGGTGGGAGCAGAGCTGGGAGTTGTTGTGGAACTGGAGATTGATGTGGTGGTGGGAGCAGAGCTGGGAATTGTTGTGGGACTGGAGGTTGATGTGGTGGTGGGAGCAGAGCTGGGAGTTGTGGGAGCAGAGGTGGTGGTGGTGGTGGGAGCAGAGCTGGGAGTTGTGGGAGCAGAGGTGGTGGTGGTGGTGGGAGCAGAGCTGGGAGTTGTGGGAGCAGAGCTGGGTGTGGTGGTGGGAGCAGAGCTGGGAGCTGTGGGAGCAGAGCTGGGTGTGGTGGTGGGAGCAGAGCTGGGAGCTGTGGGAGCAGAGCTGGGTGTGGTGGTGGGAGCAGAGCTGGGAGCTGTGGGAGCAGAGGTGGTGGTGGTGGTGGGAGCAGAGCTGGGAGCTGTGGGAGCAGAGGTGGTGGTGGTGGTGGGAGCAGAGCTGGGAGCTGTGGGAGCAGAGGTGGTGGTGGTGGTGGGAGCAGAGCTGGGAGCTGTGGGAGCAGAGGTGGTGGTGGTGGTGGTAGTGGTGGGAGCAGAGCTGGGAGTTGTTGTGGGACTGGAGGTTGATGTGCTGGTGGTGGTGGTGGGAGGAGTGGTGGGAGTTGTGGGAGCAGAGCTGGGTGTGGTGGTGGGAGCAGAGCTGGGAGTTGTGGGAGCAGAGGTGGTGGTGGTGGTAGTGGTGGGAGCAGAGCTGGGAGTTGTGGGAGCAGAGGTGGTGGTGGTGGTAGTGGTGGGAGCAGAGCTGGGAGTTGTGGGAGCAGAGCTGGGAGTTGTGGGAGCAGAGCTGGGAGTTGTGGGAGCAGAGCTGGGTGTGGTGGTGGGAGCAGAGCTGGGAGCTGTGGGAGCAGAGGTCGTGGTGGTGGTGGGAGCAGAGCTGGGAGCTGTGGGAGCAGAGGTGGTGGTGGTGGTGGGAGCAGAGCTGGGAGCTGTGGGAGCAGAGGTGGTGGTGGTGGTGGTAGTGGTGGGAGCAGAGCTGGGAGTTGTTGTGGGACTGGAGGTTGATGTGGTGGTGGTGGTGGTGGGAGGAGTGGTGGGAGTTGTGGGAGCAGAGCTGGGTGTGGTGGTGGGAGCAGAGCTGGGAGTTGTGGGAGCAGAGGTGGTGGTGGTGGTAGTGGTGGGAGCAGAGCTGGGAGTTGTGGGAGCAGAGGTGGTGGTGGTGGTAGTGGTGGGAGCAGAGCTGGGAGTTGTGGGAGCAGAGCTGGGAGTTGTGGGAGCAGAGCTGGGTGTGGTGGTGGGAGCAGAGCTGGGTGTGGTGGTGGGAGCAGAGCTGGGAGTTGTGGGAGCAGAGCTGGGTGTGGTGGTGGGAGCAGAGCTGGGAGCTGTGGGAGCAGAGGTGGTGGTGGTGGTGGGAGCAGAGCTGGGAGCTGTGGGAGCAGAGGTGGTGGGAGAAGAGCTGGGAGCTGTGGGAGCAGAGGTGGTGGTGGTGGTGGGAGCAGAGCTGGGAGTTGTTGTGGGACTGGAGGTTGATGTGCTGGTGGTGGTGGTGGGAGGAGTGGTGGGAGTTGTGGGAGCAGAGCTGGGTGTGGTGGTGGGAGCAGAGCTGGGAGTTGTGGGAGCAGAGGTGGTGGTGGTGGTAGTGGTGGGAGCAGAGCTGGGAGTTGTGGGAGCAGAGGTGGTGGTGGTGGTGGGAGCAGAGCTGGGAGTTGTGGGAGCAGAGGTGGTGGTGGTGGTGGGAGCAGAGCTGGGAGCTGTAGGAGCAGAGGTGGTGGTGGTGGTGGTAGTGGTGGGAGCAGAGCTGGGAGTTGTTGTGGGACTGGTGGTTGATGTGGTGGTGGTGGTGGTGGGAGGAGTGGTGGGAGTTGTGGGAGCAGAGCTGGGAGTTGTGGGAGCAGAGGTGGTGGTGGTGGTGGGAGCAGAGCTGGGAGTTGTTGTGGGACTGGAGGATGATGTGGTGGTGGTGGTGGTGGGAGGAGTGGTGGGAGTTGTGGGAGCAGAGCTGGGTGTGGTGGTGGGAGCAGAGCTGGGAGTTGTGGGAGCAGAGGTGCTGGTGGTGGTAGTGGTGGGAGCAGAGCTGGGAGTTGTGGGAGCAGAGGTGGTGGTGGTGGTGGGAGCAGAGCTGGGAGTTGTGGGAGCAGAGGTGGTGGTGGTGGTAGTGGTGGGAGCAGAGCTGGGAGTTGTTGTGGGACTGGAGGTTGATGTGGTGGTGGTGGTGGTGGGAGGAGTTGTGGGAGCAGAGCTGGGTGTGGTGGTGGGAGCAGAGCTGGGTGTGGTGGTGGGAGCAGAGGTGGTGGTGGTGGTAGTTGTGGGAGCAGAGCTGGGAGTTGTGGGAGCAGAGGTGGTGGTGGTGGTGGGAGCAGAGCTGGGAGCTGTGGGAGCAGAGCTGGGTGTGGTGGTGGGAGCAGAGCTGGGAGCTGTGGGAGCAGAGCTGGGTGTGGTGGTGGGAGCAGAGCTGGGAGCTGTGGGAGCAGAGGTGGTAGTGGTGGTGGGAGCAGAGCTGGGAGCTGTGGGAGCAGAGGTCGTGGTGGTGGTGGTAGTGGTGGGAGCAGAGCTGGAAGTTGTGGTGGGACTGGAGGTTGATGTGGTGGTGGTGGTGGTGGGAGGAGTGGTGGGAGTTGTGGGAGCAGAGCTGGGTGTGGTGGTGGGAGCAGAGCTGGGTGTGGTGGTGGGAGCAGAGCTGGGAGTTGTGGGAGCAGAGCTGGGTGTGGTGGTGGGAGCAGAGCTGGGAGCTGTGGGAGCAGAGGTGGTGGTGGTGGTGGGAGCAGAGCTGGGAGCTGTGGGAGCAGAGGTGGTGGGAGAAGAGCTGGGAGCTGTGGGAGCAGAGGTGGTGGTGGTGGTGGGAGCAGAGCTGGGAGTTGTTGTGGGACTGGAGGTTGATGTGCTGGTGGTGGTGGTGGGAGTTGTGGGAGCAGAGCTGGGTGTGGTGGTGGGAGCAGAGCTGGGAGTTGTGGGAGCAGAGGTGGTGGTGGTTGTAGTGGTGGGAGCAGAGCTGGGAGTTGTGGGAGCAGAGGTGGTGGTGGTGGTGGGAGCAGAGCTGGGAGTTGTGGGAGCAGAGGTGGTGGTGGTGGTGGGAGCAGAGCTGGGAGCTGTGGGAGCAGAGGTGGTGGTGGTGGTGGTAGTGGTGGGAGCAGAGCTGGGAGTTGTTGTGGGACTGGTGGTTGATGTGGTGGTGGTGGTGGTGGGAGGAGTGGTGGGAGTTGTGGGAGCAGAGCTGGGAGTTGTGGGAGCAGAGGTGGTGGTGGTGGTGGGAGCAGAGCTGGGAGTTGTGGGACTGGAGGATGATGTGGTGGTGGTGGTGGTGGGAGGAGTGGTGGGAGTTGTGGGAGCAGAGCTGGGTGTGGTGGTGGGAGCAGAGCTGGGAGTTGTGGGAGCAGAGGTGCTGGTGGTGGTAGTGGTGGGAGCAGAGCTGGGAGTTGTGGGAGCAGAGGTGGTGGTGGTGGTAGTGGTGGGAGCAGAGCTGGGAGTTGTTGTGGGACTGGAGGTTGATGTGGTGGTGGTGGTGGTGGGAGGAGTTGTGGGAGCAGAGCTGGGTGTGGTGGTGGGAGCAGAGCTGGGTGTGGTGGTGGGAGCAGAGGTGGTGGTGGTGGTAGTTGTGGGAGCAGAGCTGGGAGTTGTGGGAGCAGAGGTGGTGGTGGTGGTGGGAGCAGAGCTGGGAGCTGTGGGAGCAGAGCTGGGTGTGGTGGTGGGAGCAGAGCTGGGAGCTGTGGGAGCAGAGCTGGGTGTGGTGGTGGGAGCAGAGCTGGGAGCTGTGGGAGCAGAGGTGGTAGTGGTGGTGGGAGCAGAGCTGGGAGCTGTGGGAGCAGAGGTGGTGGTGGTGGTGGTAGTGGTGGGAGCAGAGCTGGAAGTTGTGGTGGGACTGGAGGTTGATGTGGTGGTGGTGGTGGTGGGAGGAGTGGTGGGAGTTGTGGGAGCAGAGCTGGGTGTGGTGGTGGGAGCAGAGCTGGGAGTTGTGGGAGCAGAGGTGGTGGTGGTGGTAGTGGTGGGAGCAGAGCTGGGAGTTGTGGGAACAGGGGTGGTGGTGGTGGTGGGAGCAGAGCTGGGAGTTGTGGGAGCAGAGCTGGGTGTGGTGGTGGGAGCAGAGCTGGGAGTTGTGGGAGCAGAGCTGGGTGTGGTGGTGGGAGCAGAGCTGGGAGCTGTGGGAGCAGAGCTGGGTGTGGTGGTGGGAGCAGAGCTGGGAGCTGTGGGAGCAGAGGTGGTGGTGGTGGTGGGAGCAGAGCTGGGAGCTGTGGGAGCAGAGGTGGTGGTGGTGGTGGGAGCAGAGCTGGGAGCTGTGGGAGCAGAGGTGGTGGTGGTGGTGGTAGTGGTGGAAGCAGAGCTGGGAGTTGTTGTGGGACTGGAGGTTGATGTGGTGGTGGTGGTGGTGGGAGGAGTGGTGGGAGTTGTGGGAGCAGAGCTGGGTGTGGTGGTGGGAGCAGAGCTGGGAGTTGTGGGAGCAGAGGTGGTGGTGGTGGTAGTGGTGGGAGCAGAGCTGGGAGTTGTGGGAGCAGAGGTGGTGGTGGTGGTAGTGGTGGGAGCAGAGCTGGGAGTTGTGGGAGCAGAGGTGGTGGTGGTGGTGGGAGCAGAGCTGGGAGTTGTGGGAGCAGAGCTGGGTGTGGTGGTGGGAGCAGAGCTGGGAGTTGTGGGAACAGAGGTGGTGGTGGTGGTGGGAGCAGAGCTGGGAGCTGTGGGAGCAGAGGTGGTGGTGGTGGTGGTAGTGGTGGAAGCAGAGCTGGGAGTTGTTGTAGGACTGGAGGTTGATGTGGTGGTGGTGGTGGTGGGAGGAGTGGTGGGAGTTGTGGGAGCAGAGCTGGGTGTGGTGGTGGGAGCAGAGCTGGGAGTTGTGGGAGCAGAGGTGGTGGTGGTGGTAGTGGTGGGAGCAGAGCTGGGAGTTGTGGGAGCAGAGGTGGTGGTGGTGGTAGTGGTGGGAGCAGAGCTGGGAGTTGTGGGACCAGAGGTGGTGGTGGTGGTGGGAGGAGTGGTGGGAGTTGTGGGAGCAGAGCTGGGTGTGGTGGTGGGAGCAGAGCTGGGAGTTGTGGGAGCAGAGGTGGTGGTGGTGGTGGGAGCAGAGCTGGGAGTTGTGGGAGCAGAGCTGAGTGTGGTGGTGGGAGCAGAGCTGGGAGTTGTGGGAGCAGAGCTGGGAGTTGTGGGAGCAGAGCTGGGTGTGGTGGTGGGAGCAGAGGTGGTGGTGGTGGTGGGAGCAGAGGTGGTGGTGGTGGTGGTAGTGGTGGGAGCAGAGCTGGGAGTTGTGGTGGGACTGGAGGTTGATGTGGTGGTGGTGGTGGTGGGAGGAGTGGTGGGAGTTGTGGGAGCAGAGCTGGGTGTGGTGGTGGGAGCAGAGCTGGGAGTTGTGGGAGCAGAGGTGGTGGTGGTGGTAGTGGTGGGAGCAGAGCTGGGAGTTGTGGGAGCAGAGGTGGTGGTGGTGGTAGTGGTGGGAGCAGAGCTGGGAGTTGTGGGACCAGAGGTGGTGGTGGTGGTGGGAGGAGTGGTGGGAGTTGTGGGAGCAGAGCTGGGTGTGGTGGTGGGAGCAGAGCTAGGAGTTGTGGGAGCAGAGGTGGTGGTGGTGGTAGTGGTGGGAGCAGAGGTGGTGGTGGTGGTGGGAGCAGAGCTGGGAGTTGTGGGAGCAGAGCTGGGTGTGGTTGTGGGAGCAGAGCTGGGAGCTGTGGGAGCAGAGGTGGTGGTGGTGGTGGGAGCAGAGCTGGGAGCTGTGGGAGCAGAGGTGGGTGTGGTGGTGGGAGCAGAGGTGGTGGTGGTGGTGGGAGCAGAGGTGGTGGTGGTGGTGGTAGTGGTGGGAGCAGAGCTGGGAGTTGTGGTGGGACTGGAGGTTGATGTGGTGGTGGTGGTGGTGGGAGGAGTGGTGGGAGTTGTGGGAGCAGAGCTGGGTGTGGTGGTGGGAGCAGAGGTGGTGGTGGTGGTGGTAGTGGTGGGAGCAGAGCTGGGAGTTGTGGTGGGACTGGAGGTTGATGTGGTGGTGGTGGTGGTGGGAGGAGTGGTGGGAGTTGTGGGAGCAGAGCTGGGTGTGGTGGTGGGAGCAGAGCTGGGAGTTGTGGGAGCAGAGGTGGTGGTGGTGGTGGGAGCAGAGCTGGGAGTTGTGGGAGCAGAGCTGGGTGTGGTTGTGGGAGCAGAGCTGGGAGCTGTGGGAGCAGAGGTGGTGGTGGTGGTGGGAGCAGAGCTGGGAGCTGTGGGAGCAGAGGTGGTGGTGGTGGTGTGAGCAGAGCTGGGGTTTGGAGTAGCGGTAGGAGAGGAACCATCAGCTGTGGTGGGAGTGGAGGCTGTGGTGGGGCTGGCGTTGGCGTTTACGACAGTGGTGCTGGAGAAGTCGTTCGCTGTGGTGGGAATGGAGCTGGGGAGGCTGGTGACGCGAGAGCTGTGAGATGCGGCGGTCGTGGGGTTGGGGCTGTGGGTCATGGCAGGGGTGGAGCTGAAGGTTGTGGCGGTGGTTGGGGTGGAGTTCTCCGTCCTGGTGTCAGAGGAGCTGGGGCTCTCGCTGGGAGGGGAGGTGGGTGCCATGGTTGGGCTCTCAGCGGAAGCGTGGGGGGAGGTTGTCGTGGCCGCAGGGTTTGTGCTGCCAGCAATGCTGGTGGTCTCAGTGGGTGCCGAGCTGGGGCTCGCAGGGGGAGAAGTCCTGGACGTTGTGGTGCTCCCGGCCGAAGTGGTACTGGCTGCGGTTTGGCTCTCAGTTGTAGAGGAAGCAGACCCTGGGCAGAGGGAGAAGAGCACGGGGGTTACACAGCAGCTGGGTAACACCAAATCTTTCTCACTCGGTTTCACCCTCGACTGGCTTCCCTGGACCTCCCTGTTTTGAGTCTGCTTCTGAGCTAAGGCCTCTGCTTGGAACCTGAGCTGGCTGCCGTTCACGGCTCAAGCATCGGCCTGGCGGAGTATCAGCGGGGCTGTCGTGTTAGTCTGTCGCCACGAAAACATCGACGAGTCCTGGGGCACCTTAGAGACTAACAGAGTTTTCGGAGCAGAAGCTTTTGTGGGCAGAGACCTGCTGTGGCTGTCACAAGAGGACTTCTCCGCCCACAGCACATCCCAAGACCATCTGTTGGGATCAGACAGGCTGGGCAGCCCACAACGCGTATTGGACCAGGGATCAGAACTGAAGGAGGCACACAGCCGGGGCAGGGACTGTCTCTCGCTGTGTGTCTGTGCAGCGCCCGGCCCGACGGGGCCCTGATCTCAGCCGGGGCAGGGACTGTCTCTCGCTGTGTGTCTGTGCAGCGCCCGGCCCGACGGGGCCCTGATCTCAGCCGGGGCAGGGACTGTCTCTCGCTGTGTGTCTGTGCAGCGCCCAGCCCGACGGGGCCCTGAGCTCAGCTGCAATCGGTAGGTGTGATGGCAATATAAGAACGGTGCTAGAAGCAGAGCCTCTGTTCACTAACCAGTCATGGGTGAAATTTTCACACAAATAACTTATTGGCTTAAAAAGGTGTGACAGTGGAGCTAGCAGCTAGTAACCACGCATTCACTTTCAGGCCAGGGGATTAAAATAATCCCTTGTGGTTTTAATTTTTTTTTTCTCTCCACTGTTTCGGAAGCTGTGTACCACGACTCCCTGCCCACGCCCCGGCGAGGCAAGTGGGAGTAATTAGCCCCATTCTCCACAGGGGGGAAAGAAAACCAGGAATTCCCTTCGCTGAATTGATAGAGAAAAGAGGCAGCCCAGCGGGATTGGATGACTCTGAATCACAGAATCCCAGGGCTGGAAGGGAGCTCAGGAGGTCACCTAGCCCAGCCCCCTGCCCAAAGCAGGACCAACCCCGACTAAGTCATCCCAGCCAGGGCTTGGTCAGGTGGGACTTAAACACCTCCAGGGATGGAGATTCCCCCACCTCTCCAGGCAACACATCCCAGTGCTTCACCCCGCGCCTGGGGAAAGAGTTTTTCCTAATATCCAGCCTGCACCTCCCCCTCTGTAACTTCAGCCCATTGCTCCTTGTTCTGCCGTCCGCCACCACTGAGAACAGCCTCTCGCGACACTGAGATGTGAACTCAAGGGTCCTTGATCATGTTGACTCCTGCTCTAACCTCTAGCCCCAACTCTTCTCCTGCAGCTGGGGATGGAAGCCAGGGTGGTGCGACTCCCCCTCCTGTGTGTCACCCCCAAGAATGTCATAAAAACAACCACGTTATCGTAAATCTTGTTCAGTTCACCTCCCGCTAGATTGAACGGGTCACGTAGTAAAACCCACAGATGCAAACCACTCCAGAACCTTAGAGGGTTCCAGAATGTGACTCTGGAACAAGCTCGAGAACCTGGGGCTTATCTCTGGCTTCAGGAAACGTAGGAATTTAGCTGGTGGGATCTGGTGTGCGCTCCGGGGAAAGGGCTGGGGGTGGCTAGCAGGCGAGTTATTGCATCCCCTGGCGTTTCGAAAGGCCCTAAAAAGAACTGAGCAGATTGACTTTCCCTGAAAGCTGGGCTCTTAACTTTTAGATTTGAAAGTCTTGGCTGTTAAGCCCACAGGCGGGTAGGTCAGAGAGGTACTGCCCCGAATGGACAAAAGACAAAACCGATGGAAGGGGGATAATTATCTTCATGGTACAGATAAAATCATAGACCGCTGGAACTAGAAGGAACCTCGAGAAGCTGCAAGTTCTGTCCCCCTGCCCTCACCACCGTCTAGACCATCCCTGACAGGTGTCCATTTAACCTGATCTTCAATAACTCTGGGGATGGAGTTTCCACAACCTCCCCAGGCAATTTATTCCAGCGTTTGACCACTCAGACAGTTAGGAACTTTTTCCTAATGTCCAACCTGAACCTCCCTGGCAAGAATTTAAGCCCATTGTTCCTTGTCCCATTCTCAGAGGCCCCGGAAAACCATTTTTTCTCTCTCCTCCTTGTAATGTTCTTCTAGGTACTTGAAAGCTGTGGTCATAAGGAAAGTGAGACAAAGTTCAGACGGAGGCTTTCACCATGAGACCTTGTTTTTATCTTAGTGCTTCGGGTCTCCTAGGTAGGAAACAGAGCAGAGACTAGGGAGCCAGGACTCCTGGGTTCTACGTTGCTCTATGCCTCAGTTTCCCCCTTTCTAAATGCTCAAATCAAAAACCCTATATAGCCTAAAGTCTCATTACTGGAGCAGATTTGCCTGCTGGTGGAAGTCAGCCAAACTTGAATCGAATCAGGGGGCCAGATCCCCTGCTGGCGTGATTTGTCCATAGCTAACAGGAGATATACTTGAATTGAAGTCAGCCAGGCCTGGACCCCAGTGGGCATAAATCGATATGAGTGGACAATCTGGCTCTCTCTTACAGTAAAAAGTTCAGATTACAAGCTACAGACATTCATACACAGATGCCTGAGGTCCATCCATCACATCCAAAGGCAGGACTTGGTCCCAAACGTGGAGCTTTGGAACAGAGCAGGACAAGAACCACGTGTCGTTCAAATCCAGAGAAGAAAGTGGGGACGACCAGGCCGCACTCCCAGAAAACCCTCCTCCAGCATCGGCCTTCAAGCTCTGCCATGGAACCCGCCAGGAAAACACCAAAGAGGAAGATCTCGGACAATGTGGAGATCTCCTGAGCCTGAAGGACCACCATGGGGGTCCTCCTGGGGTCAACTAGAAGTTTTGTCCCGAGACAGAGTGAAGCAGAGGAGACTTGTGGACAACCTACGCTCCGCGCGGAGTACAAGGATTTCAATCAAGTCAGTCAACGAGTCCTTACCTGTCACGAGCTGAGACAAAACCACGAAACCCAAGAAAAGCCACAAAGGAGCCCTGAGCCCCATCCCTGCAGGACCCATCGTGATGCCGTCGAAAGCGCACTCGATGGCATGGGGGGCAAACCCATGCTTTTTAAAGCCTTTCGGAGGCCCTTATAGACGTCATTAAGGTGATGCTTTCCAGTGGTATGTAATCAGAACACGCCTTTTGGCTGTTTTGCTTTGGTGTTACAATGCTCCTTCCCCTAATACCGTAATGTGTACCTAAGAGGCAGGGCTAGAAGTAGGAATGAGTGTTATTAACATCCCCAGGCCTCTGGGGTGAGGCAGAAAAAAATCCTTATCAGGGACAGGGCGAGGCAGTAGGTAGGATAAGGCTGAAGAGAAGCGGAATAATTTTTTTATTGCCCTACTGGAGTGGCAGAGACCGGGCGTAGCGGGCTGGCTTACAAAAAAGCCAGTGAGATGAATCAGCAGTGTTTGACTATGTGTTTTAGTTAGATACGCAGGGCACGGATAGGAGGACAGTTTGATTCTGTGGTGAAACAGAGAGATGATGGATAGACAAACAGCAAAGTGAAGGCATGCGTGGCTTGGATAACAACCAGGCATGTATTTTTACGTCACCTGCTGCTATTTCTGGGCTGCTTTGAATGATCTGACCTTTATAAATTGCTTCCTTCTGCAACAATTATTCACCAGATAGGTGATTAGTTTTTGGAGAGGTGGACTCTCTTGGCTCTGGACAGCTGCAGACCCAAACCTATTTGGCTCCTGCAAATGTTTTGTGGGCTTTGGTGAATGCAGTGTGGCAGAGGTGGGGGATTGGAATGAACGGCTCCCAGAGTCTAGGAATAGTTTTCCAGGTGACTTGCACAGCTCAGCTAGCTGGTCGTTGGAAATCAAGGGGCCAGATTACAGGACAGGATGCTAATTCGAAACAATCTGGACAAGCTGGAGAGGTAGTCTGAGCCCAAGAGCATGAAGTTCAATAAGGACAACTGCAAAATCTTTCTCTTGGGAAGAAACAGTCGGTTTCACGCATACAGAATGGGAAGGGACCCTCTAGGAAGTAGTCCTGCAGAAAGGGATCTAGCGGTCAAAGTTGACCACAAGCTAAGCAGGAGCCAACAGTGTGAGGCTCTTGCGAAAAAGGCAGACATGATCCTGGGAGGTGTGGACAGGAGTGACGAGACCAAGCCAGAAGTTGTCCTTCTGCACTACTCAGAACCAGTTAGGCCTCAGCTGGAGGCTTGTGTCCAGTGCTGGGCACCACATTTCAAGGAAGCCGTGGAGAAGCTGGAGAAGGTCCAGAGAAGAGCAACAAGGACGCTGAAAGGTCTAGAGAATGTCAGCGATGAGGGACGACTGAAAGAACTGGGCTTGTTTAGCTCAGAAAAGAGAAGACTGAGGGGGGATGTGATAGTGGTTTTCAAGTACCTCAAAGAGGGTTTCAAGGTGGAGGGAGAGAATTTGTTCTCCTGGGCCTCTGAGGACAGGACAAGGAGCAATGGGCTGAAACTGCAGCCAGGGACGTTTAGGTTGGACATTTAGAAAAAGTTCCCAACTGTCCAGGTGGAATTAATTTCCTGGGGAGATTGTGGAATCTCCATCGCTGGAGCTATTTCAGAGCAGGTTAGACAGATACCTATCGGGGTGGTCCAGATGGTGCTTGGTCCTGCTGAGCGGGCAGGGGACTGGATTTGATGACCTCCTGAGGTCCCTTCCAGTTCTAGTGTTCTCTGATTCTGTGATTTCCAAAGGCAGGGAGGCACCTGCTTTGTTGGGGATCGAAATGAGTTTGAAAACGTGCCTTAAATCCAGCCAGGCCGACAGCCACCGGGGCCCCGGGGGAAAGGTGGAAGACGAGCTCAGCTCACAGGGATTCGAGGCCAGATTTTCAAACGTGTTTTGAGCCCTAACTATGCAGAGGGATGCCTCGTAGGAAAGGGCGGGGCCAATATTAGAAGGGGTGGGGCTTGGATCAGAAGCGGGGGGCCTAGGGCAATCAACCTTGGGGTTCCCCTCACACTCCTTCAAAGCCTCGTGTGGAACAGGTGCCACAGCATTTCGATGGGGCCGGTAACCTGGCTGCTGCTGCTGCTGTTTCAGCAGAGGCTGGAGCTGCCGGCCTCTCTGAAATATCGTACGCAGGCCCAGCTCCCCACACATCAGCCAGGCTCGCTCAGATCTCTCAGTTGGGCGTGAAATCTGAAACTGCCCGGGGATTAAACTGAAACTGACGAGAGAGCCCCCGGGGTTCATTCTCTGGCGCTGCTCCGCATTACGTCTGTGTAACTCCATTATCTCCCTGTCCAGCAAGCCACACAGACTCACACGATGGTCACCTCAGCTCGTTGGGTCAGATCCTCAGCAGCAGCGTTTGCCGCCAGCTGAGCGCTGGGGCCCAGGAGAGAGGCAGGTGCGGCTTGGTTGACAAGCAGAGCTCCCCCTCAGCCGGCAGCGTGCGTTTCTATGGGTGGTGCGCTCCACATGGGGATCCGTGCACGCCGTAAAATTTATTCCACACAGATGGGAAGAAATTAGTGGGACTCCTGCTGAGCGGGGGTGAATGAGCAGCATAGACCAATGCTCTTTTCCGCCCACTGCAGAGCTGGATCTGATTGGCTGGGTCTGGGCATTGTCCAGTCTGAATGAAATGCTGGAAACCTTAAAAAGGAGGCTATGAGAACGAATCAATTTTTAATTGTTCTCATTGTAATCCTGGAAGTGATTTAGCTCAGGAAATGCCAGTGAGGTAAAGGTCACTGGACTATAAATAAAAATATGCCTTGAACGACAGGGATTAAGCTTCTCCCTCCGTCAGATTAATTTGTTTTTCGTTGGTTTAGTTTAAGGCTTTCTTCGTTTTTGCATCACTGGCTGCTTTTCCCTTTGTGTTTGATTAATGGGTAATTCCACGCTGCTGTACCTGGGCACCCACAAGGAATTAAAAGGATCGCTTTTCACTGAAAGCCAGACTCCGAACTTTAGATTTAAGAGTCTCCCCGGTCAAACCCACAGCCAAACAAGTAGGAATGCCACGGCAAGCCCCAGCACTCCTTTTTGCCAGACTAAGTCAGCCCGGGAAGAGTTCTGTGGTTTTTGCATTGGCCTTATAAATCAGAGGTTGTGAATTCTAGACTTGGTCGGGCTTCAGGGAAATGTCATCAGAACAGCTTTCAAGTGCCTCGGAACACATTAGATAAACAGCTACCAGAGATTAAGCAAGGGAGAATAGTCTGGGCTGGGGACCAGACCGGATGATCTCTTGAGACCCCTATGAGCCTATTGGGAATAGCTCTGGGGCTGGAGCCTTTTAAAGCCAGGGTTGCAATTTCAGTCCCTGAGGGGGTTCTGTCAAAGTTCTGGGGTAGGTTAAGCTTGGGAAAAAAAAAAAAAAAGAAACCTGTCGGAGATGGGGGTGGTCCTGCCGGACTCAGTGACTTCTTGAGATCCATTCCAGTTCTACGACATGAACCTAGGGTTAAAATCTATGGCAGGGTGTGTAAAGGGGCCTTCCCCAGGGTGTGGGGGTGTGAAATGTCATAAGAGACGGCTGCAGCACGATCAGCTGCCGGGTCTCAGGGTCATCCGCCCCATTAAAAGGGGTGAAATCTGTTATTGGTATGTTTGACGGCGGCCATGCTTGGCCATAACTTCGAAACAGCCATGCTAACGGCCCGACGGAAGAATGCTGATGGTTATCGGCTCAGCTGCTTTCAAGCTGCGCGGGGTCCGTTCGAAAGCGCTACTTCCCAAGCACCGTGGCTGGCAGCGCAGTACTGCTAAGGAGGTGCTGAAAATTCGTTTCTGCGCCTCCTTAGTACTCTTCGATTTGCCTAGCAAGCGTGGCCATTTTGAAGTTTCCTCTGTGTGGTCACACTTCTATTCAAACCGTGAAAGAGGAAGACCTCGGACAACCTGCCGAAGACCTACTGAGCTGGAAGGACGACCACTGGGGTCAGCTAGAAGTTTGTCCGGAAAAACTCCCCTCTTGACGTTCACGACCCCACATTAACCGCCAGTAATGGGTGATTTCCACCCTCATCAGCTCTGGCCCTCCTCTTTACTGAGACCTCCTCTTTAAATCCTCCTCTGAAACTCTCTCACGCGTGCATCTGATGCAGCGGGTCTTTGACCACAAAAGCTGATGCTCCAAAATCTCTGTCTCTAAGGTGCCCCAGGGCTTCTCGTTGTCCGGAGAGAGCGTCAAATGAAACCGACTTGCAGCTGGCCTGTGCCCCACTTGGAAGAGAAGGATTTAAGTCAAGTGAGTCATTCACCTTTATACACTGATTCATCAAATTTTGGCATTCCACAGGCTTATTTTCTCACAGCCATCGAAAGGGTTTTTTGTGGTTTTTTTTTTATGAACTTCACCGAAACGTCCGTTATTTTGGGGGACATTATACAGGCTGGGGGGAGGGAAGGCCCGGCGACCTGCCAAGATGAAAAATGGGCCCCAACATGAACACTTTGCTCACCCCTGGCACAGAGCAATCACCACAAATTACTGCTTGCACATGCGTGTGACTCAAACCAATTCGCAGCTAGCTCTTTCAGCTGCATAGCAACAGGCTAAACAAACGGGCCTGGCACTGGCCGGCGTGGGCTGGACGTGGTGTGTGTGTGTGTGTGTGTGTGTGTGTGTGTGTGTGTGTGTGTGTGTGTGTGTGTGTGTGTGTGTGTGAGAGAGAGCTGAACAAGCCATGACCCCGGCTGCTGCAAATTTAAGCAGGAGAGTAACAAACGGAGGGAAAAGAAACCAAAACCCAGCCAGCTCCTTATCCTAGACCCATCGCTCCCCATTCCTTCTGTCTCAGGGGGAATCAGCTCCTGGCTTCTTGGCCTTGGTCGTGGACAGGGCAGCCCTGTCCCGTTTTCCCATCAGAGGGGGGGAAATCAAACCACATGCCTCAAACTGCCCCCAGACAAATGAGATGGGAGTCTCTCTGGATTTATACTCTCCCCATAAGCTGAGCATTCGGGCAGCGGTCGATTCGGGGGCCGCCCAGCTGATGGGCAGAGCGCCCATGGCCAGCAGCGTGTCTCTCTGCTGGTGGTGCACGTCCCAGAGGCCTCGGTGCATGGAAGAAAATTTATTCCACGCACGCAGAGGGGACCTGCTCGCTGCCCTGACTCGGCTGACAGCAGCAGGATCACTCTGGTTTTGGGTCAGGCTCTGGAAGATGAGAAACCAGCACTGACTCTTTAGCCCAAGGGTCGGCAACCTTTCCAAGGCAGAGGGCCGAGTGCTGGTGTTAGCCTGGAGGGGGCAGGGGGTGGGATTACCTGGTCTTTTGTTAACACACAGGCAGCCTGGCTTGGGGCAAATCTAGGGCAGGAGGGGTGGGGTGGAGCCCAGTATACTGTGACCTGCACAGACCCACAGCGAGAGACAGTCCCTGCCCCGGCTGAGATCAGGGCCCCGTCGGGCCGGGCGCTGCACAGCACACCCCTCCAGAAGCAGATCTTGCTGTCCATAGAGGCAGAACCATTCCTAGCTCACAGCCTTCTCTGCCAAACAAGCCTCTTAGCAGAAACCTGCTACTCTAGTTTAATGTACGTCAATACCTCTCCCCCAGTTGCTCATGCACGCAAGAGAAGTGTTCGTTCAGCTCACGTGTTAGGAATAGAAGAGTGGTCCCAGTGGGGTTACGCAGGTGACCCAGCACATTTTGGGATGGGCCAGGCTCCCCCTCCGCCCCCGCCCCCCCTGACTTTCGTCCGCTTTATCTGGGGTGTGGTTTCCCCACCGCCGGACACTGATCCGAAGCTGAATACACCAGCCTGTGTGTGCCTTGTGTGCTGAGCAGTTCCACCACCTCACCGGCGCGCTGGGTTGGACATTTGATCCCGGCTGCGTGTCTCTCGCAACGAGGCTGCCCTTCACAACCACCTGCCGCAAAGCCACTGGTGTCCCGTAGGCTGGGTCTGATGGGCCCCTTTTTCCATGAGTGGAACGTGCTCCGCAGGGGCTCCCCACAGCACCGCGGATGCATCAAGTCCCCCGGACTCTCCTGCGAGGAAGCGGGTCTTTGCCCATGGAAGCTCGTGCTCCAGAATTCTTGGTTAGGCTCTAAGGTGCCCCGGGACTTCTCGCTGCTTCTGTGGATGCAGACTAATATTTCTACATGGAGACGCTCTGCGAGTTTTGTCAACAAACCCCCAGTTTTGCCGACAATGCCCCCAGTGTAGACGTGACCATAGAGTTCTTGGTCCTCCTGGCGCCAGAGAGGACCAGACTACCCTGCTGATAATCAACTCACCCGTGTAATCCTTCATGTGCAGATAAATTCCTTTTCTCGCGGTTTACAAACACCCAGTTCAGGACGAACCCTGGCAGCTGCCCTGCGAGGTAGGCAAGGCCCATATCTTTTTCACACTTCGTAACCAACGTAAGTGCATGCTTGACGTTAGCCAATAATTGTTTCGCCACAGAACTGGGCAGAGAACGTCAATGTCCTGGCTGCCAGCCTGGTGGCTCTAATACACAAGAGGCTCATGCTCGACAGGTTTAACTTTCTCCCACACACTTGTCTTACATTCCTGTAATTCCTCCAGTTGCTGGCCCGGTAACGATCTCAGTGCTTGAGAAGAGAACAAGGCTGAGATTGTCATAGATGGCCTCAGGGCTTCCGACACACAGTCCCTGGTCATTTTCATTACTCAGACCTGAATATGAGTGTCTGAGCTTTCCAGCACATAGAGGCACAAAACTTCATGCGAAGTGAATACTTGGGTGGCCATACAAAAGAGATTCAGGAGCTGCCTGGCTGCTTAGCCTAGCGCCCACAGCTGGCGGAGTGTGTTTCAATTGGTGCACCTCCAAGCCTGTTTCGGTGCACGGAATAAAATTTATTTCACACATGGGTGGAAAAAGAGGAGGGAACATAGCCCAGGGTGTCTAGAAACATCATCCATTCACTTTTAATCGCTCAGCCTTAATTACCAATCTCTAGCCAATAGACAATTTGACACACAAATGGCTAATATAGAAACCCTAACTTCGAAGGCGGTTGGATGCGCAGCCATTAATTTCAATCCCTAATCTCTACTCCTAGGCTACGTCTACACAGGGGAGTTTTGTAGACAAAGCTCGCGGAGCGTCTACACACAAAATGTGTTTTGTCAATGGAAACTGTCAGCAAAAAAGGCGGGTAGACGCTCTGGGGGCCCTTTTATCGAAAGCGGAGCAAAAGATGGATCCGCTTTGATGTGTAGACGCAATCGGTCGACAGAAGTTTTGTCGGAACATCTCTTCGGACAGTAACGTCTGTAGTCAGACGCTTCTAGTGTAGACTTAGCCAATGGGTTTGACTCTCATCTGGAGATTCAGCCCCTGTCACACCCCGCCCTGCATCTCCTGGTCCTCTCTGGCGCCGGGAGGACCAAGAACTCTATGGCTACATCGACAAAACTGCAGGTTTTGTCGACAAAACTCACTGAGCAGCTACACACAAAATGCATTTTGGCAACTGTCAACAAAAAGCTGTGTAGACGCTCCGGGGGGCCCCTCCTGTCTACAGAGCAGATCAGAAGATGGATCTGCTTTTACGTGTGGATGCGATTTGTCGACAGAAAGTTTGTCGGGACATCTGGAGACAGATGCTTCTAGTGTAGCTGAGGGCGACTCTAGACAACTGATGCCCATAATTTGAATTCTTGATCTCTAAGGAACTGGGCCTCACCTCCACTAATTTCCCTCTTTAAATATCGTTTGAGTGTATAACGCGTTCACGTCAGTTCCTTGTGCCCAAGGGATCTGGCCCCGTAATCCCATTCCTTTTATTCACTCGCCCCTGTTTCCAAGCTGTGAGGAATCTAGACACATGAGACTATTGTTTTAATCCCTAATTTGTAATCCCTAAGCACGTGTGGTCCATTTTACTTTTGAACGCTCAGGGATTTGGATGCATAATGCCCCTTCTTTCTACACCCCAGTCTGGGAGCTCCGACCCACGAGGGTTTTAGACAATAAACTGACTGGTCGGAATGGGTGGCGCGTCTCTTTAAATAGGCTGACCCCCCAGAACTGAAGAAATGAGGCTGTTTGGGAAGTGGGCAAGGATCTCTGAGTAAATTTCTCCTGCGCAGGGGCTGTGGGGGTTTCACACCTTCTCCGACACTGCTTCCTTTCCACCATCCTCTGCTGCGTCTCCACTTCCCTCACGAGCTCTCTAGTTCTATGCCCGAGTCCGTCACCCTGGGTCTGTTGTGCGTGAAGTAGGTGCCTGGCTGGGTGCATCTCCTTAGCGGGCATCCCGGGATCTGAAAGGAGAAGAGCAGAGCCAGTCGGGTAATGGGGCCAGGCTGGGGAAGTGAATGGAATCAGGGCTGGATTCTGGTCTCGGCGATCCTGGTGTGAATCCAGAGTGACTCCACTAATGTTAATGAAATCAGGGCTGGAGTCTGATCTCGGTGATCCTGGTGTAAATCCAGAGTGACTCCACCAATGGGCTGATTTCATGGGGTAAATCAGGAATGATTTCTGGAGTCGGAGCAAATTCTGATCTCAGTAAATCCAGTGTGAACACAGAGGGACTGCAACGAGATGAGAGTATTTACACTGGTGTAACCAAGATCACCATTCCAACCCTGGTCTAGAAACCAGTGATTAAGGGGCATAATCCAGCCCTTACGCCAGCTGTGACACACTCAACTGTAATAGCACCATTGGAGTCAGGGAATTTTGGTGTAACCGAGATAAGATTCCAGCTCAGAGTCCACTGGGTGTCCTGTGAACTTACCCCAGTCTAATGTACATCAGAAGCCAACCTTGACTCCACAGAGTCACTCCGGAGTCACTCCGCTCAGAATCCAGCCCCTGCTCCATTGCCATCCGTGAAGTCACTCTGGATTCGTACAGGTTTACTGAGATCAGAATCCAGTCCTGTCTCCATAGACAATACTGGAGTCACTCTGGATTCACACCGGAGTCACTCAGATTGGAATCTTGGCTGCCCAGGAGTCCCAGTCTAGAGGACAGTCCCCCAGTGGGATTAGCACCCAGGTTAAACATTGCAGCAGTGCGTAGAAATCCCTGCCCCGCTCGCGCCTGACTTGCGCTCGGTGCTATACAAACATCCAGTTTTTGCCCCCAAAGTCATTACAGTAGAGTTCTCCTCCCCCACGCCCCCGTTGCTGCTCGGATACTCACAATGCCCAGGAGACAGAGCAGCACCAGCAGGACAAAGGCAGCCACTAAGCAGATGAGGACGATGGCCCAGGCCGGCAGGCCGCTGGCAGCTGGGGCTGGGGGAACAGAGAGAGAAAGGGCCAGTTCTGAAGAGCAGGGCCAGGGAGCCTTTGCTCTGTCCTCACTGCTCAGCAAGAGGAAAAGGAAGAGGCTGATAAGCTGAGAGTCACGCGGCAACTCACCCGTTCCAGGATAACAGTCCACTACTGCTGCCTGCTCACAGAGGGGCTCCGTTAGCCCCAGCGGCCACGCGGGCCAAGGTTCCACCCCTGCCCGTGATGGGGGCCGGTGGGAGGTGTTGCCAGTTAAAAAGCCAGGACTCATCCATTCTAGGACTGCAGTAGCTTGTGCAGCCAATCCTATTTCTGGACCATTCTCCAAGGATGCTGGAGCATTTCCGCGTAGAGATTCTCCAGCGGCTGGGCCGCGGTTTTGAGGTGTAATTTAAAACCTACCTACCCACTGAAGAGCCGGCTTCTCCCTCTGTTACTCCAGTGCCCACCCAGAGGAACGCTACAGACCTCAGCGGGGTCACGCTGCCGATACTCCGGATACACAGCGGAGCCCCCAAGCTCAGAATCCGGCCCTGACTCCCTGGACGGCAGTCGAGGCGCTGAGCATTTATAGCTGAGTCACGGAAATCAGCATCCAGCCCTGACCGGGCTTCCCCGTAAGAGGAGCAACTCGGTGGCCACCCAGAAGAGATTCAAACACCACCCAGCTGATTAGCAGAGTGCCTCCCTGACTCCGTGGAGCTCTGGCCCAGTCCTACCAGCTAGGGTCTGGCCCATTCCCACCAGCGGGGATCAGGCCCCATTGACTCAATGGAACTATGACCCATTCATACCAGTGGGGATCTAAGCTCATTGACTCAATGGAACTATGACCCATTCCCACCAGCGGGGATCAGGCCCCATTGACTCAATGGAACTATGACCCATTCATACCAGCGGGGATCTAAGCTCATTGACTCAATGGAACTATGACCCATTCATACCAGCGGGGATCTAAGCTCATTGACTCAATGGAACTATGACCCATTCCCGCCAGCTGGGATCAGGCCCCATTGACTCAATGCAGCTGTGGTCCATTCACACCAGCCACTTGGTGAAACTATTTTCGCACACCGCTCCACATGGCCGTCATGGCCATTGCCTCCAGCAGCTCTGGGAGATCTGAGAGGACCTGGGGCCTGTGGGTGAGACCACCAGAGCCACGTGCAAGCAATGGGCTGGGGCCCCGCACCTTAGATAGCGGCGCAGCAGAGAAAGGCTGTGCTCTGTCTCTGTCCTGTCACTGCCTTGGGCACCACACGCCCCGTGGTCACGCCACGGCCACCTACCGGAGCTGGGGGGAGCCCCCATGGGGGCTGTGGCTGTGCTGCTGGCCGGGGGCCTGGGAGCCAAGGGGGTCCAGGAAGTGACTGCAGACACAGTGGTGTGCCAAGTGGTGACAAGCAAGACAGTCAAAGTGGAGTTGGGAGGGGACGTGATGGCTCCAGTCGTGGCTCCCGGCAGGGAGGAGGTGGCGGCTCCGGTCTTGGTGCCCGGCGGGGGGGACGTGGTGGCTCCGGTCTTGGCACCCGGCGGAGGGAACGTGGTGGCTCCGGTCGTGGCACCCGGCAGAGGAGAGGAGGCGGCTCCGGTCGTGGCACCCGGCGGGGGGGAGGTGGCGGCTCCGGTCTTGGCGCCCGGCGGGGGGGAGGAGGCGGCTCCGGTAGTGGCACCCAGCGGGGGGGAGGAGGCGGCTCCGGTCTTGGCGCCCGGCGGAGGGAACGTGGCGGCTCCGGTCTTGGCGCCCGGCGGAGGGAATGTGGCGGCTCCGGTCGTGGCTTCTGGCAGGGAAGAGGTGGCGGCTCTGGTCGTGGCTCCCGGCAGGGAGGAGGTGGCGGCTCCGGTCATGGCGCCTGGCGGAGGGGACGTGATGGCTCCGGTCGTGGCACACGGCGGAGGGGATGTGACGGCTCCGGTCGTGGCGCCCAGCGGGGAGGAGGTGGCGGCTCCGGTCGTGGCGCCCAGCGGGGAGGAGGTGGCGGCTCCGGTCGTGGCGCCCGGCGGGGAGGAGGTGGCGGCTCCGGTCGTGGCGCCCGGCGGGGAGGAGGTGGCGGCTCCGGTCGTGGCACATGGCGGGAGGGATGTGGCGGCTTCGGTCGTGGCACACGGCGGGGGGGAGATGGCGGCTCTGGTCGTGGCGCCCGGCGGAGGGGACGTGATGGCTCCAGTCGTGGCACACGGCGGGGGGGACGTGGCGGCTCCGGTCGTGGCGCCCGGCGGGGGGGAGGAGGCGGCTCCGGTCGTGGCGCCCGGCGGGGGGGAGGAGGCGGCTCTGGTCGTGGCGATTTCAGCAGCAGACGTAACTCCCTGGAGACCTTTGTGGGCCTGTGCTAGTCAGGGAGGTTAACAAGAGCAGCTGCTATAAAATCTGCCCCCTTCTAGTTCTCCTCCCACGGGCCCCCGCCTGCTCCTTCCCCTCCCGGCTCAGTGCCTGCCGGCCCCACTGGGCTCTGCTTTGCCCCTTGGAGCCGGGGGTCCCTTGCAGGGACACTGAAATGCGCCCAGGGCTGGGGAGGAGCTGCGTGCGCAGCTCGGGGCTTTGCCACTCCCCGAGTACATGGGAGAAACCACCGGGTGGTGGTGGGGGGGGCTTCAGTGATTGGAGGTGCAGCCTCTCTGTTTCTGCCCGGAAAGAGGCTTAACAGGGCTCTGCTGGGGCTTTGGGGGTGAGCCCTGCCGGGGCCAGCGCCCCCTACTGGTGCACTGGGGGATTGGGGTCAGGGCATTGGGACAGGAGAAGACAGCGCCCCCTAGGGAGCCCCCCCAACACCCCTCCTCGCCGCACAGCGCCCCCTACTGGTGCACTGGAGGATGGGGGGGGTTGCGAGGCGGGAGTTCTCTTCCCAGCCTCGGATAAACAGGGCTCGCCAGTACCTGCCCCCCTCCCCAGCCCTGTAGGCCCATCGTACACACCCTGGCAGCCCAGGGCCCCGGCCTTGGTGGAGATGGTTCCCGAGGCCTCCTGCCAGCTCCCCGCCCCGAAACCGCATCCTGCCGCAGGAGGCCAATTCCAGCCATAAATCCCTGGCAGGTGAATCACGTGCAGGGCGGGGAGCGCTGGGATGGCCCCTACCACGCTCCGGCCCTGGCCGTCACGCAGCCCCACGAGCTGGTGGGGTGTGAGCCACCGCCTGGTTTGCCGCTTCCCTGGAATAAGGGCCCGGCTGGGTGAGGCTGGAGAGCGCTTATCAGTAAGGCGCTGCTAGGACAGAGGCGAGAGGCGGTTGCTTTCCAGCGCTGGGTGGGGGGGGCTGATGGCGAATCAGGGCACCCCGCTGCGCCCCTGGGTGGAAAATCAAGTTGCGCTCGTATTTCCCAAGCAGCGTCGTGGAAGTTCCAGCGCTGCACAGACAGTGAGAGACAGTCCCTGCCCCAGCTGAGATCAGGGCCCCGTCGCGCCGGGCGCTGCACAGACACACAGCGAGAGACGGTCCCTGCCCCGGCTGAGATCAGGGCCCCGTCGGGCTGGGCGCTGCACAGACACACAGCGAGAGACAGTCCCTGCCCCGGCTGAGATCAGGGCCCCGTCGGGCCGGGTGCTGCACAGACACACAGCGAGAGACAGTCCCTGCCCCGGCTGAGATCAGGGCCCCGTCGCGCCGGGCGCTGCACAGACAGCGAGAGACAGTCCCTGGCCCGGCTGAGATCAGGGCCCCGTCGGGCCGGGCGCCGCACAGACACACAGCGAGAGACAGTCCCTGCCCCGGCTGAGATCAGGACCAAGTGAATTAATATTAACCCCATTTCACAGGCGGGGATGCACACGCCCAAGGGTGAAGCCTCTTGCCCGGTAAGTGCTACCTGCTCACACACAGGTCCCCAGGGCCATTCCTGCATCCTTAGCTCTACCCCCAGGGGGTTGCTGCCTCTCTGGGGGCCAGGAATTTACCCCCACGAGTCTAACACCAAGCCCACTGACCCCCTTCCCTGTGGCTTCATTTCCACCCCATCCCATCTCCCCACGGAGGAGTGACCGCATGGAAAACACCTGCCCTATTTCCTACAGACCCTACCCAAACAAGCCACCCCGCAGAGCAGTTGTCTAGGGCTTCCCTGTACAACCCTCTCTCCCCCTCGCTTGCCAGGCGGGACGGGTGAGCCGTCCGGCTTTCGAGCGGGCAGCTATGAAGAGCCAGAGCTCAGGCGCTCTGCAGGCTCAGGCAGCTGGGCCGGGGGGGCGACGCTCCAGGTTTTCTCCCCCTCCATAACCGGCGGCGTCTGTGTCCGACACGAAAGCTGACGGCTCCGGGAGAGCGGCCGGGAAAGGCTGTGGCAGAGTGGCGCGAAAGCCCCCGCTTACCTGGGAGCCCCAGCGCTAGAAGCAGCACCGAGAGCGTGGCTCGGCACAGGCGCATGGGGGCCATAGCTGGATTGGCAGCTCCTCCAGCGGGGCACGGCTAGGCTGCTGGCTGGGCTGTGCCAGCCTGCCGGGCCCGGCGAGCGATGCTGGGTTATTACAGGGTGAAGCGAGGCAGGAGCATGCTGGACCAACGCCCTCGGACCAGGGTTATTCTTGTCGCCGACTGGGTGGGGGGAGCACCCTGGGACACGGCCTGTCCCGGTGCTCAGGGTGGGTTAGGAAGGAGCTACCGGGGTGGTGGTGGAACGAGGCGGGAGGTGGTGGAGGGGATTACGGGAGAACGTAAGAGCCCACACAGGCTCTGCTCATCTGCCCGGGTGTTGCTCTGCCAAGGTAGCCTCGTGGTTAGAGCAGGGAAGGTGGGACTTGGGCGTCCTGGGGTCTTGTCCTTTCACCAGGAGTGGGGCCTAGTGGTTAGAGCAGGGAAGGTGGGACTCGGGCGTCCTGGGGTCTCGTCCTTTCACCAGGAGTGGGGCCTAGTGGTTAGAGCGGGGGGGGCAAGATTCCTCGGTTCTCCCCCCCCCACCACCCCGGCAGGTCTGGGAGGGGAGTGAGGTGTACTGGTTAGAGCAGGGGGGAGCTGGGCAGGATGCCTGGGTTCTTTCCCAGCTGGGAGAGGAGCAGAGGGGCCCAGTGGTTAGATCAGGGGAGGTGTGGTAGGGTTCCTGGGTTCTCCCCCACCCAGCTCTGGGACGAGAGTGAGGTGTGCTGGTTAAAGCAGGTCTGGGCTCAGTGCACCATGGTGCCCTGGTGGGGGCTGTGCGCTAGAGGGAGCTCAGTTGTGGGGGGGGGGGGGGTCCCCTGGGAAATCAGTGCCGCCTTCTGCCCTGTCACCCCCCCCCCCCCCCCGGCCACACACACACACGTGGTCCCTGAACAGTTAAAGGCTGCTGGCTCCAGGCAGACGCCCTCACTGCTTTAATGACAGGCCAGGAAACCGCTGGCAGGAACTTGCGCCGGGGCCCAGGTGCTTTTTATAATCCTTTGGGATGGCCCTGAACTGGGGTGAGATCTGGCGGCGTCGGGTGCGTTCCGAAAAAGGCGAATGCGGCTGCTTCTGGGGGGTGTGAGAGAGGCTTTAAAACCAGGGCCCTGGGAGGGCCTGGCCCCTGGCCCCAGCTTTCCTCGCCCCCAGGCCGTGGGGTTTAAGCTCTGCCGGGAACCCAGCCAGGGACGGAGGAGTGCCTGTGTGAATCCTACTGCAGGCCCAGCACTGAGCCCAGGCGCTCAGCTGGCCTCACTCGCACCTGCTCTAACCACTAGCTTCCACTCCCCTTCCAGAGCCAGGGAGAATATCGGGCAGGCCTGGCTCCCACCCTGCCTTGCTCTACCCACCAGTCCCCACTCCCCTTCCAGAGCAAAGGGCAGAACCCAGGGGTCCTGACTCCCAGCCCCCACCCCCACTGCCAGGAAGAGAACCCAGCTGTGCCCGTGCCCAGCCCCTCTCCTCTCACCCAGTCCCACCGAGCCTTGTTGTTGGTGTCTCCAGCAAGGCACTGGAAACCCTGGATCCGCTGCTGCGGGGGGCGGGGGGGTCTCAGCCAGTCCCCTTCAGCCCTCACCTGGGCAGGGGAGCTTGGGGCGGCCAGGGGGCTCCCTGTGGGCAGACGACTGACCCTGGTTTCTAACTCCTTCAGCTTGGCAGCCTGGGGCCACCTCTGCTAGAAGCTTTCAGAGACAGAAGCCAGGCGCTTGGAGAGACGGTTTGTATTACGCAAGCAGCAGCCAGCTCCCGGCAGGGTTGTTCTCTAGGGGAGCTGGTCCGGAAAGCTCTGACAAGGAGCAGGTTCGGCTCAAACGTATGACAAAACTGCTCTTCAACCCGCCCGCTGCGGAATTGCGGCTGCTTCTGGGGTGGGACGGCTGCGGAACACAGCGATTTGGCTTCAGGGCGCCGCAGGCGGGAGCTGCCCTCTGGTGGCACAACACAGCAGGGAGGGGGTTGTGCGCTCAGGCAGAGGCTGGATGCAGGACTGGGTCCAAGGGGGGGGCCGTTGTTCTGATCCAGGGGAGGACGGACCCATCGGTCAGCTCCCAGCCGCAGGGGATGAATCGAACCTGGCAGCAGCGGAAGAGGGGACCACGGTACCACCTGGAGTCAGCACTTGTGGTTAGAGGGAGCCATCCCATAGGGGCTCCTCCCTCCAGCTCCTGCCAGCCGGCTGTGCTGCGGTCTTCCCCGGAACAGTGCCCCCGGGAACGCATTCGCTACGCTATTGAAGAGGGAGGGGCTAGCTGAGGAGCTCCCTTCTACACCCATATGGCCACGTCCGAGTCTGAGCCGGCGGACGCCCTTCACGGGAAGAGACTGGCCCCTGGCTCCGCAAAGGGGGCAGCACCGAGGGTAACGACCTTCACGTAGCAGACGACCTGGGAGAGACACAGGGATGTCAGCGTGGTACGGCCTGGCTAACAAAGACAGCAGCTCACAGCCGGCCCAGGGCTGGGGGGAGAACCCAGGAGTCCTGGCTCCCAACCCCTCTGCTCTAACCGCTAAACCCCACTCCCCTCCCAGACCGAAGGGGAGAACCCAGGAGTCCTGGCTCCCAGCCCCTCTGCTCTAAGCCCTAGACCCCACTCCCCTCCCAGAGCTGGGGACAGATCCCAGGAGTCCTGGGCCGGCTGCACGTCGGAGAGCTGGGAACAAACCCTAGCCGGGGGTAAGGGATGGGGTTCCCGAGGGCCGGCTGGCTCCTGCAGTACGGAGCGCCCCAGCAGGGGCCTTACCATGACAATCCCGGTGAGCAGGCCCGCAGCGAGGAAGAGGCAGAGTGCGGCGAGGCACCCCACGGAGCGGGGCGGCCGGGGGCTCCGGGACGCTGCGGAAGGAGGGCGCAGAATGGGTGAAAGGTTCTTCCCCGGCGCAGGGGGAGAGCAGAGACCCCAAGGCTCTGGCCACAGGCTGGGCTGCCCCCCATCTCCTGCATGACCTGTCTACCAGGACAGGCCGCCCTGCTGATTGGCAGAGGCTGCCCAGCCGGCAGCCTGTGCTGACGCACGTAACTCGCACAGCTCTGAGGCAGGGGAGATTGCCTTCCCTCCCTCCCCCCAGGGCAGCCGGTTCGTGGGCTTTGCAGCTCCTTACCCGGGCTGGTGCACTCTCCAGGGGCGCTGGCATCTCCTGGGGCATCGTGGTGCTCGCCAGGGGTGGCCGCCGGCGTGTCGTCTCCAGGGACATCTTCCTCACCATTGCCAACGGCAGCAGCAGTGGTCTCTCCGGGGGTATCGGTGGTATCTCCAGGGCAGTCTGTGGCAGCAGGGATGTCTCCAAGGACTGTTGCATCTCCAGGGCTGTCCAGCATGGCAGTGACGATGGTCTCTCCAGGTCGATCTGAGGCAGTGTCTCCAGGAGCTGTAGCATCGTCACTGGGGGCTGTAGCATCTCTAGCGACTGTTGTGTCCCCAGGAATGGTGGTGACACCACCACCACCTGGAGCGTCTCCAGGGACTATGGTATCTCCAGGGGTGACAGTGGAGGTGTCTCCAGGGACTATGGTATCTCCAGGCATAGTGGTAGTGCTGGTGTCTCCAGACACTACAGTATCTTCAGGGGTGACAGCGGAGGCGTCTCCAGGCACTCTGGTATCTCCAGGGGTGACAGTGGAGGTGTCTCCAGGGACTATGGTATCTCCAGGGGTGACAGTGGAGCTGTCTCCAGGGACTATGGTATCTCCAGGCATAGTGGTAGTGCTGGTGTCTCCAGACACTACGGTATCTTCAGGGGTGACAGCGGAGGCATCTCCAGGCACTCTGGTATCTCCAGGGGTGACAGTGGTGGTGTCTCCAGGGACTACAGTGTCTCTGGGGGTGGGCGTAGTGGTGGTGTCTCCAGGGACTGTAGCACCTTCAGGAGTTGCGGTGGTAGTGAAGGCGTCTGCGGGGGCAGTCCTGGTGGTGGCATTTTGAAAACAAGTGGTGTCTCTAGAGCCTGCTGCATCTCCTGTGTCGACAGTGGTGGCGTCATCTCCAAGGACTGTGGTGCCAGCAGTGGCGGTGTCTTTGGGGACTGCCATGTCTCCAGGAGCGGTGGTGGTATCTACAGGAGTTGCAGTGTCTCCAGGGTGGGTGGTGTCTCCAGGGCCAGCGGGGGTGGTGCTGGTGTCTCCAGAGATTGTAGCATCTCCGGGGTCAGCGGCTGTGATTCTGATGTCTCCAAGGACGGTAGCATCTCCAGGGGCAGTGGTGGCGGTGCCTGCAGAGGCGGGGGAACCTGTGTCTCCACGGGCAGCCGTATCAGTGTCTCCATGGACCTGGGTGTAAGTATCAATGTCTTCGGGCACAGTCGTATCGCTGGGGGTGACAGCAATGTCTCCCGAGCCCTTAGTGGCGTCTCTGGGGGCATTCACCTCATCTCCAGGGTCAAGTGCGATTGTGTTGGCGTCTCCTCCAGGAACGGTGGTATGTCCTTCAGGGGCGGCAGTGCCAGCAGTGTCTCCGGAGATGGTGACGACAGCTGTGGTGTCTCCAGTGGCGGTGGTATCGCCGGGATCTGTGGTGTCTCCAAGGGTGGCAGTGTTGGTGTAGACTACAGGGCCACTGGGGGTAGTTCTGGTGTCTGCAGAGGTTGTAGCATCTTCAGGTGCTCTGGTGTCTCCAGGCGCAACAGGAGTGGGGGTTGTATCTCCAGGGATTGTGGACTCTCCAAAGGGAGCAGGAGTGGCGGTTGTATCTCCAGGGATTGTAGCGTGTCGGGGGTCAGCAGGAGTCATGGTGGCTTCTCCAGGGACTGTAGCATCTTCAAGGACTGTGATATCTCCAGGGGCAGCAAAAGTGGTGGTGGTATTTCCAGGGACTGTAGCATCTCCAGGTGTGGCAGTGTTTCCAGGGGCTGCGGGAGTGGTGGTTGTATCTCCAGGTATCGTAGCATCTTCAAGGGCTCTGGTTTCCCCAGGTACAGCAGGAGGGGTGGTTGTATCTTCAGGGACTGTGTTGTCTCCAGTGGCGGCCGTGGTCTTGTTGTCTCCAGGGGTAGTGGTGGTGGTGGTCCCAGTGTCTCCACCGACTGCAGCGTCCCCAGGGGCAGCGGTGGGCTCTCGAAGGCTGGCGGTTGTGGTGGTATCTCCAGGGGCAGCTGTGGAGGTGCTGGTGCCTCCAGAGGTAGCAATACCGGTGTCTCCGAGGGTAGAGATGGTGACATCTCCGGGGGCGTGGGTGTAGGAACCAGTGTCTTCAGGGTCTTGGGTTGTCTCTCTGACAACCGTGAGGCTCATTGGAGCGTCCCCAGCTGCTGGGGCAGTGTCCTGGCCTGGGGTCTCTGTACCCCCAGAAAGAGGGGTGCTACCAAGAGCCACAGCAGAAGTGGAGGGTTCCCGATGGGTGCCGGGCCACCCCAGAGGGCTGGTCTGTCTGTGAGCCGTTGGCTCGGCCGGGGTGTTGCTGCTCCAGGAGAGGTCGGCCAGGGCAGGGGTGGCTGCCAGGCTGAGGACGTTGCTCCCATTCCTCTCTCCAGGGGCAGGGGTGGCCCCGGGGGGAGAAGAGACGGCATCTCCAGGAGCTGCAGCGTGGGTGAGGACGCCAGTGGCGGTGTTCCTCGCTGCATCACCACCGTCTCCAAGGTCAACGTCTGCGGAGCTGACGTCTCCAGGGATGGTGAGATCGTCGTCATCTCCAGGGGCGAAGGCTGTGTCTCCAAGAGGCGTGGGGGCGTCTCTAAGGGTGAGGGCTGTGTCTCCAGGGGCGAAGGCTGTGTCTCCAGGGGCAGTGGGGGCGTCTCTAAGGGTGAGGGCTGTGTCTCCAGGAACAGCAATGATGTATCCAGGGGCAACAGGGGGATCTCTAGCAGTGATGGTGGCGTCTCCAGAAGCAACAGTGGCATCTCCAGGGGCAATGGTGTCATCTCCAAGGGTGAGAGCAGCGTCTCCGGGGACGAGGGTGACGTCTCCGGGGACGAGGGTGATGTCTCCGGGGATAACTGTGGTGTCTTTTTGGATGGAGATGGAACCATTTTCTCCAAGGACAAGGTGGACGTTTCTGTCGGTCCGGGCGCTGGTCTTGTCACCAGGGGCAACCATGGCATCTCCAGCAGGGATGCTGAAGTCTTCAGCAGTGACGGTGGCATCTTCAGGGGGGGCGGTTCTTTGTCCAGAGGTGACAGATGGGTCTCTGGGAGCAGTGGCAGTTTTCTCAAGGGTGACAGAGTCATCTCCAGGGGTGATGCCTCTTTCCCCAAGAGTGATGGTGACATCCCAAGGGGTGACGGCTGAGTCTCCAGTGGCAATGGCCGTGTCTCCAGGGGTGGTTACAGCATCTCCAGGGGTGACGGCTGTGTCTCCGGGGGCAACGGCCATGTCTCCAGGGGTGGTTACGGCATCTCCAGGGGTGACGGCTGTGTCTCCGGGGGCAACGGCCGTGTCTCCGGGGGTGGTTATGGCATCTCCAGGGATGACGGCTGTGTCTCCGGGGGCAACGGCCGTGTCTCCAGGGGTGGTTACGGCATCTCCAGGGATGACGGCTGTGTCTCCGGGGGCAACGGCCGTGTCTCCAGGGACACCCGTGAAGTCTCCATTGATGGGGCTGATGTCATCATCTCCGGGGATGGGGCTGATGCTTTCATCAGTGCGAACACCGTCTTCATTTCCGAGGGCAACGGCAGCATCTCCATCACCGAGGACAGGGCTGATCTCGCCGTCCCCAAGGACCGAGCCAGCGTCTCCAGGGGCGGGGCTGATGCGTCCCTCTGTGCTGGCGCTGTCCTCATCCCTGGAGGTGACGGAGAGAGCCGAACTGGAAGCATCATTGTCTTCGGGCAGGAGCAGGGCAGCCTCGGCCTCTCCGGGGCTACAGGTACCAGGTCTGACTGTGCCAGCCCCCAGGCCTGGGGGGTCTCCAAGGGCCGCCGTCCCATCAGCCGGGGCATCGTCCCCAAAGCGCATTGCCACCTTCGCTCCGTGAGACAGGCTGCCTCGCCCAGCACGGACGTATCCCTCCAGTCCAGCCGCCGTCTCCATTGTCAGGGCCTCACGCAGCAGCGCCGGGGCTGCAACGGGACAACACACAAATCCAGAAGCCAGGTGACCTTCAATTTTTCCCTCCCCACCCCCGGGGAGGAATAAATTTTGTTCTGCGCACCGACAGCTGTGTGGGAGTGCACCATTCACAAGCAGCAGATGCTGCCCGCTTTGTCTCAGCGGTCGTGGCTAAAAGACTCAGGCTGCCGCAAAGGAAATCCAAAAAGCAGCCATTGCATGCTGGCGCGGAGACCTCTTGAGCTAGGCCACCGTGGGAAAAACAGCCAGAAACACCCGGGAAAGCTTCCCAATCCGTTCACGTCAGAGATCACCAACCCTTGCACATAACAGCGTTGAACGGGCAGCAAACGGCTCACGTGTTAGGAGAAGGGTATGGCCTTTGGGAAATGTAGGTAACGTTCGGTGCATGTCTTTATTTTTAGCTATCTACTTATCTCTCCATCCATCCATCACCTCCTACCCATTTCTATCTGTCCATCCTCACCCACCTTATCTATCCCCACCTGACTGCTCGCTCACTCTACCCATCCGTCCATCCATCACCCCTACCCCGTATCTATCCTCACCCACCTTATCTGTCTGTCCCCACCTGACTGCTCACTCACCCTGTCTGTCCATCCATCCATCACCCCTACCCCGTATCTATCCTCACCCACCTTATCTGTCTGTCCCCACCTGACTGCTCACTCACCCTGTCTGTCCATCCAGCCATCCATTGTCCCCTACCCCTGTATCTATCTATCTACCCCCACCTGACTGCTCACTCACCCTGTCTGTCCATCCATCCATCGCCCCTACCCCGTATCTATTTATCCCCACCTGACTGCTCACTCACCCTGTCTGTCCATCCAGCCATCCATCGTCCCCTACCCCTGTATCTATCTACCCCCACCTGACTGCTCACTCACCCTGTCTGTCCATCCATCCATCCATTGCCCCCTACCCCTGTATCTATCTACCCCCACCTGACTGCTCACTCACCCTGTCTGTCCATCCAGCCATCCATTGTCCCCTACCCCTGTATCTATCTATCTACCCCCCACCTGACTGCTCACTCACCCTGTCTGTCCATCCATCCATCCATCGCCCCACCCCTGTATCTATCTATCTACCCCCACCTGACTGCTCACTCACCCTGTCTGTCCATCCATCGCCCCCTACCCCTGTATCTATCTACCCCCACCTGACTGCTCACTCACCCTGTCTGTCCATCCAGCCATCCATTGTCCCCTACCCCTGTATCTATCTATCTACCCCCACCTGACTGCTCACTCACCCTGTCTGTCCATCCATCGCCCCACCCCTGTATCTATCTATCCTCACCCACCTTATCTATCTACCCCCACCTGACTGCTCGCTCCCTGTCTTTTCATGCATTACCACCTACCTGCTGTATCTATCTACCCATCCATACATCCATCCCTGCCCACCCCTTCTATCTCTCCATCCCCACCCACCTTATCTATCTATCCCCATTTAGCTGTTTGCTCGCTCTATCAGTCCATTGCCCCCTACCCCTGTATCTATCCCTCCCCATCCACCTCCTCTATCTATCCCCACCCACCCTACTTCTATCTATCCATCCCCATCCACCCCATGTCTGTCTGTCTATCTATTCCCATCCACCCCCTTTATCTATCCATCCCCATCCACCCTATCTACCTAGCTAATTGTCCGGGCACTTCCGTACTATTTCAAGCTGAAAGAGGCGTAACAGCGTGTCTCGCCCTGTCGCACTCCGCGGCAGAACTAGGACGATTCCAAACACGCAGCTTATTCTCACTGGGGCTGCACACGCAGAGACCCTGTTATGGGGCAGAACTTTTCCCTTTTCTGGCACTCGCCCGTCCTGCTACTTGAAATAACTGAAATGCGGCGTAAATCGCCTGTTCACCGCACTTGTCTTGCTGGGCTTTTATTTACTTTTCCCTGCTCCTGCTCTTAGATTTCCTTCTGCCGGACTGAGCCCGACCAACCTCGTCCTGTGCTCCGGCTTGGAGGTACCGACTAGATAAATAATAGGAGCTCCCTGCTTCAATCCTGGCATGAAACAGCGTGAGCCAGCTACCCTGCTCATCTTGTCCTGCATTCAGTCCTCCATCTTCGCAGCACTGACGGCTTGAAGTTAGGAGGAGCGGTGGAAACATTTCCTTCCAAAAAGTGTTCCTTGTCTAAAGATTGCACCTTTTCAAACCTAACGGGGCCTGCAACGTCATTAACATGGCTCATTTGTCACTAGCTGGGGCTGGCTGGACATAGAGAGGGTGGTGGGGATAGACACAGACACGGGGTGGATGGGGATAGATAGATATGGGGGGGTGGGGGGGACAGACAGAGAGACAGACAGGGTGGATGGGGACAGACAGACAGACAGAGGGGGGTGGTGGGGACAGACAGACAGATGGGGTGTATGGGGATAGATAGATAACTAGACAGACAGAGGGGGTGGGTGGGGACAGAGACAGACAGACGGGGGGGTGGGGACAGACAGACAGACAGGTGGTGATAGATAGATGGAGGGGTGGGAGGAGATAGAGAGAGAGGGTGGGAAGAGAAAACCGATAGCTAGGAGGGGTGATGGGGCTAGATAGATAGCTGGAGGGTGGTGGGGCTGGGTGGCTAGAGAGAGGGGGTGGTAAGAGAAAGGAAGCGAGGATCTAGGTGGAATGAAAGGCTGGGGACCAGACAGACAGACGTCTATTAAGATCTGAGGGGAGAGACAGACAGACAGACCAGCGTATACTACCAGGGACAGACAACCGGAGACAGTACATTCAGCTCCAGGAGGATCAGAGAAACCAAACCGTATTTGGCTGCAGGCCGATCACCCAGACAGACCAAAACCTGGGGCCAGGCCAGACGGCTGGACAGCGCCTCGGGGTACACAGACGAAGGGACAGAGTGACAGGTAACACGAAGCTCTGGCGGTCACTACCTTGCATTGGCCTCCGGCCGGCGGCCCAGCGGAGCCGGATGTAGGACACGCTCCGAGCTGTGACCCTGGCAGCCAGTCGATTGTGCCTGCCTCGTTACTATTTTAAATCAAACTGGCTCGTCAGGGGGACGTTGAACCAATTATCGCCAGATCCTCGGTTTTTGGCCCAATGGCCCTGTCAAGGACGGAAAAAAAAACCAACCCTCTCCTTTTTGGAGCCAATGAGAGCGGGATGGGCCAGTCCAGCTGGCAGCCTGGGCGGGGGCTGTCGGTCCCTGGCAAGGGGTAAGGTTGGGGTGCGGAGCCGGGACTCCTGGGTTCTAGTCCCAGCTGCGGGAGAGGAGTGGGGACTAGTGGTTAGAGCAGAGACAGCTGGGAGCCAGGACTCCTGGGTTCTTTTCCTGGCTCTGGGAGGGCAGTGAGGTCTGTTGGGTTAGAGGAGGGGGCCTAGGAGCCGGGACTCCTGGGTTCCACCCCCACCCTGCCATGGGGTGTGGTTAGAAGAGGAGGGGGGTGGTGGTGTAAGGGCTGGCCGGGTGGGAGTCTGAGCCCTGTAAATGATCCTGGTAGGAAGCGATTTTCGTTCCAGATCAGTATCGATTCCTGGAGCTGCTCCAGAACAGACGCCCGGGTCAATTTCACCAGTCTGCTGCTCAGCGTTACAAACGCCACCAGGAGCAACCTCACTTCCCGCAGTATTGGCAGACGCTGGCCAGGCCTCATGGCGCTCAGATCTCCCGCTCGAAACCAGGACAGCACCGACGCAGCGAGAGACAGTCCCTGCCCCGGCTGAGATCAGGGCCCCGTCGCGCCGGGCGCTGCACAGACACACAGCGAGAGACAGTCCCTGCCCCAGCTGAGATCAGGGCCCCGTCGGGCCGGGCGCTGCACAGACACACAGCGAGAGACAGTCCCTGCCCCGGCTGAGATCAGGGCCCGTCGCGCCGGGCTCTGCACAGACACACAGCGAGAGACAGTCCCTGCCCCGGCTGAGATCAGGGCCCGTCGCGCCGGGCTCTGCACAGACACACAGCGAGAGACAGTCCCTGCCCCGGCTGAGATCAGGGCCCTGTCGGGCCAGAACGTTGGACATACTAGATCAAATCAAAAGGTCCATCCAGCCGCGTGTCCTGTCTTTTGGCCGGCCAATGCCAGGTGCCCCAGAGGGAATAAACAGAACCGGCAATCACCGAGTAATCCTTCCCGTTGCTTATTCCCAGGTTGCGACAAACAGAGGCGAGGGACACCATTCCTTACCCAGCCTGGCTAATGTCCATTGAAGGACCGTGAATTTATCTGGCTTTCTTCTCACCTGTTATCGTACTGGTCCTTCGCAGCCTCCTGTGGCAGGGAGTTCCACAGGTTAATGGTGTATTGTATGTAAAAAAAATCCCCCCTTTGGTTTCTTTTGAATCTTCTGCCTATTCGTGACCCTGGGTGACCCCTAGTTCTTGTGTTAGGGAAAGGGGTAAATAACTTTTCTTTCCTCATTCCCCCCACCATGATTTTCCAGACCTCTATTCTGCGCCCGCTCACTCTCCTCTTTTGAGATGAATGGTCCCTGTGTGACTCAGCTCTCCTCAGAGGGCGGCCGCTCCCTGACCCCGCATGTCCCCTTTCCGATTGTAAAGCATCTTTTCTGAGATGAGGCCCCCGCATCCGCCCGCAGGGTTCAAGACGGGGGCACAGCACGGGCTTATACGCAGCAATAAAGCCACGGCCTTGCCTAGTAATTCATACCTGTAAGCTAAGGCAGAAGAACTATGCATCAACGCACCCCTGGCCTACAAGAGAGGAGTTTAGCTCTATATATTGGAGCAGAGCCCGGCAGTATAAATTACGAACAGCTCAGGTGGTTCTGCAAGACGGGTGGGTGCAGAGAGATGCTCGGTCGCCGACTCTGGTGCATTGGCCTCTTTCTGCTCCAGGTCTCCCCTTTGAAACCGGACATGCGAAACAGCAATTGGACAGATTCTGGGCCTCAGCCTGGGGCGAGAACCTGCCCCTCCTTGCTCTTTGTAGCGGTCTCTGGCCAGTCACTTAACAGACACGTGCGGTGAGGAATTTTCTCCCTTCCTCTTCTGTCCCATGTACCTGATCTGTCAGGTTTCATGGCAATTTTGTTTGTTTCTATCTCTGTGGTTTATAATCGTCACGCAGCATTTCCAGTCCAGCACGAGCGCCAGATGAAGCGGGTCCTTGCCCATGAAAGCTGACGCTGTAAGTCTCTCGGGTGCCACAGTAGGCGTTTCTGAAGATTTGAAGAAGCGGCTCTGCCCCCATGAAAGCTCGTCACCGAATAAATTATTTGGTTAGTCTTTGAAGTGCTACACGTCTGCTGGTTGTTTCTTCAAGACAGACGAACAGTGCAGTGGAAACTCCTCAGTGGTCTCTATCGCCAATAGTCAGGCCTCAATGGACGTCGTTTCACACGTCGACCATTAAAACTTTGAGGAATGAGACGTAAAAATGTCTTCCCCCCCCCCCACACACACATGCACACACAGACAGAAGCAGCTCAGAAATCCCAGATCAATGTAGTTCCTGCACACTTTTAATGGGAGACTTAACCCACTCTTCCCAGAAGCCCGAGGGGCCCCGCCCCATGGCTCTGAACGCCAGCGCCGACGGAGAGGGACACGTGCTACGTCCGGCCTCTGGGGCGCAGTTGGTTGGAGAAACGGAAGCGAATTCTGGGGTGGAGGCACCTGGAGATGGGATCCCAGGGGGCATTCGAGCTGGACTGGCCCCCTAGGGGTAAGCAAACCCCTGTGCTTAGTGCAAACAAGGGCTCTGATAGACACCCAGCGTTAGAAAGCGGCTGGTTTGTGGGTGACCCTGCTGGCCGCAGGAAAACCACGTCTACTTCCTCCCTGGCCGTCACACGCCCGCCGGTGGCTGGTTCCTGGCAGGCCCTTGGCATTTTGGAGATCTTCAGCCCTGGAGCCCGGCCTGTGGCCCTGCTCGCCTGGGTCCCTTCCACTTCCAAACAGCGCCGGAGGCTCCGGGTGAAAGCACTTCGCCAGAGGCGGTTCATTCTTCAGCAGCGGCTGGAGGCGTTCCCAGCCGGGCTCCCACGTGGCCGAGGCTCTGCAGGGCCTGAGCCAGGTGCGCCAGCTCCGTCCGGATAGCGGAAATCTGTGCAGGGCAGAGGGGGTGTCGCAGGTGATCAGCTTGGCCACGTCCTCCATCACCGGGAGCACCCCCCTTTCAAACTCTGATAACCCACCTGCAAATGCTCCCATCAGTCTACAGCGCCCCCGTGTCCTGCACCGGCCAATTCACCCGGCACGGGGACCCAGCTATAGCCCCCATATCCCCCCCCGCCGCCAATTCACCCGGCACAGGGACCCAGCTACAGCCCCCATATCCCCCCCCACCCGCCAATTCGCCCGGCACGGGGACATCAGCTACAGCCCCCATATCCCCCCCCACCCGCCAATTCGCCCAGCACGGGGACATCAGCTACAGCCCCCATACCCCCCCCCACCCGCCAATTCACCCGGCACGGGGACCCAGCTACAGCCCCCATATCCCCCCCACCCGCCAATTCACCCGGTACAGGGACCCAGCTACAGCCCCCATATCCCCCCCGCCCCGGCACAGGGACCCAGTTACAGCCCCCATATCCCCCCCACCAGCCAATTCGCCCATCATTTGTATGCAGACACATCTCCAAATTTTCTGTCTCTCTCAAGTCGAACCCCCAAGGTGAAAATTGGGATCACACCTGCCCCTCTAGTGCTGGAATGGAAAATATGCGCGCGCGCGCGCGCACACACACACACACACACGATGCCAAAGTGTCTGCCCAAGAAATGTGGAAAAATGGATTTTCTCCCCCTTTTCCAGGCTGCAAGTCGAATTTGCCCATTTCTCACTTCCTAAAAAACCTCTTAAGTCCGTGGGTGTTTTTTTGGAAATCCGGGTGGTTGAAGTGGAGTTAAAAAAAAATCATGGGAAATATTTTAAAACAATTTTTTTTTTCCCCCCAGAAATAGAAGAGCGGTTGTTGGAAACTTGGCCGAAAAACAGAGAGAAGGGAGCTGCTGATTAACCAATGGGAAAGCCAAACTTTGGGGAAAAGCGGTTTGCCTGAAAAGAATTTCTCCCCGGCGCCCGAAAGAGTCAGGAAATAATAAAATCATCATCAAAAGTGAAAAATGTGAAGATGGAAAAGGCCATTTACGCTCCCACCGAGAAACAAACACCACAACCAGCTCGAATCATGGGACCCCCACCACCTCCAGCCTTCACCTCACCTTCTGCTTGTCCTCTGCCTGGGCTCTTGGGGACACCTTCTCCTGATACCCGGACACCTGGGTCCGCGCCAGGAGTTCCGCGATCTGCCCCTCCAGCTTCTTTTTATGGGCCGCCAGCCTGGGAAGCTCCACCTCGGGGTCCACCAGCCCCTGGGATTGGTAAGAAAGCAGGAGGTGTAGGCTCGGGCCAACGTTAAACGTGCGCATTTGTGTCGCCCTCTAGTGGTGACACCGGGTACCACGGCCCACTACGGGCACAGCATGGAGGCGCTCGTGAAAGGTGTGACCATGTCGCCCTCTAGTGGTGACACTGGGTACCACGGCCCCCTATGGGCACAGCATGGAAGTGCTCGTGAAAGGTGTGACCATGTCGCCCTCTAGTGGTGACACCGGGTACCACGGCCCACTACGGGCACAGCATGGAGGCGCTCGTGAATGGGTTGACCATGTCGCCCTCTAGTGGTGACACTGGGTACCACGGCCCCCTATGGGCACAGCATGGAGGTGCTCGTGAATGGGTTGACCATGTCGCCCTCTAGTGGTGACACTGGGTACCACGGCCCCCTATGGGCACAGCATGGAAGTGCTCGTGAAAGGTGTGACCATGTCGCCCTCTAGTGGTGACACCGGGTATCACGGCCCCCTATGGGCACAGCATGGAGGCGCTCGTGAAAGGGGTGACCACGTCGCCCTCTAGAGGGGCCCGTGGGGATTGCAGCCCGCTGCTGGCATGGTTTGCCACGTGGAGGGGGGCGCCCTTTAGATGAGGGGCTCGAGGGAGGGTTTTCGGGCCCCAGGTTCAAGCCCAGGGCGTGCCCCCTTGTGGCAACGCAGCCACGGTTCTGTCTGTAAATCGCCATTTCCCCAGCGGACGCGAGCCAGCCTCGCGCCCAGGGCTTCTTTAAGCCTCTGGACAACGGGAACCGGCTCCAAGTTGTCCCGGCTCTTACCTGCAGGTCCATGTAGACCTCCGTGTGGGCGTTCACGGTCCCCCGCACCCAGCCCACGGGGAGCTCCGCCCCCTTGGAGGAGGGGAGGAGCTCCAGGGAGCCGGCCAGCGACAGGGTTTGCAAAGGCTCCCGGAAGGTCTCGTACGCCCTGCGGGGAGCTGGCTCTGAGCACGCCAAGTAGACTGCAAAGGGGGAGAGAGAGGGGCCATCAGCCAATGGGGTGAGGGAACCCTCCCAGGGCACGCTGGGAATTGTAGTCCTGATGGGCTCTGTCCCTGTTTGGTCCCTCCAACGCGGCAGGGACGGCCAATGGCCTAAGATTGCTCTCCCAGGGCATGCTGGGAAATTGCAGGCTCCCCTGCTGGCGGGGAGGGAAGGTGTATCCAACCCATTTGGGGGCAACCACAAGGTAAGGCCAATGGAATTAGAACTCCCCCTCCCAGAGCATTCTGGGACTTGTAGTCCCACCCAGGCCACACCCATCACCTTGGTGATGGAACCCGGTCGGCAGCCAATGAGGTGAGGCTGCTTTCCCACTGCATGCTGGGTACCGCGGTCCTTGACGGGCTGCCCATCCGTCACATCCAGTAGGGGCAAGGCCATGTAATGCTACCCAGCATTCCCCGGGGCAAGCTCAGCCCGGAGGCCGGGGCCCCCATGGCCACGGAGCCCCCCCCTCAGCTCACCGGGTGGCCGGGCTCGCGTCAGCCGGTAGGTCGTCCTCATGGCACGCACCGCCCGCACGGCTTCCTGCGCCTGCACGAAGTCGGCCTCCAGGGCAGGGCAGCGCCAATGGCTCTGCGGGGAAGAGACGTGAACCCGTCACCCCCACCCAGCCGTCGGCAGCACGACCGAGAGCTGCTCCTCTGGGGTGAGCTGAGCCCAGCCCTGGCTGCTTCCGAGCAACCACAAACCCACCCCGCCCCCGGCCTCCAGAGCGCTCTCTCCTACCCAGGCGTTTGGGTCAACCCTACAATAACAAACGAACAGCGGCTCCTCCTCCTTGCATTTACCGGGCCTGGCAACCTTACAGCACCCACCGATACCAGCAGGGGGTTAGGAGCAACCCTGCAAAAACAAGCCCAATGCCCCCCAACCGCTTTGTGCCTCTCGCTAGCGAAACCGAGGGCGGGTTGTCAAACTTACAGTAGCCACTGCCCCAATTCCCGGCTCGGCTGCTCGCAAAGACCAAGGGTTTAACACCAACATCACAAGGACAAACCACTAACCCCAGCTGAGATCAGGGCCCCGTCGGGCCGGGTGCTGCTCAGACACACAGCGAGAGACAGTCCCTGCCCCGGCTGAGATCAGGGCCCCGTCGGGCCGGGCGCTGCACAGACACACAGCGAGAGACAGTCCCTGCCCCGGCTGAGATCAGGGCCCCGTCGGGCCGGGTGCTGCTCAGACACACAGCGAGAGACAGTCCCTGCCCCAGCTGAGATCAGGGCCCCGTCGGGCCGGGCGCTGCACAGACACACAGCGAGAGAGAGGCCCAGGAAGATTCAGTGACTTGCCCATGACCACAAGGGCAGGCAGTAGCAGAGCAGAGAATCCACCGCAGGCTCTCTGTATCCCAGGCCATCCCGCTCTCCCTGAGCCACCCCTTCCCACTCAGTGCCCAGAGCTCACCCACCAGCTGCCCGGCGCTGGGATAGGTGGCCACGCAGATGCTGGGAGGGGAGCCTGCCTCTGGCTTGGGAAGCCGCTGCCACAGCTCCTCCGTCAGGAAGGGCATGAAGGGCGAGAGGAGGCGCAGGCCCAGGTCGGCGCAGCTCAGCAGCGTCTGGCAGGTCTGCAGGATCCGGGACTCGTCCCCGCTCTGCAACACGGGCTTCACCGACTCCTGCGCAGGGAGGGAGAGGCCACATGCCGGGGTGTGCATGAGAGAGCCGCACAGACACCCAGCTCAGGCGGTGGGCAGGGTTCCCTCTATCGTTTATCACCCCTGTGCGGAATAAATTTTGTCCTATACACCGAGGGATGCGCACCACCCGCCAGCTGCGGGGGCTCAGCTCAGCAGCGGGGCACAACCTGCATCTCTCCTGGGCAGCTGCCCCGGTGCTCAGCTTACCCAACTCACAAGATCTGGCGGAGGGGTGGCTGGGTTGCGTTGGGTTAGGTTAGACAGACCGGGCTCGGTGGAGGTGGATGGGCAGGCTGGGTGGGAGGGGTAAGAGGGATGGACTGGTTCCATGGGCTGTGGGTATGTTGGACAGGCAGAGGGGTCAACGAGTGGTTGGATACTGGGTGGTTGGCTACAACGGGTTGGGTGGATATAGTGAGTTTGAGCGGTGGCTGGGTGGATGTGATGGGTTGGGCTGGGCTGGAAGGAGGGTTGCGATGCACCCAATGGGTTGGAAGGATAGTTATGATGGGTTGGAAGGAGGATTACGATGGGTACGATGGGTTGGAAGGAGGGTTACGGAGGGTTGGATGGGTACGATGGGTTGGAAGGAGGGTTGGATGGATACGATGGGTTGGAAGGAGGGTTACGGAGGGTTGGATGGGTACGATGGGTTGGAAGGAGGGTTACGATGGGTACGATGGGTTGGAAGGAGGGTTACGGAGGGTTGGATGGGTACGATGGGTTGGAAGGAGGGTTGGATGGGTACGATGGGTTGGAAGGAGGATTACGATGGGTACGATGGGTTGGAAGGAGGGTTGGATGGGTACGATGGGTTGGAAGGAGGGTTACGGAGGGTTGGATGGGTACGATGGGTTGGAAGGAGGGTTACGATGGGTACGATGGGTTGGAAGGAGGGTTACGATGGGTACGATGGGTTGGAAGGAGGGTTGGATGGGTACGATGGGTTGGAAGGAGGGTTACGATGGGTTGAAAGGAGGGTTACGGAGGGTTGGATGGGTACGATGGGTTGGAAGGAGGGTTACGATGGGTACGATGGGTTGGAAGGAAGGTTGGATGGGTACGATGGGTTGGAAGGAGGGTTACGATGGGTACGATGGGTTGGAAGGAGGGTTACGATGGGTACGATGGGTTGGAAGGAGGGTTACGGAGGGTTGGATGGGTACGATGGGTTGGAAGGAGGGTTGGATGGGTACGATGGGTTGGAAGGAGGATTACGATGGGTACGATGGGTTGGAAGGAGGGTTGGATGGGTACGATGGGTTGGAAGGAGGGTTGGATGGGTACGATGGGTTGGAAGGAGGGTTACGATGGGTACGATGGGTTGAAAGGAGGGTTGGATGGGTACGATGGGTTGAAAGGAGGGTTACGATGGGTACGATGGGTTGGAAGGAGGGTTGGATGGGTACGATGGGTTGGAAGGAGGGTTACGATGGGTTGAAAGGAGGGTTGGATGGGTACGATGGGTTGAAAGGAGGATTACGATGGGTACGATGGGTTGGAAGGAGGGTTGGATGGGTACGATGGCTTGGAAGGAGGGTTACGATGGCTACGATGGGTTGGAAGGAGGGTTACGGAGGGTTGGATGGGTACGATGGGTTGGAAGGAGGGTTGGATGGGTACGATGGGTTGGAAGGAGGGTTACGATGGGTACGATGGGTTGGAAGGAGGGTTACGGAGGGTTGGATGGGTACGATGGGTTGGAAGGAGGGTTGGATGGGTACGATGGGTTGGAAGGAGGGTTATGATGGGTACGATGGGTTGGAAGGAGGGTTATGATGGGTACGATGGGTTGGAAGGAGGGTTACGGAGGGTTGGATGGGTATGATGGGTTGGAAGGAGGGTTGGATGGGTACGATGGGTTGGAAGGAGGGTTACGATGGGTACGATGGGTTGGAAGGAGGGTTACGATGGCTACGATGGGTTGGAAGGAGGGTTACGATGGGTACGATGGGTTGGAAGGAGGGTTACGGAGGGTTGGATGGGTACGATGGGTTGGAAGGAGGGTTACGATGGGTACGATGGGTTGGAAGGAGGGTTACGGAGGGTTGGATGGGTACGATGGGTTGGAAGGAGGGTTACGATGGGTACGATGGGTTGGAAGGAGGGTTACGATGGGTTGGAAGGAGGGTTACGATGGGTTGGATGGGTACGATGGGTTGGAAGGAGGGTTGGATGGGTACGATGGGTTGGAAGGAGGGTTACGGAGGGTTGGATGGGTACGATGGGTTGGAAGGAGGGTTGGATGGGTACGATGGGTTAGAAGGAGGGTTACGGAGGGTTGGAAGGAGGGTTGGATGGGTACGATGGGTTGGAAGGAGGGTTGGATGGGTACCATGGGTTGGAAGGAGGGTTACGATGGGTACGATGGGTTGGAAGGAGGGTTGGATGGGTACCATGGGTTGGAAGGAGGGTTACGGAGGGTTGGATGGGTACGATGGGTTGGAAGGAGGGTTACGGAGGGTTGGAAGGAGGGTTACGATGGGTTGGAAGGAGGGTTGGATACAATGGATTGGGCTGGGTTAGATGGAAAGGTGATTTTGATGGGTTGGGCTGGGCTGGCCCAGGGTTGGATACGACGGCTTAGCCGGGCGGTTGAATAGCTGGACAAGTAGGGTTAGGCTGCGTTGGACGGATGGATGCGTTGGCTATGGTAGGAAGTCGTCTGGATGGCAGGTCGGGCAGGAAGGTTGAACGGAGAGAGGGAAGGCTCTCCTAGATTGGCCCAGAACACTGGGGCATCTCGTTGGTTTCCCAACTTCTCTCACCCCCAGCTCCACCCGTACTCCTCAGTCCTGGTCTACTGCTTCTTCAAATATCTCGAGGACAGGCCGAGAGTCGGGAAGACTCCGCACCAGGCCGCCCCCGCCCCCAGGACAGCGGAGACCGGCTACCCACCAAGTAGACGTCGCAGAAGTTGTGCAGCCAGAAGTGGTGGATGGCGGCCGTGGCCAAATGCAGCTCGTACTCCCCGAACCGCTGGCCGCAGTCGGCCGCGGTGTGGTAGAGACGGCTGAGGATCCACCGGTCTGTGGGGAAGCTGGGGCAGACCTGGGGGAGGGGAACACAAGAGAGAAGTCTGACTCCAGCCCTAGGGACAGACATCTCTGGGGCTTGGGCACCACACGGACCTAGTATGTCCCCACCTGGTCAGGCACCGCTTCCCCCGTCCCCCCTGCCAGACACATCCAGGTCCACCCGTTAGCCCGTGTGTCCAGCAGGAGGAGACACTGGCACCCAGCGCCCCGTCCTCCCCTGCAGTCCCACCGCGCCCAGCAGAGGGAGCCGGTGACGCTCAGAACTCCTCCCAACCGCGAACTCGCCGTCTCGTTACCTCCTCTGAGGTCCGGGGGGCAAACCGCTCCCCCAGGGCCCCCAGGGTGAACCGGACGGCATTCCACACCTTGTTGCAGAAGTGCCGGGCGCTCAGGACCGCGGCCACGTCCAGGCTGATGTCGTCCCCTGGGGGCAACGCAGAGAAGTGGGAAATGGCCCCGATCCCAGCCCCTGAGCCAGCTCGGTCCCTGCCTGGGGCCGGACCAGAGCCAGCGCCCCCTAGAGGGGAAGGTCCCTTCCACATGCCCCTCCCCCGGAGCCAGCCAATCCCTGCCCAGATCAGAGCCGGCGCCCCCTAGAGGGGAAGGTCCCTTCCACACACCCCCCGGAGCCAGCCAATCCCTGCCTGGACCGGAGCCGGCGCCCCCTAGAGGGGAAGGTCCCTTCCACACACCCCGCCCCCGGGAGCCAGCCAATCCCTGCCCAGATCAGAGCCGGCGCCCCCTAGAGGGGAAGGTCCCTTCCACACACCCCCTGGAGCCAGCCAATCCCTGCCCGGATAAAAGCCGGCGCCCCCTGGAGGGGAACGGCCGCTGCCCTCACCTTGGACGCGATGGGAGCACAGCGCGAACCTCAGGGCGTCGGTGCCGCACTCGGGGATCCCCCGGGGGAACTCCCGCCTCTGGAACAGAAGGGGGGTGAGGCTGCAGGGGCAGGAGCTCGGGGGAGAGGGGCGGGAGGACGGGGGGGAAGGGAAAGACCCACCTGTCCCTCGGCAGCGATGGCCACCTCGTGAGGATCCAGGTTCCCGGCTCCCAGCCGCCCCTGCAGCTCCTGAAACCGGTGGGAAGTGTGAGGGGGAGGAGCGTGTTTGGGTAGGGTCTGTGGTGGGGGCAGGCCAGGCTGTTACTGTAGGGTCTCTGGGGGCCAGGGAGGCAGTGCAAGGCGCTGTACGTCCGTGCTGGGCCTCCCCGGCGCTGGGAGGCAGAGTCCCGTTGGTTACTGAAGGTGGGGAGAGATGCGGGGGCTTGTCTCTCTCGCCGAGGCCCGTCTGTTGTCGTAAGGGCACCCAGGCAGGGAGGGAGGCGGTACCTGCAGGGTGGCCCCACGGATGACATCCAGGGGGTCCACCACGTTCCCCAGCGATTTACTCATCTTGCGGCTGTGGGCGTCGCGCACCAGGGAGTGCAGGAAAACCTGGGAGGGGAAAGGACATCAGGCTGCCCCTCGCTGCCCACCGGTTATAGAATCGCAGAACCCCAGGGCTGGAAGGGACCTCAGGAGGTTACCGAGTCCAGCCCACAGCAGGATCAACCCCGACTAAATCATCCCAGCCAGGACCTTGTCAAGCCAGGACTTAAAAACCTCCAGGGATGGGGAACCCACCACCTCTCTAGGCAACACATCCCAGCGCTTCACCACCCGCCTGGGGAAAGAGTTTTTCCTAATATCCAACCGACACCTCCAACTCTGTGACTTCAGCCCATTGCTCCTTGTTCTGCCGTCCGCCACCACTGAGAACAGCCTCTCTAGAGCCCCCCTGCAGGAAGTTGAAGGCTGCTATTAAATCCCCCCTCAGTCTTCTCTCCTGCAAGCTAAATAACCCCAAATCCTTCAGCCTCTCCTCACGGGTCGTGTGCTCCAGCCCCTGAATCGTTTTCGTTGCCCTTCGCTGAACCTGCTCCAGCACATCCACATCCTGATTATACTGGGGGGGCCCAGAACTGAACCCAATATTCCAGATGTGGCCTCTGTCAGCGTCCTGCTCTCCTGACCCACGGCCCGCCCATGATTCCAGCCCTTGGTTCCCCCAGCTCTGCTGGTGCCCCTCACTTCTGACCCACAGCCCCTGCTAGCCCAGCCCTGGGCTCCTGCAACCCAGCTGGTGCTCTGCACACCCAACCCACCGCTCCGGGCTCCCCCGCCCTCACACACCTGGGAGAAGGGCAGCTCTCCGGTCAGCTGTTTTCCCAGCATCACCATCCGAGCCACCCAGAAGAAAAGCAGGTCGCTGCCCGTCTCCAAGAGGCTGTTGGGATAAAATTCCCGGAGATCTCCAGCCTGCAGGCGGGGGAAGGAAGGAGTGAATCCCACGGGAGCACAGCCCATCTACCCTGGTAACCCACCTCATCCCATTGCTCTATCGGTCACTCACCTCATGGGGCCATCCCAGTGCAGCGAAGGGGAAGAGAGCGGATGAGAACCACGTATCTAGCACATCGGCGTCTGGAGATGCAAACAGGGTATCAGCTGACAGATGGCCTGGTAAGTGCCTCAGCTGAGGCAGCATGCTGGGAGCCCTACAATAACCAGGGACTTCTACGTGGTATTGGGGTCTCGTCTGTCTTCTTTAGGGGAAGGCCCTGCCTCAGTTTCCCCAGGTCCAAAATAAGTTGGGGTCACTACAGGAGACAATCTGAAGCACCTCCAAAATTACAGGATGTTCCTCCCCCCATACCAGAATGGAAACCCCACCTGCCCCAAAGGCCTTCTCTGGAGCAAGCCAAACATTCTGGAGAACTGCCTATGCAAATGGGTGAAATAGTGTGTATCCCACTGCTCACACCAAAAGTCCATACAAATTTTAGAATGGCCAGACCAAAGGTCCATCTAGCCCAGTGTCCTATCTTCCGACAGGCTGATGCCTTATGCCCCAGAGGGAGTGAACAGAACAAGGAATCATCAAGTGATGATTGGATATTAGGCTGGAGATTGTAAGGTCGTATATTGGGAAAATCTATTTCCCCAGGTGGGTGGTGAAGCACTGGAATGTGTTACCTAGAAAGGTGGTGGAATCTCCATCCCCAGAGGTTTTCAAGTCCCAGCTTGACATAGCCCTGGCTGGGATGATTTAGTTGGGGCTGATCCTGCTTTAGGCAGGGGGCTGGACTAGATGACCTCCTGAGCTCCCTTCCAGCCCTAGGACTCCATGAAGCGATCCCTCCCGTCATCCATCTCCAGCCCCTGACAGACAGAGCCAGGGACACCATCCCTGCCTGTCCTGGCTAACAGCCGTTGACGGACCGAACCTCCATCAATTTATCTAGCTCTTTTCTGAACCTTGCTCAAGTTCTGCCCTTCACAACCTCCTCCGGCCAGGAGTTCCCCCGGTTAACTTCCTTTTGGTGACCCCGAGTCCTTATGCCACGGGAACCAGTCGATAACTTTTCCTTCTTTATTCTCTCCGCATCCGTCGTGACTTTATAGACCTCCGTGCAGCCAGTCCAAACCCTCACCGCATTTGGGTGCCCTTCTCTGCGCTTTTTCCGGCCGAGGTTCCGAAGCAGACAGGCGTGCAAAGCGAGTGCCGGGCAGGTGGGGCGAACTCAGTGGCTTTTACACTTACGGCTCTACCGCCCCGTGACTGTCATCCGGAAGTCACTTCTTTGTACCTCTCGTGAGCTCCACTTCCTCAGCCGGTTTCCTCAAGATCTCGGAGGCTTTCCTGCGCGCTTCCGCCTCCGTCCTGCCTGCTACCCACAATGCATCACTCCCGCCCTGTGAAGAGAGAGGGCACTAAGTTAGCTCGGGCCCCCTGCTGGGCGTGGCCGGGAACGCCCCTCAACAGCCGGCGCTCCAAGGAGCGCCCCCTGCTGGACCAATCTGGGGCTGGACCAGCCGGGAGTGCCCAGGCACGGCCAATGACACGTAAGACAAGCGCGTCTCTCACCCGGCTTAAGTCAGATGACCCAGAGGCCGTGACCCGATAGGCTGGAATCTGATGGCCCCACCACAGCTGTCGGGATATGCACCAATCACTGCAACGAAGCCAAGGAAATCGTTTTAATGCCCGTTGCTCAGCTGGCCGCAAGGGAGCCGCTCCATTGAGCGAAAGAGCCAGCT